>NC_138734.1:42829283-42904283 GCF_965113295.1 Leuciscus leuciscus | reverse complement strand
GAAATTCTAGCTGGAAGAATTGCAAGACCATATGAGAAAGGACGGCCGCGGGCGATACAGGGAGATGAGTATTGGTTTTTTATAAAGCATTTTGCATCGATTTCCAAAGGGGGGGAAAGAGAGAGAGAGAGAGAGAAAGAGAGAGAGGGAACAACAGGGAAAACAAGAGCTTTGGAAAGTGCATAAGGTGACGAGACTTGTGTGGAAGAGTGTATGAATCACACCGTTGCATTAAAGGAAGAGACGGTCCACGTTATGAAGGACAGTACACACACACACACACACACACACCTGAGCTCAATGAAGTGTGTTTGTGTTGGTAAATCACTTCCTCACGCTGAGTCAACAGCTCGACTGTAAACGTCTGCTAGGCTTTGACGAGGCTGTGGGATTTCTCTTTGTGGTTGTGGAGAGCCGTCAGCTGATCCAGGAACTGTAGGGATGATTAAAGAGGAGATTGCATCGGCTCGGCTGAGGAACGGAAGGAAATGCTGATCCTATCAGAGTTCAGAGAGAGAGAGAACTGAACTATACATGCAGAGAGAGGAAGATGTGGACAGGTATCCGGCGGACTGAGACGCGTCTGTGTGTGTGTGTGTCATTACAAGATGTTTAAAACACGTTACAATAAGATTCATCAAGAATGAACAATACTTCTACAGCATTTATTAATCTCAGATATTCATTTCAACGTTTACTAATACGTTATTAAAATCAAAGGTTGTGTTAGTTAACATTAGTTAATGCACTGTGAACTATAACATGAACAAACATTGAACAGCTGTATTTTTATTAACTGATATTAACAAAGATTCATAAATACTGTAACGCATTGTTAGTTCATACATTTGCTAATTTTAACTAATGAACCTTATTGTAAAGTGATACCGATGTTTGATATTAGTAGATTTAGTACGAGAATGTGTTATAATGTATTGAAAATGTTTACTGGAGATGGACACTCAAACCTAGTGAGCTGTCTACATAGGGAGCATCCTAACTATCACGACTCGTTCAAATTTTGGATTTGACTCTAATAAGCAACAAAGTATAAACATTTTTTTTTTTTTTTTTTTTTTTTTGTTGCAGTTAACTGATATTATTAACATATTTTTCTATTAAGAAGATCCTTTTTTATTGGAAAATAAAAAAGCGGTCGTCCTTTCTCATATGGTCTTGCAATTCTTCCAGCTAGAATTTCACCATTCATACTTTTTCAAATCCAGCTTTATCTCAAAAAGTGAAATATAGTAGAATGTATTATTAATGTATTATAAACGTTTGCTCTTTTTATCTGGTGATGGACACACAAACTCTGATTAAAATGTTATTAAAGTGTAAGAAATTCGCATTAAAGTGTGAAAAACACCTTTGGGAACCTTTCATTTGATCTCCCTTTTTTTTTTTTTTTGTGAAAAACTTTTGCTTGCAAGTGCGCGTGTCATCTTTCATTTTTATAAATGACAAAATACATATTTATTTAAGTGTGATGCAAATTCCCAAGATGTTTTTGGGAGACTGTAACTAAGAAAAGTACAAAACTAAAGCAAGAAGTGAAGAAGAGAGATATAGAGACGATCATAATGAAGGATTCTGTTTCCATCTCTTTTATTCTCCTTCCATCACTAAAATCCCAGCTAACAGGGAACGTTCTGGAAAAGTTATGAACAAACGTTCTTCCAGTAACGTTAATAGAACGTTCGTTCAAAGTTACTTTAATGTTCTCAAAACTTTAGATCAAAAACGTTATTAAGCCATTGCTAAAGGAGGGCTTTTTCTGAAATGTTTCAACTGGACCTTTATCTTACATGTTTTTTAAATGTTACTGTTTTAGAATGTTTAGAATGTTTAGAATGTTCAACATTCAAAAGTAACAATCCCATAATGTTTGAAGAATGATGAAATGGAATGTTTCTTTATCGTTTGCATAACCAAGAAATACCGTTTTTAAAACCAAAAAAAGAGGATGTTTTCAAATGCTCAGAACATTCAGAAATATTTTTTCATAACTTATTGAGAATGAGAACATTCTTATAACATATTTTTATTAGCTGGGAAACTTGAGTGTTTTCTCTAATGAATACAGTTCTCATTCCAGTGGTTTTTAGATCACAAAAGTGGCCAGACTTTCAGTCACATGGGCTTTTTAATCTTCAGGATTTGTTGCAAAGGAAACTTTGAAAAGCATCCCTCAAACATCATTACTGGAGTTTACCAAGCCACTCACTGCTTTTACTCACAGTGATTTTAACAAAGCCCTATCATTAATGCAAACAAGCATCACAGGCTTTTATGACTGTCCTGCTTTATTTCAGATGTGCTTCCTGACGTCATGTATTATGTGGGAGTTATTTAATTGGCTTGTGACAGTCGAGATGATCAGACGTTGAAGGGTTTTCAGCTCTGTATTAATCTCACTGTGGAGAAAGACTTGAAACGCTTTTCTCAGCCACTGAAATCTGCCTAAAGCCTCTTGTTTCAGATCCGAGCGTTAATACGTTTTTGGCTGGGCACTAATAAAATTGAAAAATAAATGCTAATTGTTTCATGCATTTAAAGGAGGCTGGCCTCGCTCCATTAACTGTGTGTGTGTGTTAATTTTCAGGATCAGCAGGCTGTTTAACGGAACCGAACCGATCGTTCTGGACAGTTTAAAGCAGCATTACTTCATCGACAGAGACGGAGAGATATTCCGCTATATCCTCAGCTTCCTGAGAACCTGCAAACTGCTCCTGCCGGATGACTTTAAGGTATTAAAACCAAGCATTATGTTGTCTGAAGCATATTCTTCTGGACAAATCCAGATTCACTGGCCGTTTGCAGTAGAATGCATGTGGTGTACTACAGTAAACACTGCACACTTACTATTAAACAGTATCCAGCACGCCATGATCTCGTCACATGCATTATATCAATTTCAAAAGTTATCATTGTGGAATTTTGGGGAGGAATATATGATCAATTATTTGCATTTTTAATCCAGTTGTATATCGTCACCTTCCTAAAGTCATTGCCCAAGTCATTTTTGCAGGTTTCTCAGAAAACTAAAGCCTAACTTCAGAGGTTGAGTAGATCTTCGTTCTTCTTGATGCTGCTGCCATCTTGAAAAGCTTGTAAAATTGCCCAAGTCTCATTGACTTATGCAAAAAAAATCATTTTTGTAAAAAAAAATTGGGCAATTATTTTAGGAAGGTGACGATATGTTAGAAAATTATTGTTGATATAAATTGATTCATCACACTGGAAATGGAAGGTCGATACAATGCATGTTGGGATACAATACAAATCGCTATTAGATCTTCGTTTAATCTCGTTGCTTTCTGAGAGACTTAAGAGATCTCAACTGTGGCTTTGCTTTCCCTTAACCGCGCTCTTGTTAGTGTACTGCACATTTAGTCTGAAATGAGAAAGCAGACTGTAGAAGAAGACAGCTGCTATAGCGCCACCTGTGGCAGAACTGAGAATGCAGTGCACTGCAAATGGCGGTAATGCACAAAATTTGAGTAGCACATCTAAGTAAATGTGTGTTCACATACTTGCATAGTCCTAACCAGACAAATCCTTAAAAAAGGACTAGTAATAACAGCTCTTTCATGCAATATTGAGGTTTTGTTTTGTCCTGCTGCAAACATGTGAAACGATGAAGATCAGGAAATAGCTTTTGTGTCTTGGTTTTTATTTCTGTTCTGTTTGGTAGCCCCGCCCATAGTGCAATATTATTGGTCCAAAATAGACATGTGAATATATATAGTATCAAATATGTTCTGATTGGCTGTGATTGTGTCACATTGCTCAGTGTTTTCCCTGTATGAGCAAATCACGTTCATATATCTGGACCACAGAAATGACTTGAATTCATATGTATTCATTATGAATAACTGCATATCTATTCAGTTCAAAAGTCTATTTGCATAGTGCTTTTCACAATGCATAGCGTTTAATGTAAAGCCGCTTTGAAACAATGTGTCACATTTATCCTCACGGATGAACTCTCCCTTCCAAACACACAGAAATGTGACGTAAACACGTTACGTCTTCTAATCTTGATCTGGATCCGCTTTGTTTTCCTCTCTTGAGTTGGACAAAGAACCCCGTTTGGACTGGTTTGATCTGATGATCAATGTGTGTGAAATCAGACAGAAATGCGAACGGTGTAAAGCGTATCCGTGAGGCATCGTGACTCATGGCCCGCGGTCGCCTGCGTTTCGCTAAATCAATGTGAACGTGGAATATGCTTTGCATGTATCAGGGAGAAAAGCAGCAGAGATTATCTGTTGTCAAGCTGCTCGAGTCAATAACTGATCCTGTTGTGTTTGTGACCACTAGCAGAGATTATAAAACATGTCTTGCTTTCAGAATAACACGAATCGCTCATGATAAATCCGACGAGCGAGACCGTAAAAGAGTCGGTTTTGATTCCAAGGTTTGTGTCACGGATCTGACCTCTACATCAGCATGTGCTTGACAAGAATCAAAGAGAAATGGTCATCTCTTATACGTATTAGATGGAGTCGGGGGAATATCTCTCTCTATCTCTCTCTCTGTCTGTGAGATGTTGTCTTGCCGATGGGCAATCGAGTAAGATCATTATTTTGGATCACAACAGGCCTGTCGGATCGCCTGAACATGGGAATTCAGGCTAGCGAATCGTGTCTCTTTCTTCACCTCTCTCGTATCTCTCCATCGTGTTGCTGGACTGTAGGAAGAGCGTTAGAGAACGAGTCCTGTTGAAAACAGAGATCCAGGCGCATGCGGAGCCGTACCGTTCCCTCGTTCCCTCCAGCGCTGATGCACCGCATGCATGTTGTCATCCGCAGTGTGAAGGGCGAACGAAAAGAAAAAAGACATGCGCGAAAAGAAAAGAGGTTAGAGACGTGTCCCGTCCAAAGTTAGAGATACTTTCATGTGCATTTTCCCCTTTATAATGTCCTCTTGCAATGATTTCGAATCATGTAAAGTTATTTTGTAAAGCTTATATTGCAATTCGAGCATTTTCTGCTTAGACTAATGCTGAAACAATTATTGCCCTGTTTTATAATAGTCTAAAATTTGTATATATATATATATACAGTTTAATGTTACAAAAGCTTTAGATTTCAGATAAATGCTGTTCTTTTGAACTTTCTATTCATCATAGCATCATGAAATAAAAATGTAAATAAATGTTTTCAACATTGATAATAATCATAAATGTTTCTTGATCATCAAATCATCATATTAGAATGATTTCTGAAGGATCATGTGACACTGAAGACTGGAGTAATGATGCTGAAAATTCAGCTTTGATCGCAGGAATAAATTACAGTTTAAAATATATTAAAATAGAAAACAGTCATTTTAAATTGTCATAATATTTCACAATATTACTGTTTTTTATTTATTTATTTTTATCAAATAAATCCAGCCTTGGTGAGCAGAAGATACTTCTTTTAAAAACATAAAAAAATCATACTAATCCCAAACTTTTGAACGGTAGTATATATATAGTGCTTAAGCTTGAAGCATGCATGTATAGAGGTTAGAGACGTGTCCCAGCTAAAGCTATGTATACTTTCATATAAATTTTTCCATTATAATGTCCAATTACAGTGATTTTAAACTATGGAAAAATGATTATTTGTAATGTTTATATTAAATAACCATGCATGTATGGAGGTTAGAGACGTGTCTTGACCAGTTATATATACTTTCATGTACATTTTCCCCTTATAATGTCCACTTGCAATGATTATCTATTTTTTTAAAGCTTATATTGCAATGGATTGCGTGTAATTTTGAAAATATTTTCTGCTTGGATTAGTGCTGAAATGTTCCGGGCAAAACTGATTGCCGTGTTTTATAATAGTCAAATTTTCTAATTTATGCGTTTAGTGCTTTTACAGAAAATAATGATGTTAATGTTTATAATATCTTAAACTCTTCATGCCTTACAGCTGCGTTTAGCAGATTAGATCTGTGTGATAATATAGTTTTCATTTCGTGACGATAGAAGCAATCAAGCATTTGAGATTTGCTATATATTGCTTTGCACAGGTAATACTGTGTGTTTGCAGATGATACTTCTATATCCAACTTTATACATAGATCTGTGTGATATATTTTGTCACAATATCAAAGCAATTAATCCAATATAGCAAATCTCAACTGCTTATGTGATTTTTCTGTGTATATGTAGCGTAGGTGAAGTTAATATATCCGACTTTATAAAGCTGCGTGAAAATGTAGTTTGCATTATGCAACGATATAAACAAGACTATTATTAGCGTGTCAAGCGGTTGATCCTTCACTGTCTGTTTTCTGCACAGAAACCTGCGAATACAATCAGTCATAGTTTAGTTTCCATTCAGGCTGTGTGTGCAGTTCATGACTGTTTATATGAATCTTTATGCAGATTATTCTGCACACAAAACCATATCCTCAGATGAACTCCAATCATTTCCACACCTCAGCTCCTCCCGTGATGGAGAGGCGAGGAAGAATAGTACCATCTGGACTTGTGGGAAATTAAGGAAAAACTGAGAGGGGCAAAAAAGCCCTGGCAAGATCCCCGTGAGGAAGAGAGAGAGAGAGAGTGAGAGAGAGAGAGCGGGCGAGAGAGAGATAGAGGGAGGGAGAGAGAGAGAGATAGAGAGAGTGGGCGAGAGAGAGAGAGGGAGAGAGAGAGATAGAGAGAGAGAGAGAGAGAGAGAGAGAGAGAGGAGAGAGAGAGAGAGAGAGAGAGCGGGCGAGAGAGAGAGAGAGAGAGAGAGAGAGAGAGCGGGAGTGAGAGAGAGAGAGAGAGAGAGAGAGAGAGCGGGCGAGAGAGAGAGAGAGAGAGCGGGCGAGAGAGAGAGAGAGAGAGAGAGAGAGAGAGAGAGAGAGAGAGAGAGAGTGAGTGAGATAGAGAGAGAGAGTGAGATAGAGAGAGAGAGAGAGAGAGAGTTTGGCAGTCTGCTGTTGTCTGCCTGGATAAAGAAACGCTGAAGCCTCGAGGTCGTTCACTGACGGGCTCCAACGAGCACATGAGATCCTGCCAAACGTCTCGACTGTGACCCGCGGGCCGCGCTGATGCCCCTCTGATGCCCCTCTGATGCCCCTCTGAGCAACACATGCACCCCGCACCCCAAACACACTGCTTTTAAACATTCATTCATTTACTGCCTTTTATTTATGTTCTTACTCGTTTTTTATTTATCAGTGGCGTTTGCAGTAATAGCGTCACCTTTGCTCAGAGTTGGTGACTGTATTTTATTTAGAAAGCATAAACATCTATTGAAAAGTTTAATTATCTCTTTTTAAAATAATTATTTTGTATATTTTAACTTGGAGGTGTAGTGGCGTTTGAGGTAATAGCATCACTATTGCTACTAAAACAATTACATTTCTAAATACTAAACTTGAATATCGCTGGGTTTTATTTATGTACTTATTAGTTTTTTTATTCATCAGAGGCGTTTGCAGGAATAACATCACCTTTGCTCATAGTTAGTGACTACTTGGAAAGCGTAAACATACATTGAAAAGAGTATAATTATCTCTTTAAAATAAATATTTTTTATATTGTAACTTGTGTAGTGGCGTTTGAGGTAATAGCACCACTATCGCTCATAGCAAAAATTGTATTTCTGAATAATAATCTTGAATATTTGCATGGGCTGACAACACTTTTATTTGGAAAGCGTAGACGTCTTTTATGTATGTGTTGTGGAAAGACAGTAGAATAATCTTTAAAAATAATTATTTAGTATTTTTAACCTAGGATTTGACTGCATTTTGTGTGTGTTATTTATTGTGGTTCATTGTACGGATGCGACCTGAACCCGTTCAACAGCAACACAATTATTATTGTTATTTATAAACAATATCTGTATCTTATCTTCAGTTTTGATCCTGCACCTGTTGGAGATCGTTCATATTTCCCTCTTTTGTGAATAATTATTTCCACCAAAAACTGCTGTTTGATCACATCTCTTGTACGTGTGTGTGTGTGTGTGTGTGTGTGTGTGTGTGTTTCTGTTAGTGATTTTATTTAATTTTTTACCATAAATCTAGCAAAACGGTTGTAATACAGGGGAAAAACTCTCTAAAATCAACAGTTGATACACTACCATTAAAAGTTTCTTTAAAAGTCTCTTCTGCTCACCAAGGCTGTATTTATTTTATCAAAATTAGTCAAAATGTGAAATATTATTCCAATTTAAAACAGCTGTTTTCTATGTGAATATATATTAAAGTGTAATTTATTCCTGTGATCAAAGCTGAATTTTCAGCATCATTACTCCAGTCTTCAGTCTTTCATACATTTTTTCAGGATTATTTGATGAATAGAAAGTTCAAAAGAACAGCAAAACCAAATAGAATCTTTTGTAATATTATGAGTGTCTTTTGATGAATTCATGCTGATTAAAATTATTAGTTTCCTTAAATATCACTAATTATATATTTATATATATATATATATATATATATATATATATATATATAAATTGTAAAAAAAAAAAAAAAATGCTTCTCAAGTAAATACATCTTGTTTAAACTAAGGATGTTTAGATCTAAATGTGTAATGTTTCCCGTCTCTGCTCAGGAATTCCACCTCCTGTACGAGGAGGCGCGATATTACCAGCTGTCTCCGATGATCAAGGAGCTGGAGCGCTGGAAGCAGGACCGGGAGCAGAGACGCCTGGCTCAACCCTGCGACTGCCTGGTGGTGCGCGTGACCCCTGACCTCGGCGAGCGCATCGCCCTCAGCGGGGAGAAGGTGCTCATCGAGGAGGTCTTCCCCGAGACCGGCGACGTCATGTGTAACTCGGTCAACGCTGGCTGGAACCAGGACCCGACGCACGTCATCCGCTTCCCGCTGAACGGATACTGCCGACTGAACTCAGTGCAGGTAAAGACGTTTACTGTGGATATTTACTGGTGTGCTGCTCTTATCTGCTCCAGACGGCATTCAGGACGCTTTATTCCTGCATGAGGAACATCACGTTTCTTCTGCTTAGTCTTTACGTGGGCGGATTTAAAGGAACACGTCAACTTTTTGGGACTTTAGCTTATTCACCGTATTCCCCAGAGTTAGATAAGTCCATACATACCCTTCTCATCTCCGTGTGCGTGCCGTAACTCTGTCTGACGCACCCACCGCTAGCCTAGCTTAGCACAAAGACTGTAGGTAAATGGCTCCAGCTAGCATACTGCTCCCAATAAGTGACAAAATAACGTCAACATTTTCCTATTTACATGTTGTGATTTGTATAGTCACAGCGTGTACAAATAACAAGGTCACATGAGACACAGCCATCTTCTAACCGTATACACACTGGGAACTATATTCTCAGAAGGCGAAGCACTGCTACTTCTGCGGAGTGATTGGATATGTCACTAGGATATGTAACAAAAACTTTTAAGCTGGCTATTATTAAACCTCTTACTAAAAAAACGCAACTTGATCCAAGTGAAGTTGTCAATTACAGGCCGATCTCGAATCTACCCTTTTTGTCAAAGATACTAGAAAAGGCCGTATCCTCACAACTATGCTCCTTTTTAGAAAGAAAAGGTATCTGCGAAAATTTCCAGTCAAGATTTAGACCGTATCATAGTACTGGGACTGCTCTCATTAGTGTCACAAATTATTTGCTCTTATCATCCAATCGTGGTTGTATCTCGCTATTAGTGTTATTCGATCTTAGTGCTGCATTTGAAACTGTCAACCAAAACATTCTTTTGAATAGACTCGAAAATGATGTTAGCATTAGTGGAATTGCATTAGAATGGTTTAAATCATACTTATCTGACCATTATCAGTTTGTATATATCGATATACATATCGATAGTCATATCGATCACAAGTTCAGTATGGAGTACCACAAGGCTCAGTACTAGGACCGTTGTTGTTCACTCTGTACATGCTAGGTGCTGCGAGTAAATCACTCCGCAGAAGGAGCAGTGCTTCGCCTTCTGAGAATATAGTTCCCAGTATGTATACGGTTAGAAGATGGTTGTGTCTCATGTGACCTTGTTATTTGTACACGCTGTGACTATACAAATAGGAAATAGGACATCTAATCCTACATGTAAATAGGAAAATGTTGGCGTTATTTTGTCACTTATTGGGAGCAGTATGCTAACTGGAGCCGTTTACCTCCAATCTTTGTGCTAAGCTAGGCTAGTGGTGGGTGCGTCAGACAGAGTTACGGCACGCACGGAGATGAGAAGGGTATGTATGGACTTATCTAACTCTGGGGGATACGGTGAATAAGCTAAAGTCCCAAAAAGTCGGTGTGTTCCTTTAAGAAAATCAGTGTAAATGCTGAAATAAATAACAAGTTCATCATCACTAGATGTGTGGCTGACACTAGTGCTGCCTATCTAGACAGCGTTTTCCGGCATCACAGGTTTAGTCCTGACATAATATCATATATCATAAAATATCTCATTTAACCAAAATGAGCATTACCATTGAAAAGTTTGAGGTCAGTAAAGAAGTCTCTTCTGCTCACCAAAGCTTCATTTATTTGATCAAAAATACAGTAAAAACAGTGAAATATTATTACAATTTAAAATAACTGTTTTCTATGTGAATATATAGTAAAGTGTAATTTATTCATGCGATCAAAGCTGAATTTTCAGCATCATTACTCCAGTCTTCAGTGTCACATGATCCTTCACAAATCAGTCTAATATTAGGATTTGATGCTCAAGAAATTTATGATTATCATTATCATGTTGAAAAACAGTTTTTGCTGCTTCAGTTTTTGTGGAAATCAATAATAGGGCCCTATGATTACCGCGATACAGAAAACGCGGACGAATCACGAAATCCAGTCATAAAAAGTCTTCATGGCAACCCGTCAAAATACAAGTTTGTTTTAACTTGGAGAATTTGTGACGGAAATATATTACTGTTGTACAGTAGAATTTAGCTACATCTCAATGTACTAATAATACTAACACTAATAATAATAATAATAATACATTATTATTAAAACTAAATTTTTTATGGAATTATCTATTTTTCTTCCATGTCTTAATTTTACAGTAAATCTCTGTTGTGCAGCACTTTGTTTGACAAAAAAGTTTGTGATTAAAAGATAAATTAAATTGATGTTTTGTTCAAATACTCAAGAATTTCTGATTATTTTAATTTTTAACAATTATAAAATTGTTGTTTTTATGAATTCAATTCATTAGATATGTTTTTTAATCATTAACATTTAATTAAACCATTAAAATGGAATTCAGAAAACTTGCAACAGAAATCACAAAATTTGGTAAAAAGAAAACTACATTTAAAGGGATAGTTCACCCAAAAATGAAAATTAGCCCATGATTTACTCACCCTCAAGTCATCCTCGGTGTATATGACTCTTCTTTCAGACGCATATAATCGTTATATATAACTATCCCTTAAAAAAACAAACATATTTCATAGGCCTAAAATGTGAGGTTTATCATTTTACAATAAACTTTTTTTTTGGTCAAAACTGTATTTGTACACGTCAATAAAATGTGATGTTGTACATCCTCCAACCAATATTTCTTGTTCTTGTTCTTGTTGTTATTCTTGAATAATGTCATTATTCTAATGTTCATGCAAACAAAACAAGCTCATTTTATTGTTATTGTTATGTTATTTTATGTTGTTTGTTGGTTTTCGACTAAACTTGATTTCAGTGTAGTTTCTGAACACTTCCAGCACATTTGAACAATACCGTGATGATATTGATAATCGTGATCGTTTTGGTTACTATAACCAATATTTTCATACATTTCATCTCTATGATATATGTTAATGAGAGCGAGGCTCAACCTGTATCTGAACTAACGTGAACACACACACACACACACACACACACACACACACACACCTCGACAGCGCCCCCTCAGGCTCGAGTAAAACACGCACCAAAACGCCTTTTTATGTGCAGCCCTAATTCTTCACTCCCTCAAAAACAAAAGGCAAGAGCGAGAAGAAAAGAGAGGCTAGAAAAATGAAATGCATAATTTACACGTTTCTCCTTTTTAAGACGCAGCTCTTCCTTTTTAAAAAAGACTCCAACGTAACAACGCCCAGAGCGGTTGAAATACACGTATTGCATTTTTTAATACCATACTTACACTTTCTCAAACAGCCTCAACCCCTTTATGCTTCTTTTATAGATTTCTAAATGGCTTGCAATAGAATTAATTGGCTGCATCAACTAACACAACAGTTCTGTGTTTCAGTCAGTCTCCGTCTGCCCTCTCTTTGTTTGCTCGCTCAAGCTCTATTTCTTTTCTAAAACGAGTTGATTTCTGTGAAGTGACTGAAGCTCATTTCTCTGTTTCTTGCTGAAGCAGACTCTTTTAAACACAACTGTTCACACACACACACACACACACACACACACACACACACACACACACACACACACACACACACACACAAGGCCACGAGAGAGACTCGACTGCTGCTCAAGCCAATGATGATGCAATGCTCTTTGTTATATGCATATATAATTATATGCAGATACATACATAAACATTTCTCAATAATGAATATATTTACATTCATCTTTTACTCATGCCCCATCCCAGCTAACAAAGATGCTCTTTAGCAAAAGTTCCCATTAAATCGTCATTTCTGAATGTTCCAGTTTTTTTAATGTTCTAAAAACGTGTTTTCTTGGTTATGAAACTGTTAAGGAAACATTCCATTTTGCAAACATTACGAGATTGTAACTTTTGAATGTTCTCTGAACGTTCTAAAACTAGTAACATTTAAAAAGTGTTTAAAAAAAGTCCAGTGAATGATGAATGGATAACGTTTTTGGGTCAACGTTTGGAAAACATTATTACGTAAACACTGGAAAACTTTGAATGAACGTTAACGTTACTGGAAGAAAGTTTTTTCCTAACTTTGAGGAAGTTCCCTGTTAATAACTGTGATCTTGTCAGAATGCATTGCTTTAGTGATGAGGGATGCATGTCGCGCTGCTTTAGATATCGCTGAAACCAGACATTCAGTCATCTGGAACGTGCATGATGTCGTAAAAGTGCTGACTATGTAGACACATTAACATCTCCACATTAACACTTAATGCATTGCAAAAATAGGGTTTGCCTATGTGATTATATGTGACCAAATCTGGTTTATAATAAGAAATAAATATGCTAAATATCTCGGAACAACCTTGTGAAAAAGAAGTACACTTTAGCATACTTTTAAAATAAGAGAAATAACATACCTAAGTGTGAACTGAATGTTTTCACGCACATAATTGCATGTTAGTTGCAATTAAATCTATTATAGTTTCATTTTAGATTAAATACACTTATTTGAAGTTGAACTTAGGAATGATTTTGTGACCCACTCAAATACATCTTTATATGTACTTTTATAATTACTTTTATTATTTTTGAAATATGGTTAAAGTTTAATGCAGAACGTACCGAGAAGCATTTAAGATAATCTAAAATATTGTCCTATCTATTGAAACTTGTATGTATTTTAATATATTTGTAATCACACACTTGTGATCAAGTTGCAATTCAGTATTTAAAACTGAGTTCATATCAATGCACTTTTTAAAAGTGTACTTAAGTGTGTTATGAAAGTCTACTCTCTTTAAGTACACTTAAGTGGCCTTTTACTTAATTAATATTATATTATCTGCAAGTACAGTTTTTTAAATATACTTTTAAGGTTTGAAGTACACTAAAGTGCACATTAAATACAAGTAAGCACACTTTTTTAAATGAGTTATGGTGGCCACTGGCTAGATGTACAAATCCAGCTTTTTTTTGCTCTGCTAACTAGTACAGTAACTAGCGCTTTTAGAAATGGCTCGTTTAGCTTGAAAAAGTGAGAGAAGGAACTAATAAACCAGCTCAGACCGGCAGATGAATGACATGTTGAAGAACAGAGAGACTGAAGGAGTCTGCAGTGAGATGGAGACACTGAGGAAGTGAGAGGGGCGAGCGACACACGTGAACGGCTTCAGAAAGGAAAAACATTTAGCCAAACACACACACGCTCATAGTGTCCCAAAGCTGAAGCTCCGTCCATATCTCAGAGTGATGGAGGACCGGGATCAACTCGGACACTGGTGAACTTTCATCAAACTGACAGATGTGCCACTGCACACACACACACACACACACACACACACACACACACACACAGAGAGAGAGAGAGAGAGAGAGAGAGAGAGAGAGGCTCTACTGACAGATACATGACACAGAGCCACTCACACACACACACACACACACACACACACACACACACACACACACACACTGTTTACACAGTTATTATGAGAACGACGACCACATTCTCATAAGTTACCGCTGAAAAACAACCAAATTAATTCCCCAAAGCGCGTCTCTGGACGGTCATTTCTCTGAGTGAACTCGTGTCAGGGACGATGGCCGATCTCACAGAGACTCATTCAGTGGGATGAGCGGATGGTGTGTGTGTGTGTGTGTGTGTGTGTGTGTGTTTCCCGCTGTGGCTGTCATCACGAACCTGATATATTTTTAACATGAGCATCTCATGTGTGTGATTTAGAGTGAATGGTTCAGATGATTAAAGCTAAAAAAATATGAACCCCAGATTTCAGTTTGTTTTGTTGGTGTGAAATCAGTTTTCCAAACTCACGTAAATAACAGTCCATTAGAAAAGGTGATTTGGGTTCATATGAGTGACAGTTTACAGTGAATATGAATGCGATCAGCAGTTCGCTTCTGCAAGTCAGGGCTGTTGATTAATGAATAATGTGCATTATTTCATGTTCATACTCACTCGTATTATAGTGTGAAGCCTCTACATAAACCAGTCAGACGAGTACAGTTTTGTGCATGTTTTTGGGGTTTCTTTTGCCTTTACTCAGTAGGATCAAACTCAAACCTGGTTCTCTACGGGCCAGCAGCTCTAATACACCCATTCAAAAATTTATGATTAATTCATTCAATTTTATTCAAAGACGCATTAAACTGATAAAAAATGACAGTCAAGACATTTACAACCTCAAATAAATGCTGTTTTTTTTCTTCAATTCATCATAGAATCCTGAAAAACACAGTTTCCACCAAAATATGAGCGCAACTTATTTCAACACTGATAATAATCATAAATGTTTCTTGAGCATAAAATCATCATATTAGAATGATTTGTGAAGGATCATGTGACACTGAAGACTGGAGTAATGATGCTGAAAATTCAGCTTTGATCACAGGAATAAATTACACTTTACTATACATTCACATAGAAAACACTAATATTAAATTTACACTTTATTTTAATGTGTCCTTGTTACATATGTAGTTACTATAGTAATAAGAAGAAGAACTGATAAGAATTTAAAATGTGTACCTTGAAATGCAATGCAAGTCGCTTTGGATAAAAGCGTCTGCCAAATGCATAAATGTAAATGTAATAACTATAAATTATACATAATTACATGCAACTAACCCTAATCCTACCCTAACCCTATAGTAAGTAGTTAATTACTATTACTCAGTACTTAAATATACAATTACACTGTAATGAGGACACATTAAAATAAAGTGCAACCTTAAATTGTGATAATATCTCACACTTTTTACTGTATTCTTGATCAAAGCAGAAGAGACTTGAAATCCTTCCTTTAGACCGTGTCTGTGATGAGAAGTGTGTGTTTGAGCTTGTGCTTGTGTTTCAGGTGTTGGAGCGTCTCTTCCAGAAGGGCTTCAGTGTGTCTGCGTCCTGTGGCGGAGGAGTGGACTCGTCTCAGTTCAGCGAGTACGTGATGTGTCGCGAGGACAGGAGGAGTCAGTCCATGAACACACCCATCAGGATAAAGCAGGAGCCGCTGGACTAGACACACACTCAGGCCCTCGGCCCCTCCACACACAGACTCGCAGCGTTCACACGGGGAATGTAATGCACACACACACACACACACACACACACACGCACACACGCACACACACAAACCCAAAGAACTTCAACAGGATCTGCGTCACTTCCTGTTCCGCCCGAACCACCAATCAGAGGACGTCCTCACGCATATGGAATCAGGCCACGCCCCTCTTCCGGCGTGTGATTAACACGACTCTATCGTCAGGGGCCGAGGGTCGGTTTCTCGCTCCCGACGGATTTTTTCATTTCAACCTTGTTGTTTATAAAGTTTTTCACTCCTTATAGCACCGTTGTCTGCGGTTATCAGTACTAGGATGGAGTTTTGTGTTTATTTCTGTTGTTACATGAAGGATGATGGGAGTGTTGTTCTGTGTGAGAAACAGAAACACTATTACGCCCCGGAGCTGCGGGGCCGGAGCGGTCTGGGGTTTAATGCGTTCCGGCTTCTTTGTTTGAAGGATCTGCGAGCAAACGTGAGCTTTTCTAAAGCCTGCAACACTGATGGAGCGAGCCAGAACATTAAGCATATCGTTAAACAGTTGAAAGTTTTATAAGCTCTCTAATGCTTGAATCAAAAGAGTTCTGAGCTAAACACAAAGAGCTGTGTGTGTGTGTGTGTGTGTGTCACGGAGAAAATGTAAGGATCCCGAGGCTAAGCATTGGAAGATGAAGACATATGATTGTGTCTAGAGGAAATCCATAGCGTTCATCACATACGTTTGCACTTAAATGCGTCTCAGACGCCCGTGTGTTTAAAGATTCAGTGGAAATAGAGTCGAGTGTGAGAGTGCTGACAGAATGAGGGTAACTATCTACGGTGCATTAATTTTTAAACCATCTTTGTGAATGAATAATGGTTATTCATTAGCCCAGTTTATCAGGTTTTCCGATTGTTTGAAGTTGTCCGTTTTCTGTTTTTGACGTCAAAATGTTGTCAGACGCGGAACCGCTCGAGTCAAGGACAGATACGCTGGGAACTTCCTCACACTGGACTACAGTAAAACTACAGTAAAACTACAGTAAACTACAGTAAAACTACAGTAAACTACAGTAAACCAGTAAACTACAGTAAACTACTGTAAACTACAGTAAAACTACAGTAAACTACAGTAAACTACAGTAACACTACAGTAAACTACAGTAAACTACAGTAACACTACAGTAAAACTACAGTAAACTACAGTAAACTACAGTAAAACTACAGTAAAACTACAGTAAACTACAGTAAACTACAGTAAAACTACAGTAAACTACAGTAAACTACAGTAAAACTACAGTAAAACTACAGTAAACTACAGTAAACTACAGTAAAACTACAGTAAACTACAGTAAACTTCAGTAAAACTACAGTAAACTACAGTAAACTACAGTAAACTACTGTAAACTACAGTAAAACTACAGTAAACTACAGTAAACTAACAAACGAATCAACACTTCAGGCACACATTCCCTGTCTGTCGGAAAAAAGATAGTATTTGCAAATATAATCAATTGATTGCCATATAACAAAATCTTTTAAGCCAGCTTGTAATGTGCTCTTTAACCGATAGATTTAACCCTTCTATTGTCCAAACACTTTACATGAAATCTTTAAAAATAAAATCATATTAAACATTATGTATATGTACAGTAGTGGCTAAAAGTGATGTCCGGCCTAGCAAAATTGACATATTCACCCTTTATTTAAATATTATACATTATATATATATATATAAATATAAAGAACTTTAGTAAGTATATTGTGTAGTTGTGTTTGGAGTCGATTGTTTTATTCGTGATAATAACACAATAATTCATGCCGAATGGTGCCAACATAATTTTTGGCCGGGCTGTCATACAAAGAAATTATGAAGTGCAAAAACAAGAGAGAACCGACAAAATATTAATAACTGATTATGTTTCTAGTCAATATATGCTTTTTCCTGAGCTTTTTTTTTATTTTATTTTTTATGTAAAATAAAACCTGCAGCTGTAATTTGCCTTTTTTGCCAAATAATTTTATCAGATAAAAAGTTTAAATTTCATAATTAAAATCTTTTTCTCATATTTTGATGGTTTCATTGAACTTGAAGGGACATTAAACGCAAACATCACTTTTGCCCACTACTATAATACATATATGAGCCATAAATATAACCGACCGACCCCTAACTTTTAAACACCAGTGTGCATATACAGTGAAATATATAATTCAGAATGAAAACGTGATTTTTAGATGATGAAAGTTTGAAGAATCATAAAACAGACTCTTAAGGCAATAGGAGGGTTATGTCGCTTTTTTCTTCAACCACATGTATACAAAGTTGTGGCGTTTTGTATACATTTTTGCTGTGATTGTTTTTCTGATGCTGAGTCTGTCCTCAAGCTCACGGCCGTCCAGTGTAGACACGGGTCATCTTCATCATCTTCATCTTCATCATCACAGCACTGATCTGGGTCGAGGACTGATCAAAGACCAACAGAAGAACAAACTCCTCCAGTCTGTGTGTGTGTGTGTGTGTGTGTGTGACTCACACATGCTGTTTCTTCTCAACACAAACATCTTGATCAAAAACACACCACCTCGTTCTGATTGTCCGTCTAAAGCCGAGTTTAATCTCCAGATCGATGCGGTTTGGAGTCGGAAAGTGTTCATTAACACAGTCGTCTGATTAAGAGTCCACTACTTCTGCAGATCTGACCCAGATCTCGTCCAGTTCTGTCACAAAGGGAATGACCAACCAGCCCTTTCATGTGTGTGTGTGTGTGTGTGTGTGTGTGTGTGTGTGTGTGTGTGTGTGTGTGTGTGCGTGTGTGTGTGTGTGAGAGAGAGAGAGAGAGAGAGCAATCCCAGCATGCATTCCCAGGGCAGTGCATTTACAAACCCAAACACACAGAGCGCTCAGATCATGTGGACTCAAAGAGTGAATCCCGGTGCGGATTAGACAATGTAGTCGATCTCATGCCATGATGATGATCAAAGTTTGCAGAACAGAAGTTGTGCTTTTCAGATGATGCATATTTACGTTGGATTCCTTTACATGTCGTCGTAACGCATTCAGGACACGGGTGAAACACTTCATCAGGCCTAAACGCTGGTACTATGTACAGTTATTTGAATATTGAAACAGTTTCTCTTTGTAAACAGACCCAATGTTAAAACCCCCCATACTGACACCGCTTTAATACTAGAAGACTGATGGATTAAACATGAGCAAAGCAATATGATATGTACATACAAATGACAAAAGAAAATCCTCAACATTTCAAAAAACGTCTACCAAGGTGAAAAATTGTCATTATTTAATGTATTAATGATTAGACTGTGGTATTAAAGGGCATGTGTTTATTTACAGTGTCTTCTTTTTTATTTACTTGCATATTTGCTATAATAAAAAAGGCGTAATATTCACCTGACAGTTGTTTGTGCTTTTCATCCTATTGATAAATCTTCAGTCTTCTGATTATTTCCTGATCTGGAGTTGTCAGCCGTCAAAATATGAAGAAAATATTTGATATATATTTTAAATATTTTATATTTTAAATATGAAGAAAAAACTCAACACTAAACTTGGTTAAGATGTTTATCTGATCAAATTATTTGGCATAAAAGACAAACTACAGCTTGAGGTTTTATTTTGCATGCAAAAAAAAAATTTAAATGCATAGAAAAACAAGCTGACGGGAAAAAACATGCACTGAATACAACATACACAGTTATTAATATTTAGTTGGATCTCTCTTGTTTTAGCATGTGTTCATAATTTCTTCATAATTTTCATTTCAAGTTTCATTGCATTATTATCACAAATAAAACTATTGACTCCAAGTACAAAAACACAATATGCTTACTAAATCTTTAAAACTATTTTTAAAATAATATTTAAATAAAGGGTGAAGATGTCAATTAATGTTTGCTTTTTTTTTTTTTTATCCATTGTTTTCCAAATAAAACCTGTAGCTGTAGTTTGGCCTTTTTCTTTTTTCTTTTTTTTTTTGCCAAATAATTTTGTCAGATAAACATCTTAACCAAGTTTAGTGTTTTGTTCTTCCATCTTATTTAAAATATCTAGAATATTTTTCTCATATTTTAGATCATTTATTCAAACTTGTAGGGTCATTAAAAACAAAAATCCAAAAATTATAAACACAATTATACATGTAATAAAAATATCAAAAAAATTCTTAATTTTTTTTTTATAAAAATAAAGCATTTATTTCATAAAAAGTTATGAAATACATATCTGACTGACATCAATAACTTAAAATAGCTATCTGTCATACAAACAGGAAAATACACTGCAAATTTATTTCTTTTTCTTCCTCAGTATTTTTGTCTTGTTTTCCAGTAAAAATATCTAAACATTCTTGAATCAAGATATTAAGATATTAAGTCATATTTCTGAAAAAAATCTAAATACCTGCTGATGGTGTCAGAAATATATATATATATATATATATATATATATATATATATAAAATATATTTCTTATATTATACATACATAAAATAAATAAATGTATAGCATTTATATCATAAAAGTTATGAAACGGTGAACCACACACATGTAAACAACATGTTTAAGTTTAGTAAACAGCTTATTTATTCCTTTACAAAATAGGTACAAATACAGAAGTATGTTCACACAAACAGAAATATTTCAGGATATGTACAGAATTTACCAAAAATAAGATAGTTCTAATAAACACAAGGTCTTGTAAACAATATATACAAATCATCCATAGATCAAAACATTAAATTCCAGCTGTGCACATAATACAATATGAAGAGAGATCTAATAATATTTTGGCTACAAAGCGTAAGTCATAGAAAGAGCCTCCAGCAGAAATCAGAAGATTAATAAAGTCGTTTTAAACGACCCAACAAATACATTTGTGCTTGTTTCACATCGGACTGTCAGGGAATGAACCGTATTGCGAATGATAAAGTATAAATAGGTAGAAAACCAAGTTTTCGGCTGGACGTTGGAAACACTGAAGACATCAAACCGAATGAAACTAAAGCCTTCAGACACACACACTTTAGCAGGAGTCATGATGCATAGAAGAGCGAGAGGGTCCAGAATGAAGAAAGGTCACAGAGCTTGACCTCTCCTGACATCATGTACGGCGAACCCTCACCAAACTTAATGCTTACGGGACGGCCCGGACGGGACTCGTGTTCTTCATCATAATATCTGACTGACATCAATAACTGAAAATATCTGTAATAATCAGACACACTGATCTGAAGGAAAATACACTGCAAAAAATAAATGCATTTCTGTCTCGTTTTCCAGAACAAATATCTAAACATGCTTGAATCAAGATACACTTACTTTTTAAAAGCAAAATGACTTAAGATATTACGTTTAATTTTCTGAAAAATGTATCGACATGAACTAATTGGACGTTTTTTATGTTATTCAATGCATTAACTAACATGAGCGATACATTTGTAGCAGTATTTATTAATTTTTGTTAATGTTAGATAATAAAACAACTGTTAATTGTTAATGTCATGGCCATAAAATTATAATATTAACAGATACAACTTTTGTTCAAAATTTTGCTTTTTTATGAAACCTTCATTTTTAAGTGTTGATAAAAAAAGAAACATGAAGGTAGAATTAAATGTTTTTTTTGTTTTCTTGAAATTAAAACGGGTTCGTTCTTTAAAAGTAGAGGCTCTGATATATTGTACGTTCAGATATTCATAAATCAACATATTCTGGGGAACTTGTGAAAATGTTTTTTAAAAATGCTGGTGTTAATACACTTTCAGAAAATAAAATGTAATATCTTCAGTCATTTTGCTTCTCAAGCGAATGTATCTTGATGTCAGAATGTTTGGATATTGTACTGGAAAACAAGACAAAAAAATACTGAGTGAGAAAAAGATTTTTTGCAGTGAGAATGAGATTAAACATCACTAACATAAACAGGAGGAATCGGCAGTGAAATCCAGTTTTACACGACAAAAATGAAAACATGAAATCAAATGAAGCGCTAATACCTTCATAATACACACTCCTGGTCTTATTGTAATGGATTCATCAGCGCACGTCAGTCCAAAGGAAAGTGTGTGTCTTCATACTGTAGTGCCGGATGAGAAACGCTTCAGAACAGAAGTCAAACGTGTGTTTGTGTGTTGGTATTGCTATCGCTCGGCTCTCTGCCGGCCTGATTCGGGATTCCTGCTCCTCACGGACACACATTAAACTCACACACAAACCACATCATGATCGGGATTCAGTCCTCAATACAGACTTGAGTTTAAAGTGTTATTTTTGTTGCTGCAAAATCATGTGGAAGTCATTTATACATGCTTTTAAAAACAATATTCATCAAAAAGTCTATTTACATTAAAGTCTCGCTGATAAAAGTTTTCCAAATAGAATTTTAGTCGATAAATTCTGCTTTTTACGGGGGGGGGGGGGGGGGGGGGGGGTAATACTGTGATTGTGCTGCGAAAAAACTTCTTTCTCTGTATTTTTTTTTTCTTGTTTTCCAGCACAAATATCCAAACATTCTTAAATCAGGAGACATTTAATGGAGAAGCAAAATGACTGAAGATATTAAGTTTTGTTTACTGAAAAAATGCATCAAAATGAAGTGAGTTTATGCGTAAAACAAGACCTAATATTTGCCAATAAGGTCAGAAAAATTATCTTGTTTTCCCTTTGATTTTTCAGACCTTATTGGCAAATATTAGGTCTTGTTTTACGCATAAACTCACTTCATTTTGATGCATTTTTTCAGTAAACAAAACTAAATATCTTCAGTCATTTTGCTATTAGATATTAGTGTTGTTTTCAGAAAAAAAAGACATTTTCCTTCAAGTAAATTTATCTTGATTTTAGATTTTTTTGATGTTTGTATGGAAAACAAGACAAAAATACTAAGTAAATAATTGTTTGCCATGATGATGATGACGATGTTTGGGGAAAGTCTGCATAAGGTTTAGAGAACACAATTTCTTTTCCAGAAAGGTACACGGATCACTTCAAGGCGTTTCGTCTCAAAGATCGTTCACTGTAAGCGCTCTGTGTTGAATATACAGCAGAATGACATCAGCACTGCAAAAACACTTCAGCTTCATCAGGATTTACCACTCAAAAATGTGCAAACATGCATGAAATATTACGATGCTATAAGCATAACCAAACGAAATGTAGTGAAGCTAAAAAAGTCAAGTCAATATGAAATCAAAATTGACGATTCTTATTTTATTATGGAATAATGCAGTATTTATTATAAATTACTTATCCGTGCACATCATTAGTGTTTAAAAATCATGTGCATTCTTGAATCAAAATTAGCAACATAAGAGATGATGATGTGGGCGGGGCAACCTGTCACTCACATCAGATCCACCAATAGCAAACCACAACCATCCAATCAATTTCCAACAGACAAAATCAAGCCCCGCCCACATTTGTTCCTCACAATAGGGAAGAAAAGACGAGCTTCCATTTTTAATGTTGTCTTTAACAACTTGAGAAAAATGAAATCCTCTTTTGTGTTTCGCCTAAACTTTAGAATATTTTTATCTCTGGAAAACAAAATTAAAATACTGATAAAGAAAGTGATGATATTTGCAGTGTCAGATTCATTCATACACAAAAAACAAACAAACAAACAAACAACAAACAACAAACAAACGCTCCTCGGCTCAAAGCCAGAGAAACAAGCCTTAAAATTCACTATCATAAATACAATTTACCTAATAAAGTTGAGGAGAAAACAGGAAACGTGAAGAACATCTTAGTCGTTTCTCTTTTTTTCCCAAACCTTTTCATCTGAAAAGCAACGCTGAGATCACGAGGTCACACACACTGATGGGGCTGAAGGCACGTCGCAGGGCTGAAGGAAGTGTTGGTCGGGTGATCCCTCGGTAGTGTGCAGAGTTCAGTTAGTGTACACTACTTCAGGAGAGCTCGATACAGAAGGAGAGATCTGCTGGTCTCTCGCTCCTGCTCCATGTAGAAGATGAAGTCCCTGAGATTGACACGTGTTATTCTCTGTCGGGAATACTGTCGCGACGAGCCGGAGGAGGCCGACGATCCGGCCGGAGAACCTGCCGAACTCCCCGACACCTGAGGAGAAACACAGATCTCATATTAAACGATACGGATTGGAAGACTCAACTCACGACACAGATTCCAGTAACGTTTGACACTGTGCTTGAATAGGGCTGGACGATATATCGCTTTAGCATTGCTAAGTTTTAGCATGTTAGTCACATCGCAGTCAAGTATAGGGATTGTAGTTGTAGTTAAAACGTTATCAATATGATTCCAGTTTGCATGGATCCACGGAAACGACAAAATATTCTGTATTATGCAGAAAAGTGATTTGGTGATGTCAATTTGTAAAGAAAGACTACGCGCCTGCACACATATATCACCCTGCACCACAAAACCAGTCACATGGGTCCATTTTTGGAAATTGAGATCTATACATCATCTGATGTAAATAAGCTTTCCATTGGTTTATGGTTTGTTAGGATAGGACAATATTTGGCCGAGATACAACTATTGTAAATCTGGAATCTGAGGGTGCAAAAAAATCGAAACATTGGGAAAATCTCCTTTAAAGTTGTTCATTTATGTTGGCGATTGTGCAGCATTCACTCACACAAATATATGTTTTATATATTTATGGTAGGAAATTTACAAAATATCTTCATGGAACATGATCTTTACTTAATATCCTAATGATTTTTGGCATAAAAGAAAAATCGATAATTTTGACCCATACAATGTATTGTTGGCTATTGCCACATATATACCAGTGTGACTCGAGACTGGTGACGTGATCCAGGGGCACAAATATTCAAACGCGCATCTATAGACTAAACATGTGATATCCACGCCGTCACCATCTTCACAGATTCACGTTTACACGGAGATGATAACATTTTCACAACTTGCACCTTGGAACCTATTTCAAAGTTTGTGTTCTCGAGCGACAAACACTGTTGTCGTGCAAATGAACGTCCAGAACACATTAAACGTTTCCTGTTTTCATCTAAAACGGTGTCGTGTAAGCGGCGCCTGAGTTAATAACTAATGATCTCTGCAATGGAAGTGAATCAATCAAAAACTAACTTTATCTGGACAATAACTTTATTCTAGAGCTGCTGTAAAGCCTAAACAATCTCTGTTACTTTAACTTCCTATTATCACTGTAAAGCTGCTTTGAAACAATCTATATTGTTAAAGCGCTATATAAATGAAGGTGACTTGACTTGACTATTAGGCATGGTAAAACATGGTACTCGCGGTATATCAAGAAAACGAGATTTAAACAAAAAGACTAACTGTGTTGAGCTGTATAACAATGATTAGTTTTATATAAATGAAGGTGACTTGACTTGATCCATACGTATCAGGCAACACGGTTCGAAACGCACGTGATTCTTAGATTAATCGCTAAGTTTAATCATCATAGAGGGACAGTTTATCATTTGCACATGTTTTAGATCCTGTTGGTTTACACATTCAAGCGAGCGCAAGAAGACGCTTGTACGGACTCGAAAAAACTGTCAAAATGCCCGTCTCGTACAGTATCCTCGTAAACACAGTCACTTATGTCTTATGTGAACGTAAAGAACTGAGAAAAAAACGGATGCGCATCATTATATTGGATCAGTGCATTCGGTCTTAAAGTGACAGCAGCCTCATAAACCTGGTGTGTCATTAATGTTAATCAAACAACAAAATACAAAGAGAAAATCACTTTTGTAGCTTTAACAAAGATTAATTATATTCCATTTATTCAGACTATGCAGTGTTATTTTACATTTGATTATTGAATTTCTGTACCTGAATAATGTTAGACTTATCGTGCAGCCCTAACCCTACCAGATAAAATATTGTAGTGCATGACAATTTCATATATATATACAGTTGTGGTCAGAATTATTCGCACCCCTGGTAAATATGATAAAAATAAATCTGCACTGTTTATCCTTTTGTTCTTTAATTCCAAAAAATCCCCAAAAAGCGAACCTTTTATTGAAATAAAAGAATTGAAAGTGGGGGGTAAAATCACATTATGAAATAAATGTTTTTCTCCAAAACCTGATGATCATAATCTCCAGCATGATTTCAGATCCAAAGAGCATGTTGAGATTCACACAAGAAAGAGTCACATGATCACTGACACTCTTCTATTTACAGTTGATGTAATGAAGTCGTAAGGGCTAAAACCTAAATAAAATTCAGCATTTCTGATGTTATTATGATCAAAAATTGTATTTTCTTAAACTTGAATACCAGTGGATTACACTGAGATCCTCAGTTTGCCTCAAAACGGGTTTATTCTTCGCCCATTCTCACAAGACTTCCTGTTCATCTGCTGCTTTCAAGCATAAACTGAAGGAGAAGTCAAATAAACAAACGGATTTTTACACAGCTGAGTCAGACCTCCATCTTTCATGAATAACAGAAAAAGATCAGATGGGAGAAAATTCGAAGACCGGAAACGAAGTCTTTCTCTCCAGCAGACGTCGCACAATTAGACTGATTGCTTTCGGTAAACACAAATCACACGGAGCCCTTAATGGAAACCATCTGACGGGAACAGGAATCCTGCAAACGCCAGCGAACGCATGGTGGCCGCTTGTGTCTCGTCTCCAGCGAGCCGTCAGCGGATCTGACGGGTGGAGTGTGCTGAGGTGGGGTGAATTTAGGACAGGCAGCGCTCGGGACGCCCTCAGGCCTCAAGACCTCCAGAAGCAAGATCTGGACTCATCAGGCCAATCAGAGTTGACCTCATGTGAAAGGCAGGCATGCCTTCTGCCATGGCAATTAATGCCAATCATAGCCTGGACCAATCAAACGCATCCATCTACCTGGACACGCCGACGGGCTTCTGGGGTTTGTGTTTGTGTGCTGAATATTCACATGTGTTTGAGAGAAAGAAAAACAGTTCGAGGAAGAGACAAAGGAAGAAAAACATGCGACGTGAAATACATATTCAGCTATAAAGCAGATCTACAGAAGATTATCCAGCTGTTGATTCAGTTCAGTAACTGTCAATTTCATTCATCAATTATGAAACGGATTAAATTTTCAGCTGTAAAGCTCAATTCAGTTCAATAACAGTGGGAATGTTCCAAAGTTCATTAGATATGAAACTAATTTATTCAACTCGAGTCAGTTCAATGTTGATTCAATTCACTTCAGTAGTGTCAATGTTGCAGTTCATAAATTATGAAACAAATTTATTCAACTCAAGTCGATGACACTATTGGCTTGTACATTGTCTTCCATTGTCTTCAGTAGAGCTGCTTTAATAGCTGATTAAAATTTGTTTCATAATTAATGAACTGTAACATCAACACAGTCAGTTCAATGTTGATTCAATTCAGTTCAATAACAGTGCGGATGTTGCAAAGTTCATTACCAATCTCAATTCAACTGAAAAGCAACTCTACAGAAGACAATAACATAATTTTTCAGCTCAATTCAGTTCAATAACTGAAGGTCAAGAGTTGCAAAGGTAATGAATAATGAAACAAATAAAATTTCAGCTGTAAAGCGGCTCTACAGAAGATAATAGTGCCATTATTCAGTTCAACTTTTATAAGTTTATAATAATACTGAACATTAAGACACACACAAACAGAACGCTTATTTATAGGATTGGCGTGTGCATTGAAATGCATGTTTCCCTCCTGAAAGTTTGCAGTACAAGTGTTTTCTACACGATTATTTAGTCATTGAACTAGGGCTGTAAAACGATTAATCGCATCCAAAATGAATATGCATAATGATTTTGTATATATAAATACACACACATGCATGTATATATTTAAGAAAAATTTGTTATTTATATATAAAATATTTATATTTATATATAATACAAATTTATACTATATATACAGTATATTTAAGCAAATATTTCTTAAATATATACATGCATGTGTATTTATATATACTAAATAATTATACACAGTACACACACATATATTATGTAAACACAAACTTTTATTTTGGATGCGATTAATCGCGATTAATCGATTCACAGCCCTAAATTTAACTTGTCTCGATTATTTACAGTCATTGAAATGCAGGTTTTCCCTCCTGAAAGTTTGCAGTACGAGTGTTTTCTACACGATTATTTCCAGTCATTGAAATGCTGGTTTTTCCTCCTGAAAGTTTGCAGTATGAGTGTTTTCTACACGATTATTCCCAGTCATTGAAATGCAGGTTTTCCCTCCTGAAAGTTTGCAGTACGAGTGTTTTCTACATGATTATTTATAGTCAATGAACTTGTCTCGATTATTTACAGTCATTGAAATGCAGGTTTTTCCTCCTGAAAGTTTGCAGAATGAGTGTTTTCTACACGATTATTTATAGTCAATGAACTTGTCTCGATTATTCCCAGTCATTGAAATGCAGGTTTTTCCTCCTGAAAGTTTGCAGTACGAGTGTTTTCTACACGATTATTCCCAGTCATTGAAATGCTGGTTTTTCCTCCTGAAAGTTTGCAGTACGAGTGTTTTCTACACGATTATTCCCAGTCATTGAAATGCAGGTTTTTCCTCCTGAAAGTTTGCAGTACGAGTGTTTTCTACATGATTATTTATAGTCAATGAACTTGTCTCGATTATTTACAGTCATTGAAATGCAGGTTTTTCCTCCTGAAAGTTTGCAGTACGAGTGTTTTCTACACGATTATTCCCAGTCATTGAAATGCAGGTTTTTCCTCCTGAAAGTTTGCAGTACGAGTGTTTTCTACACGATGCGCTTCCGTCTCTGTGCGTTTGGCCTCAGGATCACAGATTGGCTCCAGCGCCTGCAGGGTCACACCGAGGCAGAGTAAGTGATCCAAACGCAGACAGAAAGGTCAGTTCTCCACATCTTTCCTCCCACTGTACGAATCCCACAGCCAACGCCAATAACCCAAACACAGCCCTGTTGATGTCTGTTTCCATGGAGATTCGTGCATCTCGTAACCCCACGTTAACCAGTACATAAACACAAACACACACACACACTCAGCTGATTCACAGTCTTTCTCCAGGGAGCGAAACACTCTGAATTTTCTGATAATTAACTTTTCTGGATTGTCGAATCAGTGGTGAATTTGGCAAAGGTCAATGTGGAGCTGAAGGAAGCGGAGAAGAAAAGATTGTGGGAAGGCAAAATCCGTGAGGCACAAAACAGCATCTGTCATTTTATCAGCGCCGAGCTCCTCGCGGGCGTAATGTCATATGACATATCCATCCGACAGCTAGCACACGGATACCTCCATACATCTTTTCAGACGATTTCTGACTGAACACACGTGTTTGCAGCAGAGAGAGAGAGACGAGCCCGAAGACGTTCCTGCCAGCCTTCTCAACAACACACTGATGATGACAATCTGCCAGCGGCACCAACACACACACACACACACACACACACACACACACACATGCGTGTCTTCACACCATCAGAGCACGGGAACATGTGAGGTGACAGTCACCAGCAATGAGTGAATCAGACCTCATTTAGACAATATGTGTGTGATCAGTCATGAAACTGGTTCAGTTGCGCTTCAGTCTGAATGTGACTTTGGCTCATAATGATCTAATGTTGGAATCAAGATCTGGTTACATTAAAAAAATTCAAGAACCAAATGATTTTTTTGACATTCAGTTTCGCAGTATGGCATTAAAATCTTATTAAAAACCAAATGTGTCCATTTATTAAAAAAAAAAAAAAAAATTCCATGATTCATATGATAAGATAACATTAAATAAAAATGTATCAAATAAAATAATAAAGACTCAAATATGACGTCTTATAACTCGAATACATCTCGAGGATTAATTTCTAAACAATTAAATGGCATCCCTAAATCTGATGAATAAAATAAAACGTAAAACATTATTAGGTTTAATTAAATGTAGATTAAATTAATTCTGTTGAGAGACACAAATGGCATCTTATAACAACTCTAATATATCTTGAGGATTTATATGTCATAAGTAATAAAACAAAATAAATAAGATGGAAGAATAGATGAATAAATAGTTGGATGGATAGATGGATGGATGGATGGATGGATTAATGATTTTATATATATATATATATAAATATTGAAAGGAACTCATATGACATCTTGTAATAATCCAAAGACATTTAATCAAGTCAATTAAAAGCTCAAAAGGCTGGAGAGAGTTTGTCTGTTGTGATCATCTGTCTGTGAACTCTTGACCTTCTGACCTCCTGTTGAACATCGAACGACAAACATTCGGCAGTCTCAGTTCTCAGTTCTGATTGTGAACCATTCATGTTTCCATTTTCCCCTACAGTTTACAGAGAATATCGATTCTAGACCCGAGATCAAACCCAGCCGATGACAGGCTGGTACTTTAATTTGTAAGCCACTCACAGACTGAACAGGGCCAGATTAGCTCCCACGCTACATTTACTGTAGGTTAATAATGTATGTTTTGCGCCCATGCCGTCTCAAACTCTCTGAAGGCTGAAGGTTGAATTTGCATCGAGTCCATCTTTGAGTTTCTGCTGATCAGCGTCTTTCTGAGTGTTTTTGAGTGGCGGGAAGCAGGAGCCCTTGATGCTGGAGCCAATATTGGACTTGGCTGCGGTTTCACCTCAGGGCTACAGGTTAATGGTCCACTTTGCCAAACACACACACACACACACACACACACACACACACACACACACACACACACACACTACCAATACTGCTATCTCAGCAAACACACCAAGAGAAGGCAGCTAAATATGAAGCGATAGAGAAACGCAGATGGAAGCGTCATATATATACAAGATCTCTTAAATGTTGTGATGTTGTTTCCATCAAGAGGTGCATCAATTTGCCAATTCAAGATGCCAATTCACGTGTGAAAATTAGGGGTGTAACGATACCCTCATGTTACGATTCAATACACATCACGATACTGAACTCACAATACCATATTATTGCGATACTCCAAGTCATTTGGTAAAAGGTTAACAAAAAATGTCCTGTTGATTAAAATTCTAAATTTGGTATTACATTGTGTGTGTAAATGAATAGTCTTGGACTCGGTGCTGAAACCCAAAGCACAGGACAATAGAGACACCAGAATAACAATATTCATGATTCTGAAGCTGAAAACACTGAATTACTGTAGACGAATATGCTTGATCTCTGTCACTGACTAGATATATTTCAAATAATGTAGGCCTTTTTACTGGTAGCATCAGATATTTGGCATTATCAGGCCCACAAATATTCCCCTATTGCATTATTATGACCGCCGCTAGCGTAGCTAGCCGGTCATATAGGGATTGTCAAAGTTTTTTTTTTTTTCGTCACCTTACTGAATTTTTCGTCAACGATACCAGGGACACCGAAGCACCGGGGAACATGAAATTTGGTGGGCATGTAGCCCCACTAGACTTCTAAGGAAAAATTTCGTTTGGTCCCCGGGGGCCACTCCCCCCCCGCGCTGGGCCCCCCCAAACCCCCAAAATGCAGTTTTTCCTAAATAACTACCTGAACCGTGGCACCGAGGATGAAGAAATTTTTATGGTATGTTGGTCTACTAGACTTTTACGGAAAAATTTCGTTTGGTCCCTGGGGGCCACTTCCCCCCCCGCGCTGGGGCCCCCTTAAATTTTTCGTCAACGATACCAGGGACACCGAAACACCGGGGAACATGAAATTTGGTGGGCATGTAGCCCCACTAGACTTCTAAGGAAAAATTTCGTTTGGTCCCCGGGGGCCACTCCCCCCCCGCGCTGGGCCCCCCCAAACCCAAAAAAATGCAGTTTTTCCTAAATAACTACCTGAACCGTGGCACCGAGGATGAAGAAATTTTTATGGTATGTTGGTCTACTAGACTTTTACGGAAAAATTTCGTTTGGTCCCTGGGGGCCACTTCCCCCCCCCGCGCTGGGGCCCCCTTAAATTTTTCGTCAACGATACCAGGGACACCGAAACACCGGGGAACATGAAATTTGGTGGGCATGTAGCCCCACTAGACTTCTAAGGAAAAATTTCGTTTGGTCCCCGGGGGCCACTCCCCCCCCGCGCTGGGCCCCCCCAAACCCAAAAAAATGCAGTTTTTCCTAAATAACTACCTGAACCGTGGCACCGAGGATGAAGAAATTTTTATGGTATGTTCGTCTACTAGACTTTTACGGAAAAATTTCGTTTGGTCCCTGGGGGCCACTTCCCCCCCCCCCGCGCTGGGGCCCCCGTAAATTTTTCGTCAACGATACCAGGGACACCGAAACACCGGGGAACATGAAATTTGGTGGGCATGTAGCCCCACTAGACTTCTACGGAAAAATTTCGTTTGGTCCCCGGGGGCCACTCCCCCCTCCCCGCGCTGGGGCCCCCGTAAATTTTTCGTCAACGATACCAGGGACACCGAAACACCGGGGAACATGAAATTTGGTGGGCATGTAGCCCCACTAGACTTCTACGGAAAAATTTCGTTTGGTCCCCGGGGGCCACTCCCCCCCCCCCCCCCCCCCCACCCCCCCCCCCCCCCGCGCTGGGCCCCCCCAAACCCAAAAAAATTCAGTTTTTCCTAAATAACTACCTGAACCGTGGCACCGAGGATGAAGAAATTTTTATGGCACATCAACCTAGCCCATAATCACTCATTTGTGATTTGCGCCCCTCCCATAAAAAATGCAAATGCAATATTATTCTGCTTTAATCGCCCCTATCTTCAGTGGAGATGTTCAGAACTGCACCATATTTCATGTGTATGATTAACTTGACAACCTCTGGGGGTATCCTCTGCTAAGTTTTGTAGAATTTCATCCATGGGGGGGTATAAAATAAATTCATTTATGTGCACATTTAGTGACTGTACACTCATCGGCCTGTAGATGGTGCTGTTGAGCGAAGGGTTGCTGGTTTAGGATGATACTGTCACACACACACATGCAGGAATACAAACAAACGCAAGCATGCACACACACTGACATCCACACGCACAGACACACACCCATACACACACATACAAATCCACATGCACAGACACACACAAACACACACGCGCACACATGTACGCACACATACATACACGCACAGACACACACACACACACACACAGACACACACATACACAAATACACACACACACACACACACACACACACACACACACACACACACACACACACAGACAGACATGCACATACTATTACTTTTTTTAGGTATATACATAAACACGCAATACAGCCAAATTACTCCACGTCATTTATTTTTGTGGAAAGCCAGTGCAGGCCTGAGCGGCGGTCATATTTTGTACCGCGATGCGGTACATCTAGTTATACATTATATTCAACATTGTATATAGTAGTTTAATGTAGTACTGACACAAAAACTCTGAAAACTTGCATTTTTGTATTGCGATATATTTGTGAGACGATATATTGTTGCACCCCAAATGAAAATTATTATTTTTTTATGCAAAATATGTCTCATTTTGGGGTGAAAAGTGACCTAGGCATGTACTCAACCAGAAAGTGCATAATCTTGAGGAACTTTGGTAAGTGGGATGAACCCGACAAACACAAGCACTGTTCACCGTCATTCAGGGCTTAAGAATGACTTCAGACAGGACGACTTGTGCTTTTCCATTAGGACTTCAGCACTCTCCCGTTCTCACTGTCATCAGGAGTGTGTGTGAGAGAGAGCGACTGAGGCCAAGCCAAGAGCCAAAGCTTTCCCACATGTCTACCTCCATGTAGCATTAGAGCGACCCACCAGCCTCGCCGCGGGGCCCGAACCGTCTCGATACACACACCGGCAACGGCCATTAATTAAGACCAGAAACTCCCTCACTTTTCCTCTCCTCCTCCTTTGCCAGGAGAAAAGGCCGATGAGGACATTTTGAAAGAGTTAGCAGATGTTGAGTGATTAGCCCGAGGCGTTTTCGACATCGCCCGAGTGATGTATTTGATGTGGAGTTTATTCAGCTCCAATAAACGTATAAAGAATTACAATAATAATTCACAGATGTATATTGCGCGGATTATACGTGGAGCCCTCGCTTTGAACCGCGCCACGGCAGCCAAGAGTAACAAAGGCAGGAGAAAAGGATGAAGACGGCTTTGTTTTTCGGCTTTCTGCTAATCAAAGGGTCAGAGAAGCTTGAGCGAGCTGTTCAAACACACACCTTTATAAGATTCAGTTTGCTTTGGTGAAACTCATACAATAGTGAATGCGGTAAACTATGAAAATTCTAATTGGGGTCCTTCAATTGCCTAGAAAATAGTGCTATGGTGTGGTATATATAAAAATGTGTGTGTGTGTGCGTGTGTGTGTGTTTTTAGCACCATTTTTTATTAAATAAAAATATTATTATTAAAATAAATATAATTGTTAAGCATGCAGTGTTTATGATCTCATATTAAAGGGGCTTTATGTAACAATTTTCATGTATTAATTGCTTTTTTATTGTTAAGCTTGTGCTGAAACGTTAAAAACCTTCCTAGTTTGTCTATGAAAGCTTGTAGTCTGATGTTTATGTGAACGACTCGCGATGTTTTTATTTTTTTATTCCTTTTTATTGCATTTTAACTATACACATGTACATACACATTTCAATGTACCAGATAAAACATAAATCAACAAACAATCAAACAAAACAAAACAAAACCAAAAGCTTCTCAGTATTTTACATTAATATACAACACCATACAATACCACCTCTTTTCTTAGTCTTCTATCAAAACCTTTCCAACTCCACCACATTTTACAAACAATTTAAAAGGTCCCCAAACTCCATCAAAATGTTTATATTTATTTTTTAATATATAGGTTATCTTTTCCATTGACATGTTTATTACCATGACTCGCGACGTTTTTGCTGGGAAAATCCAAAGAAAGTGACGTTTACGTGCTTCTGTTCAATGACACATGATACGAATGCTTATACAATGTTCAGGATAATGCAGAAAGAGATATTCTGTACTGTAATGAAAGGAAAAGGGATTAATTCAAACTATAGTCTCACATCGCCGGATCTATAGTCTATGGTTTCAAATATACTTTACAATCAAACTATCATAACACCGTGTCCTAACTACAAAAGGTTGTTTTCCATGTTAATGAGAGTGTTTGTCCTAACCAGCCCCGACGGCGACACGCGACGATCCTATTTTAGAAACGGTTTCTATTTTTCTGGGACGTCGCGCTGGAACAACAAACACAAAGTGTGTTGATGATAATCTCAGGTGCTGTTTATGTGCTTTATTTAATGTTAAAAGCGTGTCATGTGACTTTGAATGTCATTTAGTGCTCCAGCTTTGAAGCTGTAAAAGCAACAGTGGATAATTCACCTCAGATCTTCAAATTAAACAAATGGAAACAAGAACGTTTAAACTGTGAACAAACAAGTGTAATCTTTGACAAAGATTGTTTTAGTAACTCAGAAGCCTATGTATTTTTAATAATGTTTAAATGGTGTAATATTTGATTATGTAGCGACATTTTCTTGCGAGTGCCGTCAAGATTACTCTCTGGTGCCGTGAGACTCCGCCCACACGCTGTTCTGATTGGCTGTGGGTTTTGATTGATTTTGACGCATCTCACAGTAATTTTAATGAGCTCATCTGTCGACAGTGAATCTCAGATCTGCTGTAGACATCCACATCTCTATGATCAGATGCTTTCTGAACTGCTGCTTTCTCATTTTTGTTCTGTTTATTGTGTTATTGAGAGGAAAGAGCAGCACATATTCACATATTCATCTAGCCGTCTCTCAGCAGCGTGAACGGTGTCGAGATGTTCGTTAACAGTATATCACTGCAAAGATATTTACAATGTCTTTTTACTTCTAAGCAAAGAACAAAAAAGAACTTCAGCGTGAGTATATCAGGGTCTCTAATGCTGCAGTTCACTGAACGGCCACCGGTGTCGCTAATAACAACGGTTTCTCAATTCTACATACAGCCCCTTAAACTTAGAGATTATGTATTTATACTTAAATTTATACTTAGTTTATTTTGAAAGGTGACAAATTAATTAATGGAAGGAAAACTAATTAAAATAGCACAAATTCCACCCAGGTAATACCATGGTACTCTGAGAAATACAGTTTTTTTTAAATACTTTAAGTATATGTATTTTATTGTTTTGGTCACTGGTGAGGCTCATAAAATAGAGAATGCGGAAAACGATGGAAATGCTAATTGGGGTCCTTCACTTGCTTGGAAAATAGTACTGTGGTGGTACCATGGTAAAATATCTGATCATAGAAAAAAACAAACCAAAAAAACAATACACACATATATATGTATATGTATGTGTGTGTGTGTGTGTGTGTGTGTGTGTGTTTTTATCTAATACAAAAAACAAAACAAATGGGTAACACTTTATTTTACAGTGTCATTGTTACACATTACATACAAAAACACCTTAAAATAAAGTGTAACCAATTAACACAGCTTTTATGAGCTCGTATTAATTGAGAGATTATATATTAATACTAAAATCACACTTCAGGACCATTTAAATTGCAAATTGCATAAATTGCATAAAATAAGCCCAGGTAATACTACGGTACTTAAGTCAGAGAGCCACAGTATTACTCTCATGGTCCAAAACAGGCCGAATATGCATTTTGTTAAACAATAATAAAAAAAAGCTGTAATATCATAGAGCAAGCCACTTCATATTTGCTGCTGTGTTAGGTTTATATGTAGTGTTAATACTGGAAAAGAGAAACACAGGGAAAGAGAGAGTCGAGCTCGTCTGATCTTGATGAAAAATGGCAGAATTACATTCAAAACAAACAACTGCAATCCGCTGGCCAACTAAAGAGCAACAAATCTCAAAAATGGCGGGTTGGTGAGCATTTTAATGCCTGACATAAAACACAAGGAAAAACACGGCCATGGCGATGCATAGCAACTGCACAATTTCAGTCAAGGAGAAAGAAGGCGAAAAAAAGAAGAAAAAAAAACACCTTATTACTTCTAACTCCTGCAAGCCATTTTGGTCTCCAAAGGTTTCAGAGCGCCTGAGGCGCAGTGTCTGCAGTGTTTCGGGAAATGACTTGCCTTCGCACGAACACGGCTATGTTCTTCAGCAGCCGCTCTCAGCATCGCCTCTCACTCGCTCCTTAACCCTTTCCTACCTTCCTCTACTGACTCACAGACACCGAGAAGCCCTGTCGCACCGTCTCGCTTCACACCCACATAAACGGCATCTTGTTTGGCTGCTTAAGCATGTGAAAACAAACATGGCGATGAAGAACGGCCACGCGGTCATGTGCGATGGACAGGATAGAGAGAGAGAGAGAGAGAGAGAGAGAGAGAGAGAGATGTGCCGGTTCGTGTCTGTACGCACTCAAGAGTGTGGATTAAATCTGCAAACTCGTTGACACAACACATAATTAAAACATCTCGCTGGAGGTCAGGAATTTTCTAATTAGTAGACAAAGCTGCAAATGCGATCGCCTTGAGTCGGAGCGTCCACAGGTTACGGCTCGGGATGAAAGCGTTTCCCGAAGCACATCTCCGAAGGGGTCATCGAGCTAAACGCCCAGAAACTTCCCTGGCAAACAAACTTTCCTTGCTAGGAAACTTCCCTGTTCCTTCGGTTTTCAGAGCCTGAGAGCAACAAACTATAGCAAGACGCTGAACAAAAGGGCTAATTAGCAGTCATTATTTTTCTAGCAAACACAAGTTTTGAGGGGAACACAGTGAAATTGAGCAGGAACTATAATTAACTGGAAGTTCGTTCGGGGGGAGATCAGAAAGTTTTCTCTCAGAACCGGCTGTAATGTGATGCACGCCGACTATTTATTCCTATAAACAGAGCAGTTGTCTAGAAACAAACTCTTCTGAGCAGAACCGCTCAGCCGACAGAGTTGCGTGAAGATAAACAGGGGAACACGACCCAAACACACGCGAGCCAATCACAGCATTTTCCATCGCCATCCGCGTTGACCCCGATCTCCTCTGACTCAACGCACAAAAACTCACAGCCCATTAAAAGAAGACTTCATTTCAACGAGCATCTTTGGCAGTTGTGGAACTTTAAAAAGTGGCACATTAAAAATTGAAAGCGTTTCACATATAAAACGAACCCAATTAGAGTTCGAACGGGAAGTCTGGGTAATGAGTATCAAGTCTAAACGCTGGTCCTCAGATGATCCCGCTAATGAGGCCTTGTTGGTTTTGCCATCCTCACATTTTAAACGCCGTGGTGGGGAGTCATTTTAAAGTTTAATCTGCGCCTGCCAAATTGAAGGAGGAGCTAAAGATAACAACGAACGAACGCCTTTGTGGCGAGTTAAAAGAGCGATGCGTTGCAGGAGGTTCCCAAACGCCACTTCCAAACACTTTTTGATGTCTTTGTGAAACTGAACTACAACACTTGGCAGAAAAACATCTTAACCTAAGAACCTCCAAAAAGGGTGACCTGACAGAAGGAAAACAATCTCTAATAGGGTCGTTACGGGAAAGCGCTGCACGCGAGAGCTATTTTTGAACGTGAGTGCGGGGGACCCAGAGAATCAAAACTTTCTTTTAGCGCTGATGTGGCGAGCGAGGCTCTACATCAAGACAGTGATCCACACAGACGCAGTCAAATGTGTCGGCGAAGACTCAAAACATCTCACTTAAAAATGAATAACGTATGCACACACACACACACACACACACACACACATCACGGAGAGCTCATGCACATTTTAAAACGCTTCAGAAGAGTCTAACCGTTTGCCCTCCACGAGGTGTAGAAGAGTCCCACGTTTGTGTGTCTACCGGGAGGTCGTCAACTTCTCAAACTTTTGTTGATGCAGTAACAGTCATGTTTAATATGATTGTGTCCCAGAAAAGAACAAAGACTCGTGAGGCCGTTTCATATCAATCGCTTTAATGTTCCCCCAATGCATTGAACTCTAATCTCTATAGAGCGAAGAATCATGATACATGCAGGTCAAACTGTGTAATGCGACGCTTAAAGTGTAAATCATCACTTAAAGAGTCCGTTTGCTGCAGACTGAGCATTTCACAAAGAACAACAATCATGTGCATTTATTCATTTTGCAGAATGACTGAATGGAAATTAACCCCGTTTAGTCACAATCACAAAATAAACTATTTTAAACACATTAGGTATAGTTTTTTATGTTCACCAAGGCTGCATTTATTTGATAAAAAAAATATTGTAAAATAGTGAAATATTATTACAATTTTAAAATAACTGTTTTCTATGTGAATATTTTGTAAAGTGTAATTTATTCCTGTGATCAAAGCTGAATTTTCAGCATCATTACTCCAGTCTTCAGTGTCACATGATCCTTCAGAAATCAGTATAATATGATGATTTGATGCTCGAGAAACATTTATGATTATTATCAATGTTGAAAACAATTGCTTCATTTTTTATTTTTATGTGGAAACTGTGATGCACTACCATTCAAAAGTTTTGGGTAAGTAAGATTAAAAAAAAGAAACTACTTCTTTTTTTCAGCAAAGATGCATTAAATTGATCAAAAGTGACATTTATAATGTTACAAAAGAGTCTATTTCAAATAAATGCTTTTGCACTTTCTATTCATCAAAGTTTCCTGAAAAAAATGTGATGGTTTCCACAAAAATATGAAGAATCACAACTGTTTTTAACATTGATATTAATAAGAAATGTCATCATATTAGAATGATTTCTGAAGGATCATGTGACACTGAAGACTGGAGTAATGATGCTGAAAATTCAGCTTTGATCACAGGAATAAATTACACTTTACTATATACTCACATAGAAAACAGTTATTTTATATTGTAATAATATTTTATAATTTTTTACAGTATTTTTGATCAAATAAATGCAGTCTTGGTGAGCAGAAGAGACTTATTTAAAAAATATATAAAAATGTGAATTATTCCAAAGTTTTGACCGGTGGTATATATCTACGCAACTAAAATATCAAAGTCATTGTTTTGTGGCAGTGCATGTGGAAATCAAAGTGATGAAGTCCGAGTGTGATGCGACATCTCAGCATCTTTAGATGGTTTCTGTTACAATATAAAAGTTGCAAAGCCATGATTCAAAACACTATCATATTAGTAGATGTGTTAAGCAACAGCTTGGCGCCGAGATCCACCGCTAAGCTGAAAACTACACCGGTTACATCAGTTAGATCACAGAAGGCCGGCGGGGACGCCTCGTACCTGCATCGCTTTACACACCAAACCCCGCTTCCTTTGTATGTATGTGCAAACCTTATCTACATATTGACTCGCTTTAAATCTACACTTGCAGTGATAATTGCACAAGTTTGCAGGAGGAAGTGCTGAAGTCTTCCTGTACCTGAGGCGGGACTTTGGGCGGGGGAAGCCCAGCGGCATTGTGGGAAAACACCTAAAGCGTCGTGTAATATCCAAACAGCTTCACAACACAAACACACACACTGAGAAAGAGCTAATGCACGAATATGTGCTTATAATAAGAGTTTAGACGGATAATAAAACCTCGGATTATTTTGCTGCAATAAAACACAAAGTGCAGGAATAAAGCATGATTTTGTGCCCAGAGAGAAAAGCAATAAATCGGTTCGGATACACAGAGTAACACAAGCTTTTTGTGCCAGACCACCCATAGAGACCTGTCAATCATGTAGGTGTGTTCAAACACAATCAATGCCATGTAATTATGAGCATATGTGTGATGACATGTAGGCTAGGAGTGCATGATACTGTTCCCAAATAGTTTATTTATGCACTAGATATTTCATTGTTTTTGGCTATTGCCATATGGCAGCACTGACTTAAAGGCACAGCATAAATGAATGCAAAGATTTAAACATTTAAGAGCACTATGCCTGGAAACAAAAGCATTTTAAGCGCTATTTAGGAGCGCATGATTGATTATTTGCATTTTGCACAATCTATAACTTACTACTGAAATGCATTATGTTATCAATTAGCCAAAACATACATTTTTACATTGTGTTTTAAAAGTGGTGTCTTTTCTATTACAGTTTAAATGCCAAGAACACTATAAATAATTTGTAAAAATGCTTGTTTGAGCATCACAATCACAGCAACACAACATGGTTTGGGGGCGGGGCTATCTTCCTGACTGACCAATAGCACACAGTGGGAGTGGCCTGGAAACCTGTTTGAAAACCAGTGTTATTCCTGCAATTCTGTTTTAAGTTGCAACACTTCAGATTTAAAACACTTGTAGCCCATAAGACTTAATGTTTTTAGATTATAGTGAGTTTAACTAGACAAAATAGTGTAGATTATAATACTGGCCATTACATTAAAATGCGGTAATTATCTTCTTAACAGTATCATGCAATGGTCTAATACTCCAAATGGTCCTCACAAATATAGTTGTACAAGCACACACACACACACACACACACACACACACACAGCGCCCTGAACACGTAATGAACAGTCTGATAGTGAGGGAAATATCAGATCCTCTTCAGAGCGAGATCACAGAGAGCATCACTCAACTGTGTTCATTACGGCTCAGAATACATAATTTATGGATTGTTAAAAAATACATGTCTGGGTTCTTCACACAGCAATATGACAGATGTAGAAAAGAGAACTTGGGCGCGAGCGACTGTGATTTGGGCTGGTGCGGAAAATAAGAGCGTTTGAATGTTGGTTTGATGGTGTAGCGTGCTTTATTATTACCATCTGCAGGTTTCAGTCAGTGAACACACACACACACACACACACACACACGCACACACACACACAGACACACACACACACACACACACACACACACACACACACACACACACACACACACACACACACACACACACACACACACACACACACACACACACACACACACACACAGACACACACAGACACACGCACACACACGCACACACACACACACTCACACACACTCACACACAGAGAAACAAAAACAAGCAATCTGACATGCTTATTTGAATTCATTCATTTGTAGACAAGCCGAACACATTTAACATGTTCACATGCATATTAATCACACTATAAATGTATTTACAAAACCTTTGAATGCACAACCCAAGTTAATTTAGTAAACGCCACATTGCTTGAGTCAAAATGACGTATTGTTTAGCCAAAAGAAAAGGCAGCGAGGAAAAAGAAAACATTGGGAAATGTGAGAGTTAATTAGTCTCTCTAAATAAAAGCCCTCATCAGGCCGTGAGGTAAACGGCTCTTAGCATGCGGATCCGAGGAAAAGCAGGAATCCCTGCGCACGGATTACTGACTCCTGTATTATGCATTCAGTGATCGATTCGAAATCTTAATTACCCGAATCACAAACACACACCGGCTCTAATGAACTGTGTGGCCCGTCAAACAGCAGGCTGAATATATTTATTAAGATCACGGTTAAATTTAATTATTTGGCCAATTAGCCACAGACGGCTCGGATGTCTCAGAGGACGTGTGAAGACGCAGACCTCACGACAGCAATATTTAGCATCTCAAACAAAACCTTTTGTGACATCTGCTGCCAAAACCGATTAAAAAAAACATGCAAGTGCGTATTAATGGGGATCTGAACTGCGCCGGCACTACTGGGATTCTTTCCATTAGAAAACATTGCAAACTTTTTAAAAACTGATCAAATGGAGGAAGCAATGAACAGCGGGAGAGCGAGCGAGAGATGGAGAAGACGAGAGAGAGAGGAGGAATTAAGCTGAGCCAAAAAGTGTGACTTGGATTTAATATTTTATAATTGCCAAGGGACATTCCAAGATCAATGAATTTTTTTAGCCCGAGACGCACATCAGAAAGAGATGTACTTCAGTCTTTTTAGGGAACATTGGTCTATTTAATTCAGGCGCCTGATGCATGTGAAATCTTCCTCTCCCTGGCCTCCTCCGGGTCCCTCGGGCAGAGCTGCGGGCACACATTACCACTTTTAATGGGCTGCCCTCAGAACAGGCGAAATAAGCCAATAACCCGTCCACGCTAATGGATCGGCTTGTTTATTCACTCCAGCCTTCTCTTCGGCTAATTTTAGCCGCGCCATGTTTTTCCACACGAACACAACCCGTCTGTGAAAACACGTCGCATCACAACACAACATGCTCGTCGGAAGCGGGAACACTGGAGGAGGTTACTGGAGATTTGTTGTTTTAGATGCTACTTTTAGAGGGGAATTTGGCTGGACGCGTCGAGTGTGTTTTATTAAAAACATATCACACGCTACGCATTCCCCACGGATCACTGGTGCCGCGTTAAACAGGAAAAGAAGCGTATGAATGGACATTTACACTGGAGGAGGTATACGGAAACCCAGCTCATGTGTGGCGGGAGCACAGATCAGACGCCGCGCAATTAACCCTCATTAATGCACTAAACGACTGACCTAATTACACACAGCCAGGATTTCACAGGCAAAACTCAGACTAACCATCACTGCAAAAAATGGTTTCTCATTCAGAAGTTTTGTCTTGTTTTTCAGTACAAAAATGCAAACAGTATTAAATAAAGATGCATGTATTTGTGGCATAAGATAGCAAGTCTTTTCTGAAGAAAAATAAATAAATCAACATAAAGGGAGTTTTGGCTTAAAACAAGATAAATATTTGCCTGATAACAATCAAGTTTTTCGGACTCCACTGGCAGATCTTGTTTTAAGCATAAACTCACTTCATTTCGATGGCCTATTTTTTCTTCAGAAAACAAGACAAGTCATTTTTGCTTCCCAAGTCAATGCATCTTGATTTAAGAATGATATTTTTACTGGAAATTAAGAATAAGTAAGAAAATAATTTTGGGGCGATTCCTTTCAAATGCCCATTTGAGCCGCATTACAGCCGATGATGTCACGCAACGTGAGTGACTGTCAGAATTCCATTCCATTCCATTCGCAGAAAATGTTTCAGAAGAGTTCCAAAGCGGAATTTCGGAATGTCAACTCCACAAATACATAAACATTCCTAAATCAAGATACATTTATTTGTGGAATAAGATATGAATGAATGAATGCCTTTATTGTCATTGCATTTAAATACAATGAGATTATAGAGCCACTCTAGTAAGGTGCATCATTATAACACATATACAGTATATAAAAACTCATTTCACAACATATTCATTGCAAACACACACACACACACACACACACACACACACACACACACACACACACACACACACACACACACACACACACACACACACACACACACACACACACACACACACACACACACACACACACACACACACACACACACACACACACAGAGTACATCTCACTCATCATTCGTACCAAACCCTCTCTCATCTTTCCTGCAAGCACACCCTAACCGTAACACAAAACATAAAAACACACTTTACCCACTCTCCTACTAAGTGGCTAATAAATATTCTAATATGATAAAGTGCTGAGTAACTGTGCAAACTGCATCATATCAAGTCTTTTCTGGAAAAAATGCATACAAATAAAGTGAGTTTTTGCTTAAAACAAGATAAATATCTGCCTGTGGCATCATAATAACAACATGAGTGATTGTCAAAATTCCATTCCATTCGCAGTAAATGTTTCCGAAGAATTCCAAAGCGGGATTTGGGAGCGTATTCTCCACTCCGGTCGAGGGTGCCAGACAGGTGCTGGGTTTGGCCTGTCATCTCTATGCAGAAATTCAATTACAACTCCTCCTGAAGCGCCTCCATCTGCAAACAATATGGTGCTCCTCTTTTTAATCAAGCCTTCCCCTAACGCAGCGACCGAAGGCCCGACAAATTAAAAGTCACTTCCAGAATCGACTTCCACGTCCGCTTTGAGTTCTAGCCAAAAAATAAATAGGCTAGGTGAGGATGATTTTCTGGAGAAAGGTGTAAAGGTGAAACTCGCAGCTGAATTTGGTTACGTAACTCATTTCCCCAGCAGCGAATCGTTTGATTATAAAAAATCAATTCAGCTTGGGCGCTCAAAATACTGATACATGTGTTTCTGAAGTACAAGAAATGTGAATCAGACGCAGTTTGCTGTGTTTATGTGGACGCCATACATTTCCACGTCTCTTTCCATCTCAGATTTCCTCTTCCACTGGCAGCCTTTAATGAAAGATCATTCCAGCATTTTCACTTGCTCGTGTCCCCAGGCATCAACCTTTCCACCAGCAGAACGTAGCTGACACAAATAATAAAATCAAAAAGAAACAACATGCTTTAATAGAGAGCAACACAAAAGTGTTTTGCAGTAATGTCACAATGTAGCAGAGCTCAACGAGACCGCGGCTAATTTCACAGAAGCGAGAGAGCGCCGACTCTAAGTACATTTCCGAAGGATGATGGGAAGTAGATCCTGGGGTGAATTACGCCCGACTGGATTCAGATTCCAGTCATATTCGCTTCAAAAGACTCAATGGCCTCTAGTGCAGCGTGCAAACAACCACCGTTAAACACGACACACAGCGCTGGTGTTCAGGGGAATCAAATGTCACCACAAAATAAAAGTCATTAAGACCATAAGAAAATAAAGCTAAATCGCAAGATGCATTGTCAATTAATTACATTTACTTACTAAATACATTTCCCCTCTACAATCTCATTACTGTAATGCATATAGATTGAGTAATTCTTATTATACTCAATGGTGATTCTCATTACTGTAAATTTAATTATTTTTTTACAGTAATGAGAATCACCATTGAGTATAATAAGAATTACTCAATCTATATGCATTACAGTATTTGACTGCGGATTTTTGTTGGAAGTACAACAAATACCATCACAATGTATGAATAATTTGCCATTTAAATAATATGTTTTGTATATATAGTATTTTGCATTGCAGAATAGAGTAATTGTTATGAAAATAATGTCAGAATGAAAAATAATTAATTGCAAATTTAAAAACAAATTGTGTTTATATACACTGCTATTCGAAAGTTTAGGATCACTATGATTTTTTTTTTTTTTTATGTATACTTTTTTTATTTAAGGTGCATTAAATTGATCAAAAGAGACAGTAAAGACTTTTATAATGTAACATTAGATTTCAAAAAAGATTTACCACTGAAATATGAAGCAGCACAACAGTTTTCAACACTGATAATAATCATAAATGTTTCTTGAGCATCAAATCATCATATCTGAAGGATTTCTGAAAGATCATGTGACACTGAAGACTGGAGTAATGATGCTGAAAATTCAGCTTTGATCACAGGAATAAATTATATTTTATAATATATTACAATAGAAAATAGTTAGATTAAATTGTAATAATATTTCACTGTTTTTACTGTATTTTCTGATCAAATAAATGCAGTCTTGATGAGCATAAGAGACTTCTTTCAAAAACATTAAAAAAATCATACTGACACTAAACTTTTGAACACTCTAAAATGATGGGTTGTTTTAACCCAATTTTGGGTCAAATATGGACAAACCCAAATGTTGGGTTAAAAATGTAATGTAAAAATTTTACCCAACAGCTGGGTTTGTCCATATTTGACCCAAAGTTCGGTTAAAACAACCCAGCATTTCTTAGTGTATTTCCTATTGAAAGTGCTTGTGACTTTATTTTTAAATAAACAAATAAAATCCAATAAACTTCAGGTATGATCTCAGGCGGAGGGACATTCTGAATCAAGAGCATCTGATTGGAGAAATCTGTGCAGTTTAGGATATTTTTTATCTGTTTTCCTGGAAGCGAAATATGAATACATAAAGACTTCAGTGACATGGACAACACCACTGAAAACTCTTCAATAAAGTAAAGGTTTTCTTCAGATTTTGGGGTGAAAAGTGTTCCTGACCGGTTTCGTTTGCAGCCACCTTGCGTTAATGCTAATCTCTGATTCATAGCGGTATGGATGATGTATTCCCAGACAAGCGTGGGACGGGCGGTGGGAATGTATCAGAAGGATATCCCATCATCCCTGACCAGTTCTAGATTTGGCTCTGGTGCCGTAGCGTCTCCATGGCAAAACTGCAGTGAAATTCATTCTTCAGAAACTTAATTATATCTAGATTAACAAGGGAGGTAATTAATTTCTTTAAGATGAGTATCTGTACTTCCCCTCAGGCTCAACTTTGTTGTCAAAACTGTATATTTAACCACTTTTTAGTGCAAAGTTTCACTAGAAGCAATATGGAGAATCCTAGAGTTTGCAGGCTTGAATATCAGTACAGATTTGTGGTTATGCATATATATATATTTATATGTATATAGCCTTAGATTTATATTTTCATTTATATTCCATGATGTGAAACTCAAAAAAGACTCAACTAGAGAGATATTTTGGTAACACTTTACAATAAGGTTTCATTTGTTAACATTAATGTTTCAATTTTTATTTATTTTTATTAAATAACATTAACAAAGGTGAATAAATGCTGTAAAGATATATTGCTCATAGTTAGTTCATGTTAACAAATGAGACCTTATTGTAAAGTGTTACTGAATTTTCATGAACATCTCTTATCCTCCCAGTTGTATGCTTTTCCATCTTGGCATACTATACAAAATGGCAATATATTATTAAGTATAATGTAGCTGACCCATCCGAACTGGCGGTTCTCCAGGCGGGATACAGAGCATTATTGTCCCGAGCTTTCCGAAGGCCAGTCGCCCCAGCGCTCTACAGGACCATTGGGAAAACCGTGGCACTAAACGGCCTTTTCCTCTGTGATGTATAGTGCCTTCATCTCTTCTCTTCCTCAGCGATCCCTCTTGGGCTCCGGAAAATACACTGAAGGCGTTTTGCACGGATGTGAGGTGTTTTTAACAGAGCCGAACCCTCAGACCAACGACGCCGAGAAACAGAAACGGATGGGAAATCTTCTGCTTTGTGAACATGGATGAAAAATATGTACACAAAAACAGTGGAATATGTGACTCGGACGGAGAGTTTGGGAAGTTGAAAGACAGTAACGTCAGTGAATGATGTTTTTCATTTGGTATGATTATTCCTGAATATTGTTTATTTGATGCTGTTGGCTTCACATGGGTCGGGCGGGTGTGGTGCCGCTGACAGGAACAAACTCATGCGCTAAAAAATAATAAAAGAAAAACACATCCGAATGAAATGAGTCATGTAAGGAAGTCATGTGTGACCTGGTCTGACAGGCGTGCGTGTCGGCGCAGGTCAGTGTGTGTGTGTGTGTGTGTGTGTGTGTGTGTGTGTGTGTGGAAAACCAATGAACAGACGATACTTTATCGAGTCTCAGATCATTGACCTCAAACGGATCTCTCTGTGTGTATTAACATCTTCTTCTGGTTACTGGAATCACCATCTTATTGGACGATTATCTGTCGTCGCTGTGCGTGAAATTGTAATTGTACTGTTGTTTGCAAAAGCCTCACAAACATTTGCAGACAGATGAAAACAAACATGTCAAACGTGAATCACGAGGTGGGATCAGACACGCCATCTTTCAATGCGAATTCGTCTGGTTTTCATTTAGAAGGAAGCTATGCATATGTTCACTTTCTCTAAAAACAAGATTGCGAATGTCAAACTCGCATGTTCTGTCTGCTTTCTACAGTAATATGACGCGATATGTAAACTTATATTGCCTGGCCAAAAAAAGTCACAGTTTGGATTTAAATATTCAAATGCTTAAGAGTCAGTGATTGGATGATCATTGCAGTGATTATTATGTTTTTATATGTTTGGCAACAGTTCTTCTAACCCTAATTGATGGAGTGTGTAGCTTTTCATTTCTTAAACACCCATTTAGGAGGACAGATCGTGGCCATATTCCAGGAGGACAATGTCCAGATTCATCAGGCTCAGACTGTGAAAGAATGAAGAATCATTTTCACACATGATTGGCTCCTTTGAGTCCAGACCTTAAATTCATTGAAAGACTTTGGGATGTGCTGGAGGAGACTTTACAGAGTGCTGGACTCTTGCATTGACAATACAAGATCTTGACCAAAAACTGATGCACCTCCTCATGGAAATAACATCTTAACATTAATTTCCATCAAGAGATGCATCAGTTTTTGCCCTAGTAACCACACAGAATACCCTAGAAACACACTGGCAACGACCCAAACACCTAGCAACACCCAAGTAACCACCCAGAATACCATAGAAACACCCTGGCAATGACCCAAACACCTAGCAATGCCTTAGAAACCACAAAGAATACCCTAGAAACACGCTGGCAACGACCCAAACACCTAGCAATGCCCTAGTAACCACCTAGAATACCGTAAAAACACCCTGGCAATGACCCAAACACCTAGCAACACCCAAGTAACCACCCAGAATACCGTAGAAACACCATGGCAATGACCCAAACACCTAGCAACACCCAAGTAACCACCCAGAATACCATAGAAACACCCTGGCAACTATGCAAACACCTAGCAATGCCCTAGAAACCACACAAAATACCCTAGAAACACAATCGCAACGACCCAAACCCCTAGCAACACCCAAGTAACCACCCAGAATACCATAGAAACACCCTGGCAACTATGCAAACACCTAGCAATGCCCTAGAAACCACACAAAATACCCTAGAAACACACTGGCAACGACCCAAACACCTAGCAACACCCAGGTAACCACCCAGAATGCCGTAGAAACACCCTGGCAAAAACCCAAACACCTAGCAACACCCAAGTACCCATCCCAGAATACCATAGAAACACTCTTGACACACACATGATGCACCTCTTGATGGAAATAACATCACAACATGTATGTCCATCAAGAGGTGCATACATTTTTGGTCAATATCTTGAATTGACGATCATTTTTGGTTTCAACTGAAATGTGTTCAAAATAAATGTTCAGTAAAATGTGAAAAAGAACTCGGTAAAAAGCACAGCATATTGAATAAACGCAGGGGTCAAACACAGACTCTGTTTCTTGTCACCATGTCCCTCCACCAGCCCTTTTAGCTGGGCTACAAAATGAAACAGCTTGCCAAGTAGACGTCACACACACACACACACACACACACACACACACACACACACACACACACACACACAGAGAGAGAGAGAGAGAGAGAGAGAGAGAGAGAGAGAGACACAACACACCCGTGGCCTTCCTGTTTGTCTGGCTGAAAGATCTGCCCGCATTTACTCAGGCTGGGAAAGATGGGAGGAGAAGAAAAAGACAAGCGAAAGAAGGCGAGGATACAGAAAGGCTGGATGGAAGGAAAGGCTGCTCACTCCAAGTTGGGATTGATTTACTTCATTAACCAAGATTACAAGTTTAACTTACAAACCAGAGGTCAAAAATTCTCATTAACAAGAGGACCGTGGAGAACCGCGGGGCTTGGAGACCATTCTTATTACTGACTACACATTTCAATCTGTCTTTGATGTTCATGTCTGCTTTTCTCTCTTTCTACCATCCAATTTTTTGGCAGGGAGGTTGATTTTAATTGTAGCTATAGAACAAGAGCAGAGTTTGCCTGTAAGCCTGCCTGCACATCTGTAGTGAGAGCATTTTTAGTGATACTGGGCGCAGTCCATTGCCTCGGGCGCATTTTAATGGTTCCACCCCCCTTTCATTCCCGGCTCGGATTGTTTTCCACGTGATTCCTGTTAATTTAGCTGGAGGAAAGGGCATCAGTTTTCCTTGTGCTTTTCCCCTCTCTTACTCTCTCTCTCTCTTTTGCTCTCGGTCTTTCCCTACTTCTACCTTATTCTGATCTACAACCCTAAAAGCAAAAAGGTGACACATTTAAATGAAAAAGGCGACTCAATATTCCCTGTTTTGCTCTTTTTCTGTCTGCCTCCACAGCCATTCATTTCAATACACAGCAATAATTAGTGGTGTTTGCTAAGTCGAGTATGACTACTACTATTACTCATATGAGAGCACTTTCAAATCACTTCACAAACATCATTAGTGTTGTGTTGGTGCCTCATGAATGAATGAATGCTTCCTCAAATAATTTGTGTTGATGAGGTGAGGTGAGGTGTGCTGTTATTTTACTCAGTGATCAGATGCGCCATTTTTACCTGCTGGACAACCACTTGACAACCACCTAAACACCTTAATAAAAACCTAGCAACACCCAAGTAACCACAATGAATACCATAGAAACACCATGGCAACTATGCAAACACCTAGCAATGCCCTAGTAACCAAGCCAGAATACCCTAAAACAACTTGGCAACCACCCAAACATCTAGCAAAGCCCAAGTGACCACTCTAGAAACACCCTGGCAACTATACAAACACCTAACAATGCCCTAGTAAACACCCAGAATACCCTAGAAACACCCTGGCAACCACCCAAACACATAACAACACCCAAGTAACCATCCAGAATACAAAAAGAAACACCCTGGCAACTATGCAAACACCTACTGTAGCAATTCCCTAGTAAACACCCAGAATACCCTAAAAAACACTATGGCAACCACACAAATATCTAGCGAATACCCTAGAAACACCCTTGCAAGCACCCAAACACCTATCACTGCCCTAGTAACCAACCAGAATTTCAAAGAAACACCCTGGCAACCACCTAAAAACATAGCAACACCCAAGTAACCACCCAGAATACCATAGAAACACCCTGGCAACTATGCAAACACCTATCAATGCCCTAGTAACCACCCAGAATACCATAGAAACACCCTGGAAACCACCGAACACCTAGCAACACCCAAGTAACCACCCAGAATACCATAGAAACACCCTAGCAACTATGCAAACACCTATCAATGCCCTAGAAACCACCCAGAATACCCTAGAAACACCCTGGCAATTACCCAAACACCTAACAATGCCCTAGAAACTACCCAGAATACACTAGAAACACCCTGGCAATTACCCAAACACCTAGCAACACAATAGAAACCACCCAGAATACTCAAGAAACACCCTGGCACCCACCCAATAATGAAGCAATGCCCAATCAACTACCCAGAATACCCTAGAAACACCTTAGAAAACACAGAATTCCCTAGGATAGCCCTGGTAACAACCCAAACACCCTAGCATAATGACAGTGAGTTTTGCACCGTAAGCAACACTTACATTTTCTTGAGAAAATATAAAAACTAGTTGGTTTTACTCTCATCTACTGAACGACATTCAGAAATCCCTCCAGACGACTAGTGATGCAGTGAGTCTGAAAGCTTGTGTGATATCATTGATGGTGTGAAAGCAAATAGCATTGACACTAACACACATTAAGCTGTAATCAACTACAAAACCTTACACAGATCCATTTTGGAGTTACAAAGCAGGTCAAAGTGAAACACATGTTTCATTTCGTCAAGGAAATTACATCACCTGCATGTCATATTGTTGGTGGCTCATTTCCTGCACCTGTGAATTTAACCTCACACACTCACTCACACACAAACTCACACACAAACTCACACACAAACTCACACACACACACACACACACACACACACACACACACACACACACACACACACACACACACACACACACACACACACACACACACACACACACACACACACACACACACTCACTCACTCACACACACACACACACACACACACACACACTCACTCACTCACTCACACACACACACACTCACTCACTCACTCACTCCTTTTTTTTGTTCCGTCCCACACAGCATCTTTGTGCTGAACTTCAAAAGCTTGTGTGTCGCCGAGAGCAAAAGGAAAGAGTTTGTTACTGTGGCTCCTGCCTGAACAATGACCCCGAGCGAGGGCCAGTTAGGGGCCCCTGTCTCGCTCTCTCTAATCTATCCCTCGGAGCACTGTAAGGCCTCTTTGTTTGCTCTCTCCGGCTCAGGATGAAGACAGACTTTACGCTCAACATGGACTATCAGGTTCAGCCCTACGGCGATCTGAGGCCTGGCCAGACGAGAGGAGAAGAGGAGAAGAGGAGGGGTGAAGGAGGAGGAAGAAACACACACAGCCGCCCCGCCACCAGCGGTACCTGATTTCAGTCACACACACTCTCTGACGGGCCGTTTCAGGGTAACCCACAGGACAGAAACATCACAAATAAGATCTCTGTAAAGGAGCACTTCACCCAAAAGTGAAGAAATCCTCACGTCGATTACCTAAAAGGAGAAGTTATGAGGAATGTTACAGCGAACATACAGTGACGAGGGGCTGATCATCAAGCTGTCATAAAAGACCCCATAATCTCAACAATGTGCTCAGATTTCTAGTCTAATCAAAAGTCAAAAATCTCAGCATGAACTCTAACATTTCTCATCAAATTCTCCCAAGAACAAATGCACTTTATAATAAGGTTCATTAATTAACATAGTTAACTACCTTAGTTAACATGAACTAAGAATTAACAATATTTCTTCAGCATTTATTAATCTTAGTTAATTTTAATTTCAACATTTACTAATACGTTATTAAAATCAAAAGTTGTATTTGTTAACATTAATTAATGCACTGTGAACTAACATGAACACACAATGAACAGCTGGATTTGTATTAACTAATATTAACAAAGATTTGTTAATATTAACAAATAATAATATTTTTAATTCATTTTTTGTTTTCATAAAAATTTTAGTTCAAGTTTTAGTAATTTTTTTGTGTGCTTTTGTCATTTTTATTAGTTTTCATTTGATAAGATATCTATATATAGTTTAATATTTTTTATATATATTTTTACATGTAATTTTATTTTATTTCAGTTAAAATGTATTTGAATGTTTTTTGTGGTTATAGTTTTAGTAACTATAATAACGCTGCTTTAAACCCCATCTCTCTCATTACTCCGGCTCAGTTTGTCGGGTGTTTCCGGACACTGGGAAGCTTTTGTTTGGGATTAACGCTGCAGAACAGAGACCGGATACTGCGACAATCAGAAGACCTGGAGTGAAGCGGTTCAGCTCACCCTGAGCTCGAGCCCGAGGCACATTCACGCACAGATGAAATCTCTGCCGAAGCCCAGAGTGAAACTCGGAGAAGCCGTAGCCCGCAGCCACTCCGTGACCCCCTTAGAAAAGTCACATTCACTTTGCTCTGGAGAAAGCAGAGAAAACGCCCCAGGGCGGCACGCCGAAATGAGGGGAGGTGAAAATAAAGTGAAAATAAGTTAAGATTCTTCCCTCCATCTATCCTGCACTTCTCTTCTCTTCGTCCGTGATCATGAGAGGTGGTCAGATGGGCGGCATTGCTATGGAGAAACCCTACAGTTAAACAGAAACCAGCCGAGATCAAGACCAAAACCATCATGGTACTGGTTTCAGATGGTGATTAGATATGTACTACGGCACTGAATCATTATTATATATTCATAATGCCCTTTAGCTGCGACTATATACATTACCATTCAAAATAAATTAAATAAATTAAAACTTTTATTCACCAAGAATGCCTTAAAGTGACAGTAAAGACATTTATAATGTTGCAAAAGATTTGTATTTTAAATAAAATATTTCTATTCAACAAAGAATCCGAAAAAGAAAAAAAAAGGAATCACGGTTTCCACAAAAATATGAAGCAGCAAATCATCATATTATACTGATTTCTGAAGGATCATGTGACACTGAAGACTGGAGTAATGATGCTGAAAATTCAGCTTTGATCACTGGAATAAATTACATTTTACTGTATATTTACATAGAAAACAGCCATTTTAAATTGTAATAATATTTTTTTTAAAATCCTGTTTTTCCTGTATTTTTGATCAAATAAATGCCTTGGTCTTTTTTCAAAACTATTAAAAAATCGTACCACCCTCAAACTTTTGAACGGTAGTGTGCATAAATATATCATGAATTTAGAGTATATCCTGATAAATGTATTAATGCTGCTTCCCAAGTATGTTTATAGACAAAAATACAGATTTTTAGTGTTGTTTTTTTTGTTAGTTTTTTTCAGTGTATTATCAATTGGCGGAACCAGCGATTATTAGATGTGCCATATTAAAAATAAAGAGGTTAGCACTTACGGAATCAATAATTCTGGGCTTCATATCAGCAATTATTCGATCAGTTTGCAGAGATCTGTTTTTAATTTGACATTAAACAGTGTTTTTCTGTGGCTATATAGCCAAATTAAGGCGACTTTAATGCGATAAAACAACTAAAGGAGTGTGAATACGACTCATAAGCGCTGTATCTGTGTGTGTACATACACATTTCATGGTTCTTCTTGACATCAGAGCACTTACAATAAAGTGAAAGAGGTCAGGATGGTGTTCATGGAGCCGAAGTAACGCGTTTATTTAGTTAGCCCTGCTTTCACTGCAGGATCTTCTGTCCTCAGCAAACACACACACACACACACACACACATACGCCAGTGAGAGGGTTTTTAAAAACACCAGCTGACATTCACAAAGTGTTTTTTTCCGGTTTATCGTATTCAAACATTAGTCGAAATCCTTGAGGGAATATGAACAGGCCTTCTGACGGCAAGAGCAAAGCTAAACATTCACCAGATGCAGTTAAACCCAATGACTTCATGTACAACACCATGTCGAGGAAATATAATAGTGCGCTCGGCGTAATCCTGCGTAATGCAGAGCAGAGCTGGTAGCCATATGTGGAGCGGCACTGCGATCTGCATCCAGACGACAGCGTAACACACTCACGAGGACGGGCGAGCTGTGTGTCCCAGTTAATGCGCTGGATGGGAATCTGGAGAAATGTTTATTTTTGACCAATGCTCGCTCACGATGCAACAAGTGAACATTAAACCCTGCAGCGAGACCCGAGAGCACAAACACTGCATCATGATCAGCATAAGATCCACTAAAGGCTGGTCGATACAGCGGGGGGAAATATGTCTGGAGTTTTTATAATATTTTTGTAGTTTGTCTTGTTTTCCAGTAGACGTATCCAAACATTATTAAATCAGGATACAGTTACTTGAGTAGAATTTTTTTATTAAATATTAAGCCTTGTTTACTGAAAAATGTATAAAAATGAAGTGAGTTTTTGCATAAATCAAGAAAAAAAAATCTGCCAATGAGGTCAGAAAAATAAACATGTTTTGCCTTTGAATTTTTATGTATTATTTTTATTTTTTTAGAAAACAAGACTTAACATCTTCTGTAATTGTGCTTCTCCAGTTGATTTAATAATGTTTAGATATTTGTACTGGAAAACAAGACACAAATACTGAGTGAGAAAATTATTTGCAAGGTTTCTGACACTATTCAATATATATTGATATTTACGCATTTGCTTAGAAATAGCTGAATTTTTTTTTTTTTTTCTCAATCTGAGATTATTTCAACCAAGCTATTATAGCCAACAAGATTCAAAATGATTAAAGGGATAGTTCACTTTGAAATTCATTTTTGGTATGTTTTAGCTTACCTCAAGGGCATCCAAGATGTAGGTGTCTTTTTTTCCGCAGTAGTTTCAATTTTGATGTTTTTAGGTCAAACCGTTCTTGTCTGTCAGTCATATAATGCAGGTCTATGGTCACTGTCTCAAAGAGCATGCACAGAGTCCAAATTAAAACAATTCCCCGTCGTCCAAATTAAACAATTCCCCATCGTAAGTACACATTGATGGCCTAAGACACGAAACGAGCGGTTTGTGTGAGAAAACGAACAGTATTTATATAGTTTTTACCTCTTATACACAGACATGTCGAAGTGATCTGATCTGACGTGTGCGCAGACTGGTGCATAGATATATACACTAGATGTCGCCTTAAAGACATTCGTTCCAATGAACTGCCGTAGACAAGGTGACATCTAGTGTGTATATATCTATGCACCAGTCTGCGCACACGTCAGATCAGATCACTCGGACATGTCTGTGTATAAGAGGTAAAAACTATATAAATACTGTTCGTTTTCTCACACAAACCGCTCGTTTCGTGTCTTAGGCCATCAATGTGTACTTACGATGGGGAATTGTTTAATTTGGACGACGGGGAATTGTTTTAATTTGGACTCTGTGCTTGTGTTTTGAGACAGTGACCATAGACCTGCATTATATGACTGACAGACAAGAACGGTTTGACCTAAAAATATCAAAATTGAAACTACTGCGGAAAAAAAGACACCTACATCTTGGATGCCCTTGAGGTAAGCTAAAACATACCAAAAATGAATTTCAAAGTGAACTATCCCTTTAATGTGAGAATTCAAATTCTGTAAAAAATCGAGTTAAAAATTATTTCACACACTGTATTTTGGAAAACAAACTGTTTTGAGGCAAACGAATCATTGAAGAGTTTTGAATCAACTCAGTTTAAATTGATTCACTCAAATGAATCGAACCTCTCAAATCGCAAAACAAGTTAAATGACAGAACTAGTCTAATGATACAGTCTTTAAAAAGTCAAATAAAATTTCATTAGAATCATTGATAGATTGTTTGAATCAATCATCAAACAACGTTGCTTCATTTTATATTGACAGCAAAATCCTGAATATATTTAGCCTGGAAATCCAGACCTAAATCTGAAAGATTAATGGTCTGGCGTCGACTAATGAAACTCGACCAGCTCGAGGGGCGGCACCAAGCATGCATTTGAAAATCTCACTGCACGCAATTGGATAACACTACGACCAATCACAACAAGTTATCGCTTAGCTACCAGCGGAGCTAACTGGTAGATTAGACTCTTGCCATATCCGGTCGGCAGAACAGCAAAAACGCCCTTCTTGCAAAGGAACGATTCGAGCGGCGTCTTCTGTTCCTCTTTTAGATAAAGAGCCAAGTCTAACTCGTTCATTGTAGCGGCCAAAGCCATTTCAAACAACTGCTGTTCATCCAGAGCCATCCTGCAATGTTTACTAATGACTTCGACGTCACAGCGCTGTCGTCATCTCGCCTCTGGCCCGCCTATATCAGATAACCCGATGTGATTGGTGCAGCTCGGATACAAGGGCATATTTAATGAGCTTCATTACTCGACACCAGAGTAACTCGCTGAGCAGATTCACCTTGTGCTCTCGCGAGAACTCTGGATTTCCAGGGTAGAATATATTGTCAATATCTCAAATATGGACCAGCCTTAACGCTTTTAGGCAAAAATTTCCGGCTTTCCGTGTTTTCACTGTTATACTGTAGGGGGCGCTGTTACACACCTACTGAAAGAGTAGAGAATCTCCGGATCAAAACACAGGAGAAGAAGAAGCAGAAACAAGCGATATCATGTAATCAGATGCATGTGTAAAATAACGCGATCATTAACATTAAACCGCATATAAATCAAATCTGCCGAATGTTACAGAATGAAATGTCGATCCAGGACGAGTGACAGGACTGAAGCTTTGAGGATGTTTGTCTTTGACAAAAACATGATTTTCTCAGCTTTTTGTTCAAAATGTTGCTTTTTTTATGAAACTTTCCCACATTCAAGTTCTGATTAAAAAAAGAATGCATGAAGCTAGAATAAAACAGTTTTTTGTTTAAAAGCAGAGGCTCTGTCCTTTCCTATTACATGTTCAGATATTCATACAACAAAATATTCTGGGGGCTAACTGAATATTCTTAGTGCTAACTGAATAATGGCATTTCAGCCGGTATCTGAGGTGTGGAGCGGCTGGTACCTCGACGCCCGTGTTCGCGGCTCCTGGCGAGTCCACTTTGCGTTTCTTCCGAGGGCCGATGGCGGCGAGCGCCGTTAGATTAGCGTCTCGTTGTCTCATCTGGGCGAGTTCCTGCTGCTGCATCTGGAAACAGAAACATCATCATATTACACATGTGTAGCGACACAAGGATGACATCTGGACATGAATCCTGGTAAAGAAACTACTGACAGGAAAACAATCCAGCAGGAAATCCACAGGAAAGTGACATCGTGCTAATGGACAAAGTGCTAGGTGCTAATTCTAGGAAAGGGAAAAGATTCACCGAGCTTGTGTTTCTACAACCAAACAATAAAACCGTATCATATATTGTCGTTCTTGGGCTGAAATCACTGTATTTCAGGAAGTGACATCACTGTCTGCAAAGCACTAATCACCGACATCAAACCAACATCAAACCAACCCATCCGTCAGCCTCTTCTCCCTCAAAGCCTCTAATGGCAGTTAGTGTGTGTTAGCATTAGTGTGTGTTAGCATTAGTGTGTGTGTTAGTATTAGTGTGTGTTAGTATTAGTGTGTGTTAGTATTAGTGTGTGTGGTATGGAAGCTTGTTTACACCATGGAATAAACAAATAAAAGTTAATTGCTAGATGTAAACTCATATTTCTCACTTTTTTCCTCACAATTGAACTTACGGAGCCCCACATGTGACATGTGGTCAATATACAGTACATATATACAGAGGCCATGAAATCTCTCACTGCTCTTGGCTGAATAACTTTTGTAACTTTAATAAGGATCAACTAATAAGGATGTTTAATTTACAGTGAAGACTATGCAGTGTTATTTTACATTTGGTTACTTTATTAAATTTCTGTACCTGAAAACTACAGCAAGACCTTTCAAAGTATTTGTTTTCTTGTTAAATCGTGGCTATTTTGTACTAATTGTTTTCCTTAGTTTTATATATATATAAAAAAAATTCCCGCATGTCATACATCTCTTAATTTTGTCCCTTTTTTTCTGGGAATCCTGAGATTATATCTTGCAATTATTCATATTTTTCTGCCACGGAATGGACCCTTTCCACGGACGTGATGATGTGTTCACTTTGGAAATATTTTCATTTTCATTATATTACCGTGGCACTAAATGACAAATCACGAATGAACGAGGGTGACTCTAAAACTCCGGCTGAGGGAGAGACATCTTTCTCTCTCCTGACTGCTGTACACAATCTTTTGAATTTTTTTTCCTTTTTTGGAAAGTCCTGGAAACACTATCGCAGATTTTAGCTTTTGCTTTTAAAGCAAACGCAAACACAAAAATTATATTTGCTGCCATCTCCCATTGACCGCTATAGAAGCTATGACAACTTCCTCTTCTGAGAACCCCGGAAATGTAAAAAAATAAAAAAATAAAAATTAATTGTGACTTTTTAATCACACAATTCAGACTTTTTTATACCTTGAGAATTCATATCTTGTAATTGCGAGGTAACATCACAGAATTCTATAAATAGAATTGCGAGGAAAAGGTCAGAGTTGTGAGATAAAGTCACAATTACCTTTTTATGGCAGAAATAAGCTTCCATTAAGGTGTGAATATAAATGTGTGAGTGTGTGTGTGTGTGTGTGAGTGTGAGTGAGTGTGTGTGTGTGTGTGAGTGAGTGAGTGTGCGTGTGTGTGCGTGCATGCATGTGTGTGTGTGTGTGTGTGTGCGTGAGTGAGTGAGTGTGTGTGAGTGTGTGTGTGTGCGTGAGTGAGTGTGTGTGAGTGTGTGTGCGTGAGTGAGTGAGTGAGTGAGTGTGTGTGTGAGTGAGTGAGTGTGTGTGAGTGTGTGTGCGTGAGTGAGTGAGTGTGAGTGTGTGTGTGTGAGTGTGTGTGTGTGTGTGTGTGCGTGCGTGAGTGAGTGAGTGAGTGTGTGTGTGTGTGTGTGCATGCATGTGTGTGTGTGTGCGTGAGTGAGTGTGAGTGTGTGTGTGTGTGTGTGCGTGAGTGAGTGAGTGTGTGTGTGAGTGTGTGTGCGTGCATGCATGTGTGTGTGTGTGTGTGTGTGTGTGTGTGTGTGAGTGAGTGTGTGAGTGAGTGAGTGTGTGCGTGCATGCATGCGTGTGTGTGTGTCAGCTCACACGCTCTGATGTGATTTTTCACTTTGTGAAGTGTAAGAGGGCCCAGTGGCGCCTCAGGTAATGTCACGGTTTCCTGCGGGGCAGCCTCGCTCACAGAAGCCTTTCTGAGGACGTGTTAGAGCCCGAGGCCTCACACACACACACACACACACACACACAGCCACATATGGCCTCACACACACGGCCGTCACAGTCTGTCTGCAGTGAGGGAGTGAACCGCCCTGTGCCCGCTGGTGTTGAGAGAGAAAGAGAGAGAGACTGTGTGTTTGTTGCTAAACTGAATGAGGGCAATCAATGCAATCTTTCATGCAGTCAGTTCTGTGTGTGTGTGTGTGTGTGTGTGTGTGTGTTAAGATCAGAGAGAACCATGTTGTTGCCCACAAAATGGCGTGTTATAAAGATTGCTTTGGTTTTCAACAGCCAGTCCAAATTGTGTGTGTAGCCGGAGAGTCTGGAGTGTCAGATGTCTGTTAGGATGATGTCCGTCACATGAGGAAACACACAGCAAAGTGAAGACGACAAACCTTGCAACACACGGAAAAACTGATTTCTTATCAGGATAAACAACTCCAATTGCTCTCCATTCCTTTTCATTGTTGTCTAGAATATGCATTTGAGATATTAAAGAAACAGTTGGACGAAAAAGAAAATTCTTGTGTCATTTAAAACTCTTATTATGACACAAAAGCAGATGTTTGGCAGAATGATCATCATACAGTGCGAGTGGAGGAGGATCAGGGGCCGATGAGCTTAAACGCCAATAAGGGGCCCTAATATATCATTCTATATCAATATATCAATATATCAAAACAATAAAGAAATATAAATATATCAATAGTACTATTGTACTGTAAAATAAATAATAGTTATGTAAATAATGAATATTATTATTTAAAAAAAATATTTGATCAAATTATGAAAAATTAAATAAAAAATAAATATGACTATAGTAATAATACTATTGTACTATAAAATTAAAATGTTTATTTATAAATAATAATAATTATTACATTATCAAATTAAACACACCAATAAAGAAATATAACTATATCAATAGTACTATTGTAGTGTCAAATAAATGGAGATGTTAATAATAATTAAAATAGTTATTAATATTATTTAAATATTATATTTTAAATAATACAAATAAACAGACCAATAAAGAAATAATACTGTACTTTAAAATAAATATTTTGAATACTACTACTACTACTATTACTAATAATAATAATAATAATAAATATTTACCTTTTCTTTTCTTTTATTAAATTATAAAAAAATAAAAACTACAGTATATTACTATTACAATATTACTATAGTAATAATACTATTGTACTAGAAAATAACAGTTATTATAATTAATAATAATAATAATATAATAATAGTAACAACAATTAGTAGTAGTATTACTATTTTATTCAATTAAATATATTTTTTATTTATATTACAAATACATAATATTACATAATAGTACATAATATTTTATTTAATTATATAATATATAATATAATATAATATAAATATTTAATATTATTTTTATTTGATCAAATTGTAGAAAAACAATAAATAAATGTATTGTTAATATATAATATATTACTATAGTAATTATACTATTGTACTATAAAATTTAAATCTAGTATTTAATAATAATGTTTGGGTTACACTTTATTTTAAGGTGTCATTGTTACAGTGTAATGATATATTTAAGTACTGAGTAATATTAAGCAACTACATGTACTTACTATAGGGTTAGGGTAGGATTAGGATTTGGTTGAGGGTTAGTTGCATGTAATTATGCATAATTTACTGTTTTTACTATGGTAAGTGCATGTAACATGTAACAAGGACACTGTAAAATAAATGCGCATCCCCAGCATGAACATGATCGTTTTTGTGGTCACCGTTCACTATCATGCCAGGTAACTGTTGATTTTAGTGTGAACTGCTCCTGCAAACGCTCAGAGAGATGATCACTCTCTGCATCCCATAATCCTCTGCAGGACCACTATCACACATCATCTCCCCACTGACCCCTGAGATAATCCCATCCCACTCCCGGATTGGATTGGATGGGATGGGACCGGAGCGCCGGCATGTCTGCACAGTTGCTCCTCACGCCTGCAGCTCCTGCCCGAGTCTCAGATTGATGGCGCTGTGATAAACGCGGGTCCCAGTGTGCCATCTGTGTGCCAGCTCTCGCGCCGGCGCCATTACACACCAATCAGACACACCAGACCACAGTTATTACAGGGCACACATTTACAGAAATATTCATATCAATTATTTTGGCTAACTGCTAATATATTCTCAGCGCTGCTTCAAAAATAAATGTTTCATATTTTGGCTGATTGTAGAAACGGTAATTGAAACTTACAGAAGTTTTGCATGTCGTAATTACGCTCATCACACAAGAATAATTAACCGAGACGCCGACACACAATATTCACTGCAAGAGCACAAAAAAGATGATCTTATAACCTAAAGTTACTTATTTCATCTTGTGTAACCTTTCACCAGAGAAACAGCATTAATCACAGCATCCTGAAAGAGGATCCATCTCTATCTATCTATCTATCCATCCATCCATCCATCCATCCATCCATCCATCTATCTATCCATCTATCTATCCATCCATCCATATATCTATCCATCTATCTATCTATCGATCTATCCATCCATCCATATATCTATCTATCTATCTATCTATCTATCTATCTATCGATCCATCTATCGATCCATCCATCCATCCATATATCTATCCATCTATCTATCTATCGATCTATCCATCCATCCATCCATCCATCTATCCATCATCCATCCATCCATCTATATATCTATCTATCTGTCTATCCATCCATCCATCATCCATCCATCTATATATCTATCTATCTATCTATCTATCTATCGATCTATCCATCCATCCATCCATCCATCCATCCATCTATCCATCATCCATCCATCCATCTATATATCTATCGATCTGTCTATCCATCCATCCATCATCCATCCATCTATATATCTATCAATCTATCTATCCATCCATCCATCCATCCATCCATATATCTATCCATCATCCATCCATCCATCTATATATCTATCGATCTGTCTATCCATCCATCCATCATCCATCCATCTATATATCTATCAATCTATCTATCCATCCATCCATCTATCTATCCATCATCCATCCATCCATCTATATATCTATCGATCTGTCTATCCATCCATCCATCTATATATCTATCAATCTATATATCTATCAATCTATCTATCCATCCATCCATCCATCCATCCATATATCTATCCATCTGTCTATCCATCCATCCATCCATCCATCCATCCATCCATCTATAAATCCATCCATCCATCCATCCATCTGTCTATCTATCTATCGAGCTATCTATCCATCCATCCATCCATCCATCTGTCTATCCATCCATCCATCCATCCATCCATCCGTCTATCCATCTATCCATCCATCTGTCTATCCATCCATCCATCTGTCTATCCATCCATCCATCCATCCATCCATCCGTCTATCCATCTATCCATCCATCCATCCATCTGTCTATCCATCCATCCATCTGTCTATCCATCTATCCATCCATCCATCTGTCTATCCATCAATCCATCGGTCTATCCATCTATCCATCCATCCATCTGTCTATCCATCCGTCTATCCATCCATCTATATATCTATCTATCTATCTATCCGTCCGTCCGTCCGTCCGTCCGTCCGTCCGTCCGTCCGTCCATGCATCCATCTATCTATCTATCTATCTATCTATCTATCTATCTATCTATCTATCTATCTATCTATCTATCTATCTATCTATCTATCTATCTATCTATCTATCTATCTATCTATCTATCTATCTATCTATCCATCTACCAATCCTTCTATCTATCTATCCATCTATCTATAGACTTATTAGTCTTTCATCCTGAATCACAGTCACACAAACACAATCTCACAGTAGTTTGTACGTATTTTACGAGTTGGCTAATTCGTTTATGTTTTAGGGGCGGAGTTAGAGGAGGTCCTTCCTGATGACGGTTCGTGAAAATCAGCCATCTGGTAAAATAGGTCCGAACTGCGGTGAAATCGGGTGGGTCACACAGATCCAGATCTCCAGCTCAAGTGTGTGTTTCACTTCTCATGAAGCACAAGCGGGAGAAGAAGCTCAGCTTGTCATGATGGCCAAACCTACCCGTCTCTATCAGCCCTGCTGAACCTTCTGTTCCCCCACAGGCCCTCACACACACACACACACACACACACACACACACACACTCGTGCAGACAGATGTCTGTGCCGGAGCGGAACAGGAGGATCGGGCTGGTTTGAGGAGTCTTTCACTGGGCAACAGTGAGGTTCAGTAACACTGAAGTCTGGAACATAAAGGACCAGCAGGGGTCGAATCTGCCCCTCGTCCTCCTGCCCCGGGACACTGAACCGCTCCTCTCAGGGAACTAGCCTTCACATTTTGCCTGAATAAAAAAAATTGTAAAAAAAAAATCTACAAATATAGCAACAAATATTCACAAAAAAATAATTTATCATAAAATATATAATAATTTTTTTTTACCTAAAGACAACATAAAATGTAATTAACCACAATACAACATAATTCTAAGAGAAACAAAATATTCTGTGGAAAATAATGTAGGGCAGGCCTTCATTTTATTAACAATTTGATTGGATCGCCAAATTTAGAATAGAAAATATCATTGCATTATTGCATTATCCCCAACCATGCAGCATTGGTGACATCAGCAGAACAGAGAAGTCGCTTAAAAGCAGAGAACAATACATTTTCATGATTAATCGTACTAAGAAAGTCCATTTTGAATTTACTTTGACTTTAAATATCAATACTTAACATGAGATATTTTCTAGTCTAATTTAGCAAACATTGGGAGCAATTCCTGAGCAGTTAATGAGCAGTCCGAGTTAGAGCCAGCATTATCCATTATCAGTTCACAGAAACGTGTAAATCATTGATCTCTCTGACATGACCTCAGGGTCACACCGGGCTCGACACGCTGACCTTGAAACACACTGAACATCAAAACATATTCATACACCGAAGCAGCCCAGAACCAAAACTGAAGTTTGTTCTGTTCGGAGAGAAAGACCTGCAGTTCCAGCCAAACCCCAATTACACAAACCCCTCGGGCGTCCCCAGGGGTCGCGCTCATTATGAGGTCACTTCCTGTTCCTCGAGACTCAACAGAACCACAGACATGTGTGCGCCGTTTGACTTTGGCTAGAATCCATCTTTAATTATTGCTGGCGTTATTAACTTAACAGTGAAAACAAAAAAAAAGTGAAAAAAGCACAAATACTGTATTAAGAAATCCACACAAATATTAACCTATTAAATAATAAATAAATTAAAATAATAATTTAAAATAATAATAATAATAATAATAAAAAAACATTAAATTAATATTTAATAAAAAAAAAACCCACAAATATAGTAAGAAATCCACAAATATTAACCTATTAAATAATAAATAAATTAAAATAATAAATTAAAATAATAATAATAAAAAAAAACATTGAATTAATATTTGATAATAATAAAAAACACAAATATAGTAAGAAATCCACAAATATTAACCTATTAAATAATAAATAAATTAAAATAATAAATTAAAATAATAATAATAATAAAAAACATTGAATTAATATTTGATAATAATAAAAAACACAAATATAGTAAGACATCCACAAAAACTAACCTATTAAATAATAAATAAATTAAAATAATAAATTAAAATAATAATAATAAAAAACATTGAATTAATATTTAATAATAATAAAAAACACAAATATAGAAAGAAATCCACGCATATTAACCTTTTAAATAATAAATAAATTTAAATAATCATTTAAAATAATAATAATAATAATAAAAAAACATTAAATTAATATTTAATAATAATAATAAAAATATAGTAAGAAATCCACAAATATTAATCTATTAAATAATAAATAAATTTAAATAATAAATTAAAATAATAATAATTAAAAAAAACATTGAATTAATATTTGATAATAATAAAAAACACAAATATAGTAAGAAATCCACAAATATTAACCTATTAAATAATAAATAAATTAAAATAATAAATTAAAATAATAATAATAAAAAAACATTGAATTAATATTTAATAATAATAAAAAAACACAAATATAGAAAGACATCCACGCATATTAACCCAAATAAATTATAATAATAATAAAAAAAGATAATAAAATAATTAAAAAACATTAAAATAATATGTAATTAAAATTAATTATTAAAAATGTAACCCAAAGGCAACCTAAAATGTAATTAACAACACATTTAACTTCTGTAATTCGAGAGCACAATGTGTGGAGGAGTTCACGGGATTATTTGAAGGGGAATTTCGGAATAAGCAAGAGGAGATCATTAAAAATCCTGCTTATCCAAGTAGAAAATTTCCATCTTTTGTGTCACCACTGCTTGGGCAAGCAGTCTTCCTCCTCTCAACCTCTCGCTCTTTCTTCCTTCTCCGACGTCACCTTCTATTGATCAGGTGTAATTTGCATCGGTGGCAGATGAACAGAGTCGTGTGCGGATGATTTATTCATTTTGGAATCAAAAAGCAAGAGGATCTTCAGAGAAGGAGAGACTGCGGGCGTTGAAGAGGAGCCCTCTCGTTCTCTGGATCCCTCGTTCTCCCCCTCGGAGCCCCGGGGCCCATGGTGTGCAAGTCCTTCTAATTAACAAGGTGAATCACGCTGCCGCTCTCTAATTAGCCAACACCACAATCTAATGGAAACATGCGGCACACTCAGAAACTCTCTCCAACCAACCAAACCATCGCTCTATCTCTCAGGTCTTTCCCACAAACGCTGGAGGGCGAGAGGGGGGGAATGTGCTTGTTCGTCAAGCCGAGGGGGGTCAAGGGTCAGAGGTCACACCGGAGCTGCACGTCACCTCAGAATGGTCACTAATCAGATTTAAAGGCAGGAAAATTTAAATAAAATCTGTTGAATAAAAATTTTAACTCCATTTATCAACATTTTCATTTAGGATAAAAAAAAGAGTTGGCAATAATTCTTTTAGAATAGCTAAATCATTTTACACATATTATTCTCGAAAAATGAGCAGAAGGAATTTCTGTATAAATTGTTTGTAAAATCATTCTTATTAAATTGTTAATCAGACGGGTAGAAATAATCTGTTAAGTAAAAAATACCGTTCAAAAGTTTGGGGTCAATACGATATATATATATATTTTTAAAAGAAATTAATACTTTTCTTCAGAAAGGATGCATTAAATTGATCAAAAGTGACAGTAAAGACATTTATAATAATGCAAAATATATATTTTTTTTAATTAAATGCTGTTCTCTTGAACTTTCTACTCAAAGAATCCTGAAAAAAATTAATCACGGTTTGCACAAAAATATGAAGCAGCACAACAGTTTTCAACACTGATAATAATCATAAATGTTTCTTGAGAATCAAATCATCATATTAGAATGATTTCTGAAGGATCATGTGACACTGAAGACTGGAGTAATGATGATGAAAATTCAGCTTTGATCACAGGAATAAATTACACTTTACTATACATTCACATAGAAAACAATTATTTTATATTGTAATAATATTTCATAATTTTTTTCTGTATTTTTGATTAAATAAATGCAGCGTTGATGAGCAGAATAGACTTTTCAAAAACATTTAAGACCCCAAACTTTTGAACAATAGTGTATAAAATATAATATATGAGAAATGGACATCTGTCAAACTGCATTAATAGAGCAGTAGTAGTTATTAAAAGTTAATCTGATTGTGATTCTCTTTATTGGTTATTCTCTGAAGATCACCTGAACTGGACTGAGAGGTCACTGTTGTTGCTCTTACACACAGCCGGGACGGGTTGCCGAATGGCTAGTCTGGACTCTGCTTTTCTAACACTGACCGTTTCATCTTTCAGTTCATTGTGTCACATTCGCCTTCTCTTTCGTTTTGTTGTTCAGGCCCATCAGTTCATCCCCAAAAGAGTAGCTCTTCATGCCCGATTCCCCTGCTGCTAACATCCCAAGGAGATCCACGTACAAAGAGAAAGACCTCCTACAGGCGGCCACACACACACACACACACACACACACACACACACACACACACTCGGGCCTTTCACTGTTCAGATTCCTCGCCATCTCGCTCACAGGCACAAATCTCGCTTTGTGTTGTTCTTTCTCTCATTACGGCACTTTGTAATAATATTCACAAACACACAGGAACACCAAAGGTATTTTTAAAGCTTGCTTTTCTTCTCCGCTTCTCCCCCCCTACCATCCCCATTCCTTCTTTCTCACATCTGAAATTTGACTTCAGGAATTTTAGGGATGAAACAAGCAACCACAAAAAGGAAAATAAAAACAGATTGAGGACAGACGTTTCAGCGGCTGCGTTACATCTCTCGTCTTGTAAAAGGGCTTTGCTGTGAAACTTTTTACCTTGAAAATCTGAATTTTTGTTGAGATTAAGATCAAATGTTTCTCAAATGTTTCTCCTAGACAGCGATGAGATTGAGAGCAAACCAAGGAGACGTTTGCCAATGATGCTTTTCATCTTGGAAAAAAATACCTCAAACGTGCTTCCATAAAGCTCCTCAGCAACGTCTCAATCTGTGCTCAGATCTGCTAATATATCAATGCAAATTAAAATATCTCTTATCAAACTCCCCGAAGAACAAATGATCTGAGCTTCTACAAACATTACATTTAATTTCTGGTTTCTCTCATTTTTATGTCTCCTTAAAAAAAACGAGGAGAAACATCTCACATTTAACCTGAAGCATACTGGGAAACTTGAAGCACTCACACTTTCCTCTGGGTTGAACCACACAGTTTGTGACCCAATTAATTATTAAAAGAATAAGAATGAATTGATGAAATGCTTTTTTGCATAGTATTTTGTTGTGTTTTTAATGTGTTGTCAAGTCTGACCTGTAGATATGCCTCAATGATCAATTGATTTAGCCAACACCAGTAACTAAAAACAGACTTTGAGTCATTCAAAACATGTTTCACAGACAGATAAACTTCTTCAAATAGCTTTCTGTATCAGAACGAATACAATTCCCTCTATGATGGAAATATTACATCATATTTTGAGGTCTTGGCAAAATCAATGCACACAAAACTCTGTCTTTCCTCCTGCATAGTCACATTTTCCGAAGGATAGTTTGCTCTACAGAAGGAACTCAAAGCGTTCAGGCATTATGGGATGTTTGGATCGGGCTTCTACCCACAACACTGAACGCAAGAACGCAAAAGACAGAAATAAAGACGGAGGGAAAAGAGTGGAATGGGAAAGAATCTGCAATCGCCCGAGGAGGGAAAATATTTGGGGAAAGTTATTCGAACAAAAAGCCAAGAGATTCCCAAAGGACAGATCCAAGTTTCACGTGAGGGATCTCAGCTTCACGAGGATGTGAAAACCGTACAAGAAAGAGAGGAAGTAAGACACACAGAGGGGAGAGAGGACAAACGGTCTTCATTTAGGTCAGGAATGAAGTGAAATACAGGGAATAATGTATGAATGCCTCATAATATCTTCATGAAGGAGTGCAAATTTATAAGTTGAGACTTTGTTTCATATCAAAAGTAACCTTGTCTGTGTGTGTTGTCAGTGTCCTCTCTGCTCCGTGATGTATGTTTCACTGCGTGAGAACACGGTGTGTGAGAACGGCATGGCTTGTCGGACATAGCAATAGTAACTAAAGGGTCAATTACTCTTTGTATTTTTTTCAAAATATCTTCTATTGAGGTCTGCAGAAGTAATCAAGCGTAGCGTTAGTTCTGGCAGGTCACGTTAGCCAAGCTCGCATCAGTGACTCTCAGCTGATCCACATCTACCTATAGGAATACGACGCCTATCACTGTATCGTGAAGCAGACACACACCGGGAAACAGACACACACCGGGAAGCAGACACACACCGGGAAGCAGACACACACCGGGAAGCAGACACACACCCACACCGGGAAGCAGACACACACCCACACCGGGAAGCAGACTAAAAACACATCTCTTTGGCCTAGCATACACATAACACATTATAGACTTCTATAATTCAATGTTAGGCTGCATAGATTAGGCCAACCGGAACCGGGAACACTTCCCATAAATCCTGATGTACCTGTTACATCATGAGAAGAATGGCGTCTACGCTAATATTAGTCTCTCTGTTTATCCCAAGGTTTACCGTAGTCCGCTGGATCCAGGCCGTATCCAGATCTGATGAAGGACCTGCGCCTGAACACACACACACACACACACACACACACACACACACACACACACTCCAGATCTGATGAAGGACCTGCGCCTGAACACACACACACACACACACACTCCAGATCTGATGAAGGACCTGCGCTGCCCTGGACACACACACACACACACACACACACACACACACACACACACACACACTCCAGATCTGATGAAGGACCTGCGCCTGGACATACTCTCACACACACACACACACACTCCAGATCTGATGAAGGACCTGCGCCTGAACATGACGACGACGCAGTCCTGAAGTGTCACTAGTCTCTCTCCTGTGAAGGCCTCCTTCCCCTCCCTTTACCTCTGTACAGATAAAGCGTTGGCGGGATAATTACGGTTCGCGTGGCTACGTGGAAGCGCTAAAAATTCTATATTATACATTTTAAGGCCAGACAAGTAGTTTATTGAGGGTTGATTTGTAGGGAAGGACCACACGTCTGCGCACATATATATTCAAACACGCACACCTTTAGACTGAACTCGTAATACGCATGTGCACGCCATCTGCGTTCCCACAGGTTCACGTTTTTAAAGTTTGCCCAGAGAGAACTTATAGTTTTCTGTCAGAACGGTGTCGTGTTAGCGGCCCTTAAGTTAATAACTAATGATCGTTGCGACGAAGTGAATCAATCAAACTAACTTTATCTGGACAATAACTTTATTAAAGAACCGCTATAAAGCCAAAACAATCTCTGTTACCATAAATTATACGTGTATCTCTGTAAAGCTGCTTTGAAACAATCTACATTGTTAAAAGCGCTATATAAATGAAGGTGACTTGACTGTATACATATATAAGCTCCTTCAGTATTATCAACAGCTATCGCGTTTCTCAGGAGCGAATACCCTCCTCCCTCCCCAGCTCCTCCTGTCCAGTCAGGATTTGGCATTGTGATTCCCTCTGAATCAGACTAAATTCTTGAAATATGTTGTACATTAAAACATTGAATTAATGATATCTGCAATACATTCTGCTGCTCTCCAGCTCTTAATCATGCTAGGCTACATAAGCCGTGTTTCCATTACCCTTCAAATTGCGCAAATTGAAATTGCGAATTTAAAATACGCCCGATGGAAACACGTCAATTTCGCAAAACTCCCATTTATCGCAAAAAAGTTTTCCCGCTCGCATGAGGAGGTTTTTCAGCAATTCGAAAAAGAAATATTTCGCAAAACTGCAATGTAAACAGTTTTTGCGCATTTCCAGGTCACCTGACGTAGATGACGCGGTGAGTTTAGACAGAAGACGAGACCGAGTTCTTTATTAAATTCATATAAGACAAAAGAATTACAGGAATAATGGATTCTAAACCTCAAATAAATGCCACAATCAAGACCTCGAAGCAGATCTGCGGGAGAAACACCCAGAAACAATAATAATAATAATAATAATGGCCAGTGCAGTGGCTGGGATATAGTACATAAACCTATCAACGTCCGTTGCCATGGTTTTTGGAATGATTTAACTAATCGCGAGAGGGAAAAAATAAGTTTTAGTCGTATAATATCGGTTAATGGAAACATCGTTATTTCGCAATCGTTTTTTGTCGACATTTCGAAAAAAATCGCAAAAGTTTTGCGCAAATCTGTAATGGAAACGCGCCTATGCGCAGGGAGTTCTTGTCCAGAACAGAACTATACCGCCAATCCTAACTGTACGCTAACTGCCAATCGTATTTGACGATAGTGGTCCTGACAGAAATACAGCTTTGCAATGAGTAAACCGTTTTTGTTTCGAACGATGTCTTTTAGTATAATATTAAACGGCCGGGTCGGATTGATCTCCGACTGTGTTCTCCGTCCGCTCTCAGTCTTCATCAGCAGAATAAACTCTGCACTGGGAGCGAGCGTTTACCAGCGGCCTCTGTTACTCTGTCCTTGTCTGTGACACGCCGGCCGCCGGGTGCGTTGACCAGAGGCTGTTGTGGTAAAACACAACGCTTTACCCAGGTGGTCAGCAGTGGTCACTCGCCGTCCTCTCCTGTTCAGATGATGAATCTGTGTCCGTGTGACCTGACACAGTGATGTATCTGCCAGGGCTTCTCTCGCTCGCTCTCTTTTATGTATTTGTGGCTTCTTTCACTTTATTTTGCCTTCTTCTTCTCTCTATTTGTCATGTGTCCCCTCACAATCTCTCCACTTTTCTCTGCAGATTCGTTTTATCTGCGGCGAGGCGCTGCTTATTAGGGTGGGCGGCCCTGTTCCTGTTTGCTGTCTCTCTCTTTTTTTTTTTTTGGGCATTGATTTTCACCGAGGGCGCTTTAAAATATCCATCTGACCTTTGGGCATCGCTGAGGACTGTGGAAATAGGTTCCCGAACACACTCGCTCGATGACATTACGGGGAGTCGGATGTTTGTGAAGGGCTGAAATAAGACCGAATGGATAGAAACAGACAACAATCTCTCCATCAGACGCACACGCTTGTAGAGGAAGACGCTCGCTTAACAGCGTCTCCCGAAGGAAAGGAAATCACCAGTCGATATCTCAACTGCGAGCAAATAGAAAACACTCAAGAGAAACATCTGACAGATTGGCTTTACTTTCAGGAGAGTCTCAAACTGTGCTCAGGTTTGCCAACATGCCAAAGGTCAGAGATCTCGATATGAACCCGAACATTTCTCATCAAATGATAGAACTATACAATGGTCCACATTCATGCTATACTCTTACTGGATACTCTTACCTAACCCTAACCCTGTCAGTTTTCATTTAACTAAATGAACTTTAGGAGCATCTAAGACAAAGTTCATGCATGAAACATAATGCTGATATAAACATATTGAGAACTTCATTTAGACTCATGAGCAGTAAAATAATAACCTAATATAAAGGGATGGATGGATGATCCATGGAGTCTGTCTAGGAGAAATTACTGAGATATTAGATTATATTTTGTTGTGTTGCCCATGGCTTTATATTGTTCAAGGAATAGTTATAGTTTGACAAAAATGAAAATTGCTTCATCAATTACTCACCCCAAACCTGTAAAAAAAATGTCTACGGAACACAAAAGGAGTGTGAATAACAGAAGATGTAATTTTCTGCAACTATATTCTCCCTTTAAACTACTTTGGTGCGCAAATCTTATCAAGAAATTAAATTTAATTTGGTGTTACGGGAACGACTAGAAGTGACACTCACAAAGATGCGGAAAGAGACTACACACACACACACACACCCACACACACACACACACACCAAGTGTAATGTACTGTGTGTGTGTGTTCTGGTGTGGTTATGAGTAATAAACCTCTCTCTCGCCGTTCTACCTGTCACAGAGAGTGAAGGCAGTGCGGATCAACCTCATTATCCTGATGAAAATTTGGGCAGATGTGCGAAACCTCCACGACACACGCAAACAGCAGCTCTGTCGCCCGCAGCCAATCAGATGAAGACCAGAGGAAGAACCGCACTGAGAAACAACCACGACCATTACACCCAGAGAGAGAGAGAGAGAGAGAGAGAGAGAGAGAGAGAGAGAGAGAGAGAGAGAGAGAGAGAGAGATAGAGAGAGCGAGAGCGAGAGAGAGAGAGAGAGAGAGAGAGAAGAGAGAGAGAGAGAGAGAGAGATAGAGAGAGCGAGAGCGAGAGAGAGAGAGAGAGAGAGAGAGAGAGAGAGAGAGAGAGAGGAGAGAGCGAGAGAGAGAGAGAGAGAGAGAGAGAGAAAGAGAGAAACACTGTTTCTGGTGGAATAGCAAATAAAAGAGAGATTTCAGCCTTTTTAAAATTCTGATTGAAAACAAGTTGGGAGTTTTTGACGACACATGCAGAGCAAGTGTGTGTGTGTGTGTGTGTGTGTGTGTGTGTGTGTGTGTGTGTGTGTGCGTGCCTGTGCATGTGGGTGTGTGTAAGTGAGTGTGAGTGAGTGAGTGAGTGAGTGAGTGAGTGAGTGAGTGAGTGAGTGAGTGAGTGAGTGAGTGTGTATGTGTGTGTTTGTGCGAGTGCATGTGAGTGTGTGTGCGTGTGTGTGTGCGTGTACGTGTACGTGTGAGTGAGTGAGTGTGTGAGTGTGTGTGTGAGTGAGTGTGTGTGTGTGTGTGTGTGTGTACGTGTGTGTGTGAGTGTGTGAGAGAGTGTGAGTGTGTGTGTATGTGTGTGTGTGCGCGTGTGAGTGAGTGAGTGTGCATGTGCGTGCGTGTGTGTGTGTGTGAGAGTGTGTGTGAGTGAGTGAGTGAGTGAGTGTGTGAGTGTGTGTGAGCTGTAGTAGTCGTTCTGTGGGTTGTAAAGTTAATCTGCAGTATTGCGATGATGAGCTGCCTGCCACTTAACAGGGCGGAGATCCACTTTGATCACACGGCCTCGGGCG
>NC_138734.1:42814283-42824283 GCF_965113295.1 Leuciscus leuciscus | reverse complement strand
TTCAAACCCCTTAAAACCGTGAGACTTCAGCTTGCATAACGTCCCGTCCCGGAACAAAGTCACAGAGGTCGGCGTGGCCATTCACACTCACATCTGAGCTAAACTGTGTCGTTTTGGCCGGCCAGCGGAAATATAATCTAGCTCTGGCATTATAACGGCATTAGGCCGAAGGGAGGCGAGGGGGTCTTTACGGCGGGTCATCGTCTCCGAGCTGAATGAATTAATGATGGAAACGAGCCGAACTATTTCACTGCCGTGCTGCGGGCGATGGGAAAAGGGAAAAGGGAACGCAATCGCATCTTTAATTGGAAACTCCGTCGTCTGGGGTTATCAGGGGCTTCCAGGATCAGACACACACTCTCACATATAAACTTTCTTCAAACATCCGCGGACGAGTTGTGGGATGATGTGTGATCAGTCACAGCATGATGAGCTCTTTCAGTGCATGCAGACCTGATATACTGAGCCTCCTTCATAAAAGTGTTTCTGTGTGAATAAAAACATTCCTGTGTAAATTGCCTAATTTCATTATTGTAACTTGATATCTGCAAACTGGCAAAAATGAATGCAACAATGCCAAAAAGTTTTTATGAACGATTTACACAGATATTACAGTTCTGTGATTAGATTTTTAGTCATTTTTGTGTGTTTTTTGTCATTTTCATTTTTGAGTTATTTTAGTACATCAAGTTAAACTAAATGAAAATGAGAAATGTTGCTTTGGAAACTACATGAAATAAAATAAGTTTGTTTTTTACACTTATTTTTTATTTCAAGTAACGGAAATGTTTTTATTTTATTTTATTTTTATAAAGGTCTATTTACATCAAGATTTTCAAGCAATGAAAATTGCTTTTTTTATGACCTAAAACAGAAGAAACGTTCTCATCCCGGAACCAAAGTGAATCCCACTGCTTTCCAGCAGATCATTTATTGCAAAATTCAAGCATCTGATAATGACAAATTTACTTGATTTACTTGATATCTGGAATGATACTCAAAAACTCTTGTTGGTTGGTGTTTTATAAAAACCTAATATCTAATTCCAAAACTTTGTTTACAGCCAAACCCTAAATATGACCTAACATGTTTACTTGAAGAGTTTAAGTTAATATTTCAATAATTTATCAACACATTTGCTCGGTTAACGGCCACATGACATGCAGGTAAAACACAATGTTTTATTTTTAAATTAATTCTTTGTTTTAATTGTACGTTTATGATTTCATGAATTACTAACTGTTCACCCCAGTTTGGGAAACCCTGATGTTTAAGATGAGAGAAAATCACTGCATTTTTTAAGTTCATTGACTATAATCTATCTAGAGATCAGAGTAACTAATGGCTGACAAAATGACAAATAAATAAACATAATACAATTTAATGATGCCACTAATTTTACATAATATTTTGACAATTTCACTAAGCAGAAATTGATTTAAGGAATGACTCTTTTCTTACAATGTAATCATTTTAAAACTAATAAGCGTGTGCGATCTAACAGGTTTATTAGCTTCTCCAGCCGAGATCCCGTCATTTACGTTTACTTATTTTTTATTTCAAGTAATGGAAATGTTTTTATGGTTTTATTTTATGGTCTATTTACATCAAGAGTGACAAATCAATGAAAATCCCAAATGAATTTCCCACTGTTACTTATAACTCATAAAGGAAAGTGAATCACTCCTTTCCTGCAGATCATTTATTGCAAAATTCAGGCATCTAATAATGGCAAATTTACTTGATTGAATAGTAAAATCGTATTGGTTGGTGTTTTATATAGAACTTACACAAGGGAATATGGTTTTCTAACGATGTGAACATTTTAAAACTAATAAGCGTGTGTGATCTAACTGGTTTATTAGTCCAGTGTGCAGCGAAGTGAATGATTCCTGCGCTTCTCCAGCCGAGATCCCGTCATTACCGCTCACCACGTGAGGATCTGAGAGATTACCTTCGCTGCTCGGAGGAGAATCTCTCGCTCTCGCTCATCTTTCCTCTGCTTCTCCATCCGTTCCAGCTGCTCAAAAAACTTGAGTTGCGAGCGCACATCAGACGACTGCTCGTACCCCTCGTCTTCCTGAAGACACACACACAGAGAAAGAGCTCAGGAGACGTTTAACCAAAACTTCTGATACTCGTAAACACATTTTAACTTATTAATGAGTGTTTATTATGACTCAATGGTGATGAAAACCTTCTTCTTAGGCAGGTGAGACGGAAGTTTATGGGACTAACGCAAAAAACATGTTTACTTCAGAATGCGACCTCGATTGTTTTGTGCACTTCCTGCTTCTTTTCATTTTCTGACGCGCTCGTCTCTCCTCTCATCCCTGGCTCCATCTCTCCTCTCATCCCTGGCTCCATCTCTCCTGTCCTTTGTTGGCTATGAAGTCAGGACGATCTTGTTTTTTTGCTGATGTCAACAGAGTGTCTTCACACGGGCGCACACGGCTCATTTATAAACCAGCGGCAGACGCAAACCAACAAAACAAAAAGCCACAACACACACCAAACAGAAAAACAAAAAAACAAAACGTGCGTCCGTGACAGCGCTCCTCTCCGCTGAACTACTCGCCATGTACACAAATAAACAGCTTTTAAAGCGCTCCACCTGCTTTTCCTCCTTTGTGGGTTTGTTTTGTTCGTCGACTGTGCGGTTAAAGCATGAGTTGGACTCTCTGGCTGTGGCTTTGAATATTGAATTGTTTACCTGGATGCTTCTGTCTCTTTGTCATTTATGTGCCCAAAAGTTTCCATTTTAATAGCAGTTTTTCAGCAACACTTTGCAATACAATTGTGTGTGTTAAAACCTAAAAATGACCTAAAAATGAAAATTCTGTCATTAATTAGGCTACTCTCCCTCATGTCGTTACAAACCCGTGAGACTTTCGTTCATCTTCGGAACACAAATGAAGATATTTTTATTTAAACTGGAGAGATTTCTGTCCCTCCATTGACGGCTACGCAACTACCACTTTGACGCTTCATAAAGTTTATAAAGAGATCGTAAAACTAATCAATATGAATTGAGCGGTTTAGTCAACATTTTCTGAAGAGACTCGATCGCTTTATATGATGAACCGATTGAATTTAGGCTTTTATTCACATATGTATATTTCCTCACCGTCACATCCCTAGTACTGGCAAAGAGCTCTGTATGGTTGTTAGGGCATTGCTAGTGTATTCAAGGTGGTTGCTAAGGCGTTGCTAGGGCATCACTAGGCAGCTGCTAGAGTGTTTCAGTGGTTGTCAGGGCATTGCTAGGTGGTTTCTAGAGTGTTCAAGATGATTAATATGGCATTCTGGGGGGTTGCTTAGGTGTTGCTATGTGGTTGCTTGTGTATTCAAGGTGCTTACTAAGGCGTTGCTAGGGCATCACTAGGCAGCTGCTAGAGTGTTTCAGTGGTTGTCAGGGCATTGCTAGGTGGTTTCTAGAGTGTTCAAGATGATTTATATGGCATTCTGGGTGGTTGCTTAGGTGTTGCTATGTGGTTGCTTGTGTATTCAAGGTGGTTACTAAGGCGTTGCTAGGGCATCACTAGGCAGCTGCTAGAGTGTTTCAGTGGTTGTCAGGGCATTGCTGGGTGGTTTCTAGAGTGTTCAAGATGGTTTATAGGGCATTCTAGGTGGTTGCTTAGGTGTTGCTATGTGGTTGCTTGTGTATTCAAGGTGCTTACTAAGGCGTTGCTAGGGCATCACTAGGCAGCTGCTAGAGTGTTTCAGTGGTTGTCAGGGCATTGCTAGGTGGTTTCTAGAGTGTTCAAGATGATTAATATGGCATTCTGGGGGGTTGCTTAGGTGTTGCTATGTGGTTGCTTATGTATTCAAAGTGGTAACTAAGGCGTTGCTAGGGCATCACTAGGCAGCTGCTAGAGTGTTTCAGTGGTTGTCAGGGCATTGCTAGGTGGTTTCTAGAGTGTTCAAGATGATTTATATGGCATTCTGGGTGGTTGCTTAGGTGTTGCTATGTGGTTGCTTGTGTATTCAAGGTGGTTACTAAGGCGTTGCTAGGGCATCACTAGGCAGCTGCTAGAGTGTTTCAGTGGTTGTCAGGGCATTGCTGGGTGGTTTCTAGAGTGTTCAAGATGGTTTATAGGGCATTCTAGGTGGTTGCTTAGGTGTTGCTATGTGGTTGCTTGTGTATTCAAGGTGCTTACTAAGGCGTTGCTAGGGCATCACTAGGCAGCTGCTAGAGTGTTTCAGTGGTTGTTAGGGCATTGCTAGGTGGTTTCTAGAGTGTTCAAGATGATTAATATGGCATTCTGGGGGGTTGCTTAGGTGTTGCTATGTGGTTGCTTGTGTATTCAAGGTGGTTACTAAGGCGTTGCTAGGGCATCACTAGGCAGCTGCTAGAGTGTTTCAGTGGTTGTCAGGGCATTGCTAGGTGGTTTCTAGAGTGTGCAAGATGATTTATATGGCATTCTGGGTGGTTGCTTAGGTGTTACTATGTGGTTGCTTGTGTATTCAAGGTGGTTACTAAGGCGTTGCTAGGGCATCACTAGGCAGCTGCTAGAGTGTTTCAGTGGTTGTCAGGGCATTGCTGGGTGGTTTCTAGAGTGTTCAAGATGGTTTATAGGGCATTCTAGGTGGTTGCTTAGGTGTTGCTATGTGGTTGCTTGTGTATTCAAGGTGCTTACTAAGGCGTTGCTAGGGCATCACTAGGCAGCTGCTAGAGTGTTTCAGTGGTTGTCAGGGCATTGCTAGGTGGTTTCTAGAGTGTTCAAGATGATTTATATGGCATTCTGGGTGGTTGCTTAGGTGTTGCTATGTGGTTGCTTGTGTATTCAAGGTGGTTACTAAGGCGTTGCTAGGGCATCACTAGGCAGCTGCTAGAGTGTTTCAGTGGTTGTCAGGGCATTGCTGGGTGGTTTCTAGAGTGTTCAAGATGGTTTATAGGGCATTCTAGGTGGTTGCTTAGGTGTTTCTATGTGGTTGCTTGTGTATTCAAGGTGGTTACTAAGACATTGCTAGGGCATCACTAGGCAGCTGCTAGAGTGTTTCAGTGGTTGTTAGGGCATTGCTGGGTGGTTTCTAGAGTGTTCAAGATGATTTATTGGGCATTCTAGGTGGTTGCTTAGGTGTTGCTATGTGGTTGCTTGTGTATTCAAGGTGGTTACTAAGGCATTGCTAGGGCATCACTAGGCAGCTGCTAGAGTGTTTCAGTGGTTGTCAGGGCATTGCTAGGTGGTTTCTAGAGTGCTCAAGATGATTTATATGGCATTCTGTGTTGTTGCTTAGGTGATACCATGTGGTCACTAGTGTATTCAAGGTGGTTGCCAGGGCGTTGCTAAGACATCACTAGGGAGCTGATAGTGTGTTCCAGTGGTTGTCAGGGCATTGCATTCACAAGCAAACAGACAAATAAATACCCAATACATGACTAATGTTAGTGATTTAAATAAATCATTGTTTCTCTCCAGATATTTTAAGTGTTGAACAGCAAATTATTTTCATGTTAATGTTTGAATTAGTTTTTGCTGTGAGCAGATGAATGAAACAATGTGTGTTTGTGACACTAAAATAATGTTTGTGTCATTTGTAGGAAAACTATTTACAGCAACAGAATACATATATAAATAAAAGCCTCTCTTGCACACTGATCCCGTCTCGTACCTTACAAGAGTCCATTCTGTTCTGGGCGATGAAGGAAACTTTCTCCAGCACCGTTCGTAATCTGGACTGGGTGGCGTGAGAAATGAAGCTCACAGCCTCCAGCGGTACGTCCGTCACTCCAAACTTCTTAGCTGAAACAAGGAAATGCAGAACATATCAATAATCAAACAAAACACATCACCGCACAGATGTTTGGAAGGAAGTCCAACGAGAGAAAATTACATCTGTCCTATCTTATAAATCCTCCACAAAAAAGGTCCAATGTGTGTTGAGAAAATCACGGTTTGTTGTGGTGAACTGACACGACCTGCGTTTAAAACACAAATATGCTGAGGTAGGTTTGCAGCTTCTGTGGCTCATTTTCAAACCTGATTTCCTGAAATTTCAGAAAAATGAGTTTGGATGAGCCTTTGTGGTTTGGAAGGTCGGCAAACCTGATCCAACCACCCAGAAGACTTAAACAAGCAACTTTGTCTCCGTTGTTTCTCCTAAAATTTCTTATACAGACACAAAGTCAATAATTATCTTACACTAAATATATAGAGCTGTAAAATAGCAGCACAGATCATTTGATATTGGAGGAATCTATTGAGATCTTATTAGGATCTTGGCAAATCTGAGCACAGTCTGTGAAATATTTGAGAAAAATAAGAGTGTCGTTTTATCATGAGAAGCATCTGAGAAACAAGAGTAAACGTCTCTACTTCATCTGACTGCTACTGAGGAGAAACATTTGAGATCGACTTTTCAATTCGTGGTTTTTCTTTCATATGAAAAAGAGATAATGGGAAAAGAAAAACAGCTCTTTCACGTGAGGTGACAACTTTTACTTTAAAGGATAATTAGCGCTGGAGTTTTAAAGGAACGCTGCAAACCTTCACAGCCCTTCTATCTACAACATCCCCGTCTTTAATTTGCTATTAACATAAGTTCTCCTTCCACTATTATTTTAAGAAAATCACACCAATTATTTAAATCGGCCGCTAAACGTGCCGAGAGTGTCCTTAATGACTCCGAACGAGATCTTACAAGGGAACAAGTAAAAAAGAAATCTTAGGAATGTCAAAACATGAGGAGTTTCTTAAGGCTACGGCTCTTTCAAAAAAAAAAACACAGGAAAGATTTAGATGAACTGAGGAATTTCTTTTTAGTCCGGGGGGGAAACAAAAACAAGCTGGTTTTGCAGAGGATAAAATCTTTGGCAAATCTCTTAATGCAGGTTTACCTGTGTTTTAAAATTAGACTTGGAAGCGTCAACTTTTCCTCCTCGTCACCTATCAACAATCTATCAGAAGAGACAAGCTTCAGTCAGTGCAATTACTCTGATCTGATGCGGGTTACATGAGACACCTGGAACCAGAAATCTGCACAGACAGAGCTGCGGTCTTCATTCGGTCCTCTCAAGCTGATATGCATGAACTATATTTACATTGATGCATTTGGCAGATGCTTTTATTCAAAGCGACTCGCATTGCATTCAAGGTATGAATTTGATTAGTTCATGCATTCCCGGGCAACCGAACCCATGACCTTGGTGTTGCAAGCATCATGCTCTACTGATTGAGCAGGAATGCACACACAAAGCATGCATTTCATGTTAAGTAAAGGTAAAAGACATGATAACGGTTTAGGAAAGATCTTTGTGTACGAGGGTGAATCAGGGCATTGGGTGTTTGTGTGCATTGAGTTTTGTTGGGTTGTGTGTGTGCATTTCTCTCAGATTGAGCCGAGCTGGCAGGATTTGTGCCTCCCTTGGTTTGCTGTCACCTAAGAGTTCTCCAGCAGCCCATCATCGACACCACACCACACCGGCCCGGCCCAGCAGGGGGCGCTTCGTCCTCCTACACACACTCCTGCACCTTTGAGAAGAATTACACGCTTCTCCCAGCGACAGCTCGATGCCGACGCTAACGCGCGGTAAAACAGAAACCCTAGGGCTTCTGACGCTTAACTGAGAGATCTGATGTGTAGCGAACACGAGGGTGAGAGAACAAGTGCTAGTTTAAACTAGTTTGTGAGGAAAGAACTTTCTACATCAGATTCTAGTCTGAAAATGGTGCATTTTGTGAGAGAAATCGTTCTCCGTTTAGCAGTAAATTAGCTCGACTCATCTGAGACATTTGTAAACTATACAAAGCAAATCACACAATTACGTGTTTGGGAGCCAGTCTACCGCTCGATATAATGGTGCGTTCAAGTCATCTCGTAAAGATCGTATTTACGAGTTGAACGCACATGAACGCCACCACAATTGCGTAAATACGAGTGGGAAGCTCTGGGTTTTCTTTAAGCCCTGATCTTTACGAGAATACCACAATACTTAAAGGTATTTAGCAGTGATATTGTCAGGCTTTTCTATTTACAGCGCATTAAGCTAATTGCCTGCACAGAATATCATGGCATTATAATATAACAATGTAATATGTAACGATAAAGTTTGCGGTGGCTTCATAAATTAATTAAAAACATAAAAAAGCAAAGCACAACTGATGCACATTTCTTTGTTCTTCATTTTCTAGAACTACAGTTTAAGAACCTTGCTGTATTTTTGTGTAATTAATTAAGAGAAAGTACACCGCCATCTCACTCCCACGAGAGTGACTTGAACGCACATGCCGTCGTAAACACGACTTCCCAACTCGGAAGTACGAACTTCCCAGGAGGACTTGAATGAACTAGAAACCTCATTTTCTACACATTCACTATCAAAAAAAAAGAGTCTCTTTTGCTCATCAAGGCTGCATTTATTTGATCAAAAATACAGTAAAAATTGTGAAATATTATTACAAATTAAAATAACTGTTTTCTATTCGAGTTCATTTCTGTGATCAAAGCTGAATTTCCAGCATCATTACTCCAGTCTTCAGTGTCACATGATCCTTCAGAAATCATTCTAATATGATGATTTGATGCTCAAGAAACATTTATAATTATTATCAATGTTAAAAACAGTTGTGCTGCTTCATATTTTTGTCCTCAGATGAAAAAAAAACATTTATTTGAATTTTTGGCCATTATATAAATGTCTTTACTGTCACTTTTGACCAATTGAATGCATTCTTGATTACTAAAAGTAATTACTTTATTTCTTTAAAAGCTTCAAACGTTTGAATGGTAGTGTATATTCTAGCGTTTGTTGAGGAACGTTCCAGGTAAATAAACATGTTGACAGATATGCGGATACAGTGCAAATCTAGGCAGACAAACATTCAGCTTTCATCACAAGTGGCTCTTGCAATGTTCTGCTCTTTTTGTTATTTATATACACAAACACAGAAGGATGAGTCGAACATTTTTCCGTGGTAATCAAACCACTTTTCCATGTAATGACCTCTTTAACAACGTGAAAACGGTTCCAGATCCAGTTGAAAAGATGCAAAACCACAAATGTAAAAACTAGTGCCGGGCAACAATTCATCACGATTAACCGCATCCAAAATAAAAGTCTGTGTTTACATAATATATGCGTGTATACTGTGTATGATTATTTTGTATATATAAATACACACACATGCATGTATATATTTAAGAAATATTTGCATGTATATACTGTATACATAATTTATATATATATATATACACTACCGTTCAAAAGTTTGGGGTCAATACGATTTTTTTTTTAAAGAAATTAATATTTTTCTTCAGAAAGGATGCCTTAAATTGATCAAAAGTGACAGTAAAGACATTTATAATAATGCAAAATATTTCTTTTTTAATTAAATGCTATTCTCTTGAACTTCCTACTGAAAGAATCCTGAAAAAAATTAATCACGGTTTGCACAAAAATATGAAGCAGCACAACAGTTTTCAACTATGATAATAATCATAAATGTTTCTTGAGCATCAAATCATCATATTAGAATGATTTCTGAAGGATCATGTGACACTGAAGACTGGAGTAATGATGCTGAAAATTCAGCTTTGTTCACAGGAATAAATGACATATTACACTATATTCACATACAAAACCGCTATATTAAATTGTAATAATATTTCACTATTTTTCTGCATTTATGATCAAATAAATTCATTAAAAATTCAGCTTTGATCACAGGAATAAATTACACTTTATTATATATTCACATAGAAAACAGCTATTTTATATTTTCATAATTTTTCATAATTTTTTACAGTATTTTTGATCAAATAAATGCAGCGTTGATGAGCAGAATAGACTTTTCAAAAACATTTAAGACCCCAAACTTTTGAACAATAGTGTATATAAAAAAAAAATATATATATATATATATACATGCATGTGTGTGTATTTATATATACAAAATAATCATATACAGTATACACACATATATTATGTAAACACAGACTTTTATTTTGGATGCGATTAATCGTTGCCCAGCATTAGTAAAGACGTGTTTCTACTGGG
>NC_138734.1:42429283-42804283 GCF_965113295.1 Leuciscus leuciscus | reverse complement strand
TATTTCTAAGGCCTCTAAATGATCAACACAATCAAAACTTTGTTGTAAAACCTGATTTTGCATCAATCACCACAGTCGTCTGAATGATAGTTCATACTTGTTAAGTAAATAAATGGCCCTCCTCCTTCAGCTCGTGCTTCACGTGTCTTTCTGCTGTGAAATATATTTATCAAATAAACACAACTATAACTGTTATATTGTGAGTAATATTTCAACTGGAATGAAGATCCTCAGACATCATTTTTTTTAGAAAAATTATGATTATCAAATATGATCATCAGGCTTTAGAGGAAGATTTATTTGTTCATCTCTCAATCATCATTGTATTGCATTGCATTATATGTTTTAAAACTACAGAGATTTGATCATAAAACTATGCATTATTTAATATAATATCTTACTAAGACATTATTGGCCGATATAGAGAGACGACTGATGTTTATATACATTTTATGTAAGAATCTGCTAAGATCTCAGAGATTTACATTACAAACATAAGAATTTCATCACTTTTTGTCCATATAAATATCAATATTTGCACCAAATTGCACATTTTTGCTCAGTTTCGGCCTCTGAGCTATTTTTCCCTCCATATTCTCACTATATCATATTATATGAGACTGATGATGTATTAAATGCGATACTCAACAAAAACACATGCAATTTTTTAAAGATATTTTGCCTAAAGGTTCAATAAACTGTTTCATTTCAAACAATTATATTTTCTTTCTCTAACAGCGTTACTTTGAATTGCATTTTTAAAAAAACTAAGAATATGTATTAATAAAATAAAGTCTATTTGATTTCATGATGATTTTAAGATGTAGGTTTTTATTCAGAGAATTTAAAATAATTACAGGGTGTTTTTATGGAGATATAGGTGTGCATTAATAAATCTCACATCTAGGTGTGGTATAGAATACACAGGCTGAATTTTTCCAAGCACAACAGAGAGAGAGAAAGAGGAAGAAAACAAGGTAGTGACAAAGTGAGAACACAGGAGAAACACTAATAGAGACGCTTCGTCCCCGCGAGTCCCTCAGTGCCGCCCTGAGCAAATCCCATCCATCCATTCCACTTTCCCTCCACCTGCATATTTCTCGGACTCGTTCCGTTGTTCCCGGACTCTGTCGCTACATTACAGCTCAGAGCCTTCAAACCTCGGGGAGATCTCCTCGTGAACCTCGGAACGGCTGCAGGACACACTGTCCAACTCAACGCCACTATTATATACCATGAACGTACCCCATTTTCTCACACGAAAGAGCTTAAAAATTATATTTAGATGTTTTTCGGTCTTTTGAAGAAATTTAATATGCATTACCGTTAAAAAGTTTGGGGTCAGTAAAAAGAAATGCATGCATTATATTGATTAAAAGACAGTAAAGAAATGTATAATGTAACAAAAACCGTAAATTATCCGTATATTTATATATAAAATATACGGAGCTCCAAAGGAACATGGTGAAGGAAAATAAATATGAGATGGAAGTAAAAATCATGTCAATGCTTTTGCGTTTTCTTGCAAATGTTTTGCGCCAAAAGCATTGAAATATAATTTTTCATACCATCTCACATTTTTCCATCACCATGGGAACCATATCAATAAATGCTGTTCTTTGAACTTTCTGTTCATCAAAGAATCCTGAAAAATAAAAAATGTATCACGGTTTCCACATAAATATGAAGCAGCACAACTGTTTTCAACATTGATAATAATCATAAATATTTGTTGAGCATCAAATCATCATGTTAGAATGATTTGTGAAGGATCATGTGACACTGAAGACTGGAGTAATGATGCTGAAAATTCAGCTTTGATCACAGGAATAAATTACACTTTACTATATATTCACAGTTATTTTAAAATGTAATAATATTTCACTGTTTCTACTGTATTTTTGATCAAATAAATGCAGCCTTTGGTGAGCAGAAGAAAGTGTTCAAAATCTTACCGACCCCAAACTTTTTACAGTAGTGTATATCTGTGTATTTTTGTATTGGCTTTGAAATGGTATAAAGGGAGATTATTTTCTTTTTTCAAAAGGAGAAAAAAAATAACATTTCAAAACTAAATGAACACAAAGAAGTAATTTTCTTTTACATGCACCAATATACGATAAAAAGCAATACTTATCATTTATCAATCTTTTTTTAGCTCTTTGCATATAAAATTAATAAAAATGGCCCCAACAAGCTTCTGAATGAATAATAATGATGTGCAAATATGTGTGATCATAAGTTTCTTTCTTCTGTTGGACACAAAAGAAGATATTTTGAAGAATGTTGGGAACCAGAGAGTTGATATAACCAGTATTTTTCTCCATACTATGGAAGTCAGTGGATGCCATCGACTGTTACCGGCAATCTTCAGAATATCTCCTTTAGTGTTCAGCAGAAGAAAGAAACTCATGCAGGTTTGAAATAACTTAAGGGAGGAGTAAATTATGACAAAATGTAATTTTTTTGGTGAACTATCACTTTAATGAGGTCATGGCACTGATGATGATGTCCAAATGAAAAACATTTAGGGTAACACTTTATTTTACAGTGTCCTTGTTACATGTTACATGTACTTACCATAGTAATAACAGTAAATGATGCATAATTACATGCAACTAACCCTCAACCAAACCCTAATCCTACCCTAACCCTATAGTAAGTACATGTAGTTAACATTACTCAGTACTTAAATATATAATTACACTGTAACAATGACACCTTAAAATAAAGTGTAACCAAATGTAGTTTAAGAGTGACTGCAGAGGGAGTTTTGAGTTGTCTACGGTCATCAAACTGGTTTATTCAAAAGAGCAAAATCCCTGAAATCACACATAAATCGCACAGATTTGATGTGGTTTTTTTTTGCCCTCTATTTAACCAGATTAAACTTTCTGAGATTAAAAATCTCTTTTACAGAAGAGGCCTGGCCAAGATGAGCAGCACAACATCATCAAAAAAAAATAAAAAAAATAAACACAAGATGATGTGCGTTTTCATCTGGCAGAAGATGCGTTTAGGGCGTTTGCAATGTCTTAAAACATTTCCTGTTAAATGTTAAATGTCTTTAAGATGTGTATTGAAATCTGCTTTTTTAAGTAAACTGCATCAGATGTTTGTTGTTTTGCAGATTCCTTTAACAGACGTACATGTGCTGAACGTGCTCTTATTTCCACACTATGATCTCACACAAGATACTAGTTATGGTGGAGTTTCTGCTGAAGTGTATGAATGAAAAAGAGAAAAGTGAAGCATATATGTGACCCTGGATCACGTCACCAGTCTCGAGTCGCACGGGTATATCTGTGGCAATAGCCAACACTACATTGTATGGCTCAAAAATATAGATTTTTCTTTTATGGCAAAAATCATTAGGCTATTAAGTAAAGATCATGTTCCATGAAGATATTTTGTAAATTTCCTACCGTAAATATATAAAACATTTATTTGTGTGAGTGAATGCACCACAATCGCCACAGAAAGGCACAACTTTAAAGGAGATTTTCTCAATGTTTCGATTTTTTTACACCCTCAGATTCCAGATTTTCAATAGTTGTATCTCGGCCAAATATTGTCCTATCCTAATAAACCATACATCAATGTAAAGCTTATTTATTCAGCTTTCATATGATGCGTAAATCTCAATTTCATCAAATTGACCCATGTGACTGGTTTTGTGGTGCAGGGTCACATCTGAGCCCAGAGGAGCGAGTGAGTGGTGAGATCATACTTGAGGCAGGACAGTGGTGCTGTTGGGCTGGTGTGGACGAACACTAACACTCGTCTGGACCGGCGTCACACTGCTCTTGTTGGGCTGTAGAGGTTGAGTGAGAGAATGCTGGCTGTTCAGGAGAGACAGACGCAACGCAGGGAGACTTTTCTGCAAACACAAACCCAATGTAAAATATGAATGCCATGATTTTATTGCCTTTTTTCCTATCACATATTTCAGTAATCATTCATTCACACTTTTTAAACAAATTCATCCTGTGAAAACATGGAATGTCTATGAATGTACTATTGAAATTGTAATTTTAAAACTTTTGCACATTTCTAATCGTGCTGCTTTGATGTGGAAATGTTCAAATACTGAACTTCTGATATAATATTGGAAAAAATCTACTTGTAGAACTTTTTTTTCATTGGAATAACGTGCACTGATGAATCATTCACAATAACAAAAGCATATTATATGTGTATTTCCACTTCCATTTTAGAATATAAAGTTCTGTGTGTGAACTGTGATCTTTCTCATAGAGGCCGACAAAGATCATTAACCTCAGTAATCAAAGATGTCTCCCTGATGTCCCCGAGAGGACACCGCAGGGCTCCCGATGTCTATTTCTGGAGGATTTTGATGTAAGCCAGCTAGCGTAGCATGACAGCGTGGCCGCATTAGCGTGCCATGTCGGACCGCGCAGGATATGACACGTATTACGCCTGGCTGGACCCACTGACCGCGAAGAACCCAGCTGAATGGTTTGCCTGAGCGGCGCCCTCTACTGTACACATGTGAATTTGCTTTTCCTTCAGCCTTATTATTTCAATTTTGGTCTGAAAAGGCCTTTACATTTGCCCAAAAATAGAAATAGAAATGGAAGGGGAAAAAAACAAGCCCAGCCCAGGTGAGAAAAAGTAACGCAAAAGTAACATAACGCATTACTCTTCTTTAAAAGCAACTAAGTAACACAATTAGTTACTTTTTAAAGGGGTGGTATAATGCCCTTTTCACAAGATGTAAAATAAGTCTCTGATGTCCCCAGAGTGTGTGTGTAAAGTTTCAGCTCAAAATACCCCACAGATATTTTTATATAGCATGTTAAAATTGTCACTTTTTGAGGGTGAGCACAAATGCACCGTTTTGTGTCTGTTCCTTTAAATGCAAATGAGCTGGTGCTCCCGGCACAGGGGGCGGAGCTTCAACAGCTTGTGTTCTTTTACCTCACACACACATGCACTGAACATTTCAAAAACTTTTAGCCTTTATGTTCAAACCGGAGTCAGAAAGATGGAGAGACTCAAGAAGAAGTGTCAACATGTAGAAGCAACAGGACATTTCTGAATGGTTAGTTGATGAATTTATGAAGCTGATGTGTAGTTATCTTCTACTCATTGATTAGCATATTCTGTCTTGATAATCTATAAATCGTGTTCAGGGGGCGGGGTTTATGTAAATTCTAGGGTTGCTGATGTCACTAACCCGGGAGGAATGTGGTGTAGTCTCTACCAGCCGTTTGTTGTAGTCCTTAAAAAGTGATTTCTTTAAAAGCAAATATCTTTGAACTTTGAGCGTTGTAACTTTGCAGATGTTGTCTATGCTCAAACAGCAACATTACACACTAACTAAAGTTAGAAAAGTCAAATCATAATCAACCACACCTTTAAAGGAGTAACGCAATATTGTAATGCTTTACTTTTCAAAGTAACTTTCCCCAACACGTGTGTTATCGTACCTTCAGGAAAGGGACCAGGTAAGGCTGCGGAGACGACTTGAGCTCGGACTGGAGCCGGCTGGTGAACTCCTCCGGATCGATCTTCGCATCCTGAGAGGAGCGACAGCAGATGTTCATGTGTACAGCGAAAAAACATGCAAACTACAGGAAGAGGAGATGATTAGTGCAGGATGAAAACGAGTCAAATGTCATTTTCAAATGTCAAGTTCAAATTTATTTGTATAGCACAATTAAAAACATCCACAGTTGACCAGAGTGATAAACACATATAAACCAAATAAAACAAACACAGTAGCAAAACTCAACTCAAGGCAAGGCAAGTTTATTTATATAGCACATTTCATCATACACTATGGCAATTCAAAGTGCTTTGCATAGAAAATAAGCACAAAATAAAAGCAAGGGAAATTAAAACAGTTATAAAGGGAATTAAAAGAGATAAATGATACAGTTATAAAATGACTTAAAGTAAAATGAACCTTAGCTTTCAACTCAAAATGAAAGCTAAGGAACACAGGTGGGTCTTAAGCAACGACTTAAAGACGTCAGCAGTCCGAGCTGCTCTTATATGAACCGGTAGACTATTCCAGAGATTAGGACCAGCCACTGAGAAGGCTCACTCACCTTTATTATTTAACCTGGATCTCGGAACTGGATTTTCTAAGCAGGGATTATATTGGGGATGCAAAATGAGGCCCTTCAAAGAAGATCAAGAAAATCTGATGTTTCTGAAGCCGAACCGGCACACGTACCAGTAAATCCTGCACCAGCGCCTTCACGTTTCGAGACGTCTCCGGGGAAGGGGAATTATGGGATGCCAACTTGATCAGCGTCGCCAAGAAGTTCTTGCACTTCTTCACGTTCTCCTGCATCTCCTGTCGAGCAGAGTGAGACTTTTAAAGACACGTCGAGCCTCATAATGACACATCACAGGCCGAGCTGAGAAGCGTGTGTTGATTTGGACGGATGCTCGTGTTAGTAAACAGTTTATCCGGTTCTGACTCACACAGACGCGCTCTGTTGTGCTTTTGTTGTCATAATCAGCGATCGCCGCTCGCGGGGAAATAAAGTATTTGAATGAAATCCTCTAAATTCCATTTAAATGCTACAAAACTGTCAATCGTTTGAGGTTAGAGAATGTGTCAATCAAAAGTCTTTTTTTAAGGCGGGTGCGTGTTTCGCTGATCATCTTCCTGAGGTCGACACTGAACTCAAATAATACATGAATGGGTGAATCTCAGTAAAACATTTCCAGGTCACAAATTCAAAAGGGAAAAAGGGGCTTATTTTCAGGAGTGACACTGTGACTTCATGACAATTGAAGGATCCGGATGTTTTAATTTAGTTTTTTTTCTTTTTTTTCTGGTAATTCCCATTATTCTTGATTGAATTAACATGTGATATAAATTACTGTCATCTTAAATTAAAGGCAATACAACAAACACTATCATTATGTAACAATATTTTATCATTTAAAGCTCCTCTAAGCCATGTTGGGTGACGTCACTTCTTGTTGACGTTCGAAGTATTGTCAAACAAAACGGAGGCTAGCTTGACCCCCCCCTCCCTCTCCCCCTCCCTTCCTTGCTTCCTGAAACAGGCTTTTCCGATGTAAATTCGTGACTTCGCGCGTTCCTTTTCCTTTTCCCTGTTCTTTGTTCATCAGAACGTCGTCTCTTTGGTCGTGTGTCGGCCATATCAAAATTCTCAAGAATATACATTTTTAACATTAGTTGTTGTCGTTGTCAAGGACATCTCTCCTCTAGCTAACTTCCCTCTTCATGCTTCTCTCTCCTCCACTCCCCCCTTCATGTGCACGCACACTAACCCCCCCACCCCCAAATCATTCTTGTCGTGATTGGCTAGAACACTGTTTGTTATGTGTCGTGGTCCAGGCTGGGCCAGTTTGTTCTTGTTGTCGTTTGTGGAGCCTGGGCTGTCTACAGAGACCGCGTGTCTTTACAGTGTGTTCAGGGGACAGGCAGCTAGCGGATAGTGAGGAGATGTTTGCTGGATGTGACAAAAAATGTTTCAGCCTAAAAAACGTGTTACATCGCTTAGAGCACCTTTAAATAATGTATCATTATTTTTGTCACATTATGAACAAATAATAAAATAATTAAAATGCTATTTTTTGTAGTAATGAGAATTTGGGAAGGAAATGCCAAGAATTGAAAATAATAATAAAAAAATGTCACCATGCAAAACATATTAATAAGCTTCATTTTCTTAATGCAAAAGCTAATTTCTTATATTCCTTTTGATTTTGGGTTTAAAGCTGCCGTCGGCAAGTCTGGCAGATTGGGTCGATTAGCCCAAATTTTGAATGTTTACAACTCTCATGCCCCTCCCCACTACCAGCGAGCACCCTCCCATCGAGGTCGTGCTCGTCAGTGCGTCACTGTGCGTGTGTACCTGATTTTCTGTGAACGCGTCCGTCTCTTCAGCATCTATCAACACCATGGACTCGGTGGTAGGCTGCCCTGGCTAATCTATCTATAGATAGCAATAACCGAGGAATTGGAAGCTTGTTAGTAGATTTTCTCTCCGCCATCACGCTTCATGCAATCTCCAGGCGAACTTCAGGCGTGGCGTGTGCATGTGATATTAACGTGCGCGAGTGAGGGGGGATCTGTGGCGTGTGCACGACCTGTGATTGACAGTCAGATCTCACACCCCCCTGCGCTGATTGGACCTGATGAAGCGGGAGCGCTGGATTTTTGCAAAACAAATAACACGCTCCAGGTGGAGTTAAAAGCTCGGGTTTTTTTCTAAAACCACCTTATTTATGTTGTTCTGTCGGATTATAGTGTCGATTACACTGAATATGATCAAAAAAATGTTGCCGACGGCAGCTTTAAATATGACCCGCACAGATTCACCTGGATATACTGTTTAAAAGTTTGGGGCCATAGAAATTCACATAGAAAACAGCTTTATTAAATTGTAATAATATTTCACTATTTTTCTGCATTTATGATCAAATAAATGCAGCCTCAGTGAGCAGAAGAGTCTTCTTTCAAAACAAATCTGACCAACCCCAAACCTTTAAACAGTAGTGTGTATGTGAACATGCATCTCTGTGTGTTAGCGTGCAGATGTTGTCTATAAGGGGACTCTGCCAAATGTGTGTCTGTCTATGCGTGCACATCCAGATGTGTTACCCTGGTGTCTGCTGGCAGCTGTGTGTGTCAGTGTGTGTGTCAGAGTGTGTGTGTGTGTGTGTGTGTGTGTGTGTGTGTGTGTGTGTGTGTGTGTGTGTGTGTGTGTGTGTGTGTGTGTGTGTGTGTGTGTGTGTGTGTGTGTGTGTGGTTTGCATGGCGCTTAACCAAGTCTTGACAGTCAACCAGGGACGCTTGAGGGGTCCAACAGTCACTCAGTGGAGCTGAGAAAAGGAATAGATAAAGAGAGAGAGAAACTTTGATACGGGAGGGCACACAGACCTGGGAGACGACCGGGGCTCCGGGGGCCGGGGCGACTGCGCTCTGAGGGGCCAGTGGCATCTGAGTGAGGGACCCCTGGGGGCCCGGGGCCGGCTGGACCTGCTGGGGAGCTGTCACTGCCACGCCGGCTGCCACGGGGCCCTTCTAGAGGAGGAAGAAGCAGAGACACAGAGATAAACACAAGCTGACGTCTGCCTGCCAGCAAGGCCACAGAGAACAGGAGAGACGGCCACAGCGCGCACTGTCACATCGCGTGTCCCGAGAGAGCGCAGGACGACAGGAGCGAGGAGAGAGAGAGAGACAGATGGAGGAGGAGGAGGAGAACCACTCGGGTCACGTGATCTGCTGCACCTGACGACTCAAAGTTCTTTGTCTTTACACTCTTAAAAATAAAGGCTCTAAATTGTGACCCTGGACCACAAAACCAGTCACAAGGGTCAATTTTTTTTTATTGAGATTTGTAGATAATCTGAAGGCTGAATATATAAGCTTTCCATTGACGTGTGGTTTGTTAGGATAGGACAATATTTGGCAGAGATACAACTATTTGAAAATCTGGAAAATTCTTTATTTTTTTATGTATTATTTTCTTAATCTTAAAAACACTCTTAAAAAATAAAGGTTCTAAATTGGCATCTATGATTCCGTTAAGAACTTTAACAGCCATGGAACCTTTCACTTTCTCTTTAGAGTTTTAAAATGTTCTTCACAACTAAGTAAAAATGATTACTTTAAGATCTGATCACTGGAAGGTTCTTTGGGGATCCGAAAATGGTATGAAAAGAAATAAGCACTGGAGTAGATTTAATGCTACTCATTTTCAAAAGTTTTTATTTATAGACACTATAGTGGCAATATATTTAAATAATAAAATAAAATAAAATAAAATAAAATAAAATAAAATAAAATAATTAAAATAACTACATAAATCCAGAGGTTTTTATATCTGAATGTTCTTCAGACTTTACTCTTTTTATATCCACTTAATTTACATGATATTTTATTCATGCTGTTTGTTTTGTCATGTTTTTTAAATGATTTCTTACTGAAATTGCCATTTCTAATGTACATTGGTTATAAAATGTTATTTATAAATTTGTATGAATTTTCAGGTTTAAAAATCGCACTTTTAAAATTCTCTCATATTTTTAGGCTTTATAAAAGTCACTTAAAATAAAGTGACAGTGACAGGGAACCAATTAAAATAAAAAAATATGATGTCAGCTTAAATTGAGGCTGTTCCAGCTGTTTTGTCTTATTTTAAATCATTTTAAGTCATACCCTTGGATGTTTGCTGAAGCCCCTATTGAGAGCCATCTTAAAAATAATATCTTCTAAATTTGTGACAATATTCGGTAACACTTTATTTTACAGTGTCCTTGTTACAAATGTTACATGTACTTACCATAGTAATAACAGTAAATTATGCATAATTACATACAATTAACCCTCAACCAAACCCTAATTATACCCTAACCCTATAGTAAGTACATGCTGTTGTATAATTACACTGTAACAATGACACCTTAAATCAAAGTGTAACCCAACATTCTTGATATACAGCACTGCCTCATGTTTCTTATTGATTAAAATTTTAAATAAAAATTTTGTAATGCATCCAATTTATAAAAACTCAGAAATTCAATGGTCAGATACAGCTGGCATTTCTACCATCATAATGCTGAAATAAAAATACAAACAACTGATGCAGATGAGAGAGAGAGAGAGAGAGAGAGAGAGAGAGAGGGTGAGAGAGAGAGAGAGGGAGAGAGAGAGAGAGAGGGCGAGAGAGAGAGAGAGAGAGAGAGAGAGCGGGCGAGAGAGAGAGAGAGAGAGAGAGAGAGAGAGAGAGAGAGAGAGAGAGAGAGAGAGAGAGAGAGAGAGAGAGAGAGAGAGAGAGAGAGAGAGAGAGAGAGAGACAGGACTGGTGCTCACAGCGGGGCCAGTTGCGGTGCTGGTCTGGGCCGGTGAACTGGACTGGACCAGTTTAGTTTGAGCCGCGGGAGCGGGACGAATCGCCTGAGTGCTAACAGGAGACTGCAGGGAGGAGAGGAGCAAGAGAAGGAGAACATAAAGAAAGGAGGGGGGAAAGAGAGAGAGGATTGAGAGCAGCTTTACAGAGGAAAAGACAAATTATCAGATTTGAAAAACAGAGCACTAGTGGGTGAGTAACTTCACGACACTAGAGATCTGACAGAGTTTTGTTTAGTACTGAGTGAACTAGCAAGACTCAAACACATTTTAAAATGTAAATCATGACAACTCTCAGAATAATTTTAGTATGTTATTGAATATGCCAATATAATGTATTTGGTCACTACACTGCTGCTGCTGAGTAAGTGTAGACTTGCTGCTGATAACAGAGACACAGATACGCTGCTGTGAACATGTAAGAGTTGCTGCTGCTGCATAAATAGACATGAATCCTGTATCAGATCTAGTCAGGAGGAGCTGGGGAGGAGGAGGGGTTCAGAGGAACTGCAGGACTAGCTTACAGCTTACAGCAAACTATCAACCAGACTATTTAAATGTTGAGCAAGCAATCTCATTGGCTGCAGGATCAGCAGAGGCCAATCAGCTTGAGCCATGCGGTGATGATGTGATTGCTTGTAGACTGCATGTAAAGGACCATCAGCCTGCGCTTTCTAGAGTTTCATGACTGAAATATATATTTCTTCAACAGAATTTATGGCATAATGTTGATTATCACCGTTTTTCCCCCTGAAAAATCATGTTTGCAATAATGAACTTAGAGTGGGGTCAGACATTCTGGAATATTTATTTTCAGAATCAGGATATTTTGGTCCAAAAATGAATCAATCTGCCTGTAAACCTTCAACCCTTTAAACTATAAACAGGGCTACGATGAGAGGGACTGATACAGGAAGTAGAGGAGCCACAGTTTACCAGCTCTGAGGATTCGAGGGCAGATGCTCGTCTCTGAGCTCCTACAGAGAGAGAAGCGCCTGAGACACGGAAGAGCTCGCGGCCGCGCGCGAACACACACACACACACACACACACGCACGCGCACACACACTGACAGCGACGCCATCAGAACGAGTCTCTCGCTTCACGCTGGAAGTTGAGTTGGCTTGTAAAGCTCAGGCAGTTGGAGGATGAATGATTAAACGCTTTCTGAGGAAAGAGGAACGTCTTCCGCTCGCAGAAGCGCAGGATGACTGACAGCAGGATGAAGGAGAGACGCCTGGGAATATAAACCCTCACCTCAGGAACACGACACTGACTGACTGTCCTGAACAAGAGTTTATCTGGGAAAAACATTACCGCAGTAAATGTGATATTTTGTTTAATTACTAAAAGTAAAACTGCACCCACATAGCAAAATTTGTCTGGCCCACCTCTGGGCCTCATCCTTGCTTCAATTCTGGCCCAGTTCTGGCTGGGTCCCCGGCCCAAAACTGGCGCAATACACTGAAAATGGACTCAAACAACCTCCTCTGGCCCAGATGTGGCCCAGACACTGTAAAATGACTATCATTTATTGATATGGCCCAGGTCTGGCCCAGGCACTCTAAGACAGAACTGGCTGAGAGTCGGCTGGGTCCCCGGGCCAGATGTGGCCCACACCCTGTAAAATGACTCTTATTTATTGATATGGCCCAGGTCTGGCCCAGGCACTGTAAGACAGATCTGGCTGAGAGTCGGCTGGGTCCCCGGGCCAGATGTGGCCCAGAAACTGGCAGTGAAACACAAATTCAACCATTTAAAAAGATTAAGGGTTTTTATTATAAAATTAACAAATACACTTTAATATAAGCATGTATTAACAATGAACAAATAGCCTACACTATTAACATTTATTTACAACACAATTTTTAAACTACAAAATAATAAGTAAATTATATTTACTGTATATGATTAAAAGAAAAACATCACTCTTTCACACACAAACTATCTTTTACTCTCTTTAACACTAAATAAATTCCTTTTGCAAATGTCAAGTCACCATTAAATATATAGCGCTATATACAGTAATGACTGTTTCAAAGCAGCTTTACAGGGTTAAACAGGACAATGATCAATGATGCAAACAGAGTTCAATTTGGCTGTAAAGCTGCTCTAAAAAGAAAATAGTGTCATTGTTCAGCTGAATTCAGTTCAGTGTTGATTCAGTTATGTTCAATAACTGTATAAAGTAGATCAATTATAAAAAGAGTTCATTTTCATTATTAAGCAGCTCTGCAGAAAACAGTGATGTCATCGTCCAGCTCAGTTCAGTTCTCATATAATGGTGTCATTATTATTAATGCAGGCAGATCAATATTATTAAGAATAAGTGTCCCCAACTAAGCAAGCCAGAGTCCATCAGTGACAGAATGGAGAAAGAAAAACAGGCTCAGTCGAAGGGCCAGTTCTCCTCTGATCAAACAACAAACATGGTGTGTGTGTTAGGATCCAGGCCGCTTCACAAGTCAGATTGTGGATTGATATCATTCAGAGTATTTTATTCAGCTCCTTTTGCTTGAAGGTTGGAAAAGAGTAGCAAAACTCGAGAGCATGTAGATGTGAATTTGAGAACTTGTACAATAGATATTTGTTCTTGTACAATAAAATTTACACTCACAGCTCCAATGTGAAAACCTCTAATGTGAAAACCTCAATTGAGTTGAAGCTGGCCGTTGGGTCTGTGCGGAGGACTGGTCTGGTTCTCGTGGATCTGATCCGATGACTGTGCCGAGGACTGTTGTGTCAAAGGGGTCTTCACGCCGTTTGTTTCTAGGTCTCATCTAGTCGTGATGTTCTCGTCTGGCATTCAGGGCTGTTGTGGTCATCTGAGGGTCCAGGTACACCATCTGGTCTGGATATGGACAAGATCGGGCTGAATACAGTAACCTTGGGATAAGACTGAGACAGAGAGACTAACATTAGCGTAGATGCCATTCTTCTTACGATGTAACAAGTACATTTAGTGTTATGGGAAGTGTTTCCGGTTCTGGTTGACCGAATTTATGCAGCCTAACAATCCTTTAACAGATGTGAATTATAGAAATGTGAGAGTGTGTTATGTTTATGCTAGGTTAAAGAGGTGTGTGTTTTTAAATAGATTCAAACTTATCTTGTGTCTGCCCCTCGATCTGCTGCCAGTCCATGATCCCTCGATCTCCATCTCAGCAGCATTAGCTGTGAGGGTTTCTCTGAACGGCACCTTTTAAATAAAGGAATAGATATTGTGAGGTCAATATGATCTTAAGCATTAGTTTAAGCACATAGGTTTAACAAATGTTGTTGCCAGAGTTCACACAGCAATTTAAAATATCGGTAACACTTTACAATAAGGTCTCAATTGTTAAAATTAGGCTAGTTAATGTGTTAACTAACTTTACCAATGAACAATACATTTGTTACAGTAGGCTATATTTATTAATCTTTGTTAACATTAGTTAACAAAAATACAATAAAAATGTATAATAAAAATTAGTTCAGTGCATTGACTAATCTTAACAAATAGCCTACAACTTTGATTTTAATAATGCATTAGCAAATGTCAAAATGAAAATGAACTAAGATTAATAAATGCTTTAAGTATTGTGCATTCTTAGTCCATCTTAACTAATGTAGTTAAACCTACATTAACGAATGAAACCAATTATTGTAGTGTTACCAAAATATCTGTAAAAAGTGTCAGATTCCAAACAGTGCGTTCATAATTATTGTAAGTCAACATCCCCTCTGCAGCAAAATGTCAAGAACTACAATTTTAATAACATTACACAGTGATATATACACTTTAATTTTTTCTTTAACTCTAAAATGCACCTGCTCTAAAGCAGATTACGCAATAAATAAAAAAATAAATAAAAAAAAGCATATTACGCTATATTCAAGAACACAAGACGTGCCAAAGACAATGAATTAAGAAGCTGCACTTATTTTGCAGCTTCTCTTATGTATCTACAAAGCTTTTCCATTTCGGAGTTCCCACAGGAGTGTTAAAACCAAATAAATCTTATTTTTTATTTCAGATTGTAGCCTACACGTTGTCTCCGCGGGTGTAACGTTAGCCTACACTGTGGTCAATGTAGTTCGATTCACAAATAAATGACTCTTTTGAGAGGTTAGTGAATCAAATCAGAAAGAGTCGCCTGTATAGAGAACTATGGCGCCGAAAGCGTAGTCCGACTCTTATGATTCGACTCCTATGAACTAAACACTCATTGAAAAAGACGAATTGACTGACTAAATTTGATCACAGGAATATAACTCAATATCATTTCATTAGCCAAAATCCAGTGCACTGATCAACAGCCAACAGCACAGCAGTTTTTCTAATAAAAAAAACCCCTCAAATTTATCCTAAAAAGAGACCGTAGCTCATCAACACTCTCTCCGGGACCGAATGGATATTCTGAAGTAACGTAACGTATTATCATCGTAAACATCTGATCTAACGTTAGATATATATATAAAAAACACTATATTTATCTTGACAATTAATACATCAAACAGCACTATAACAACAAATTAATGGATTAATGGATAAATTACTTACTCGTTTTTCAGATGAATGATTCCTCTCGAAAACGTTGGTCTGCGTACTGTCTGCAGGATCTTCCTCAGGATTTAAATTAACCGTCAAAACCTTTTTTCAAGTGGCCGGCCGCTTGTGACAAAACGAACTCGGGCCGATGGTAAATACACACAGCTATACCGAGTAAGTTATAGCGCGAGTACAACTGCTTTAAGCCGACACTGGCCCATTCATAAAACGCCGTATATGAGCCAGCGCGAGTACAACTGCTTTTAGCCGACACTGGCCCATTCATAAAACGCCGTATATGAGCCAGCGCGAGCACAACTGCTTTTAGCCGACACTGGCCCACTCATAAAACGCCGTATATGAGCCAGCGCGAGTACAACTGCTTTTAGCCGACACTGGCCCATTCATAAAAAGTCGTATATGAGCCAGCGCGAGTACAACTGCTTTTAGCCGACACTGGCCCACTCATAAAACGCCGTATATGAGCCAGCGCGAGTACAACTGCTTTAAGCCGACACTGGCCCTTCATAAAAAGCCGTATGTCAGCCAGAAGTGTTGTGTACACAGTCGGCACGACTCTGGCCCATTATCTTTTCACCGATGCCGACACTGAGCCGACAGTAACGCATTTCAGCCGGAATCGGCCCAAATGTGCTTGCTATCTGGGCAGTAACATGTAGGACTGTTAGTCAGCACTGCTACTAAAGATTTTACTGAATAATAACTGTAACTATGATATTTTGGCTGAAACTATGATTACTGTGTTAAACTTTAAAGGGTTAGTTCACCCAAAAATGATAATTCTGTCAGTAATTACTCACCCTCATGTTGTTCCAACCCCGTAAGACCTTCGTTCATCTTCGGAACACAAATTAAGATATTTTTGATGAAATCTGAGAGCTGGCTCACTCCTCCATAGGCTTATGGACACTATAACTTGCTGGCCCAGAAAATGTATTAAAGACATTGTTAATATAGTACAAGTGACTCCAGTGGCTCAATCTTAAGTTTATAAAGCGATGAGAATACTTTTTGTGCGCAAAAACAAACAAAAATAACGACTTTATTCCACTTTTCATTTCCTTCTCTTTGGGCCTCAAGTCTTTTCACGTAGTGTAATAGCGTAGCGCGTCTATGTTGCACGTCACCACGTAGGCTCACTATTGGCCGACGCTAGTCATGTGTGTGATACGTGGTGACGTGCAACACAGACGGGCTACTCTATTACACTACGAAGGTCTTACGGGGTTGGAACAACATGAGGGAGAGTAATTACTGACAGAATTGTCATTTTTGGGTGAACTAACCCTTTAAATGCTGTGTGTGTGTGTGTGTGTAGTGACAACTAACACTAGATGAGTAAAGTTTGATGACAAACTTTAATGCTTGACAAAGCCAGGTCTGAAAGTTTTAAATAACTTGTGATTTGTAAAATAAAAGCTTGAAATCTGAAGTTTTACTCAGAGAAAGTAAAAATAAAATTATCTGTATGTTGCTACCATGATTTTACACATTGTTAGCATGATTGGCATTTTGCTAGCATGTTGCTACCATGATAAAATGTTCGCTAGCATGTTATAATATGTTGTTAGCATTGTTAGAATATTTAACATTTTGCTAACATGATTTAACACATTGGTAACTTAGCATGTTGCTAGCATTTTGTTAGCATTATTAACATGTTACTAACATGATTACCATGTTGTTAACATTATGATTAACATGTTAGCATAGTTCAAACATGATTAACATGTTGTTAGCATGATTAACATTTCACTAACATGTTAATACCATGATAGGAATGCAAGCCAATATGTTTTAACAAGTTGGTAACATGTTTTAAAAATGTTACTATCACTGTTAGCATTTTTTTTTACATGTTTTTAACTTGATTAGCATGTTGCTAACATGTTCCTAGCATGATTGGCATGTTGCTAGACTATTTCTAACATGATTAACATGTTGCTAGCCTGTTTTGGGACATTTCATAGTTTTGATCGTCCATTTAAAGGTACAATATGTAAGAATTTTGCATTAAAATATCCCAAAATCTCAAGGCCAGTGTTATATATTTTGTTAAGTTGATTACTTACAATATCCCAAATGTTTCCAACTATTTTTAAATCGTGAGAAAATTGCGATTTTATCCAAGGAAACGGGGCGTTAGAGCAGGGGGGAGCTGGGAGTCGCCAGTCAATTGCGTCATATCCGCGTCACCCTCGGTTTCCGCTCGTACTGCGTGGAGTCCTGGACAAATGCGGAAGTTGTAGTTGTAGCGTCTATCAAGCTACAAACTTTAGCTTGTTTCTTGCAGTCGTTATGGTACACAATTATTCTTTACCGATTGCAGCTGGTTCTGTCGACAAAGCATGCTTAATTTTATATTTTCCAAATGTAGCATTCGGTAATAGTTATGTTTATGTAAGGAAAGTATTATTGCTTTAGATTTGTGTTTAGTTTATTGACATTGTTTATCACGTCTGGTGTTTATGGCCATGTAAATAAACATAGCATGTGTTATACATAAAGATTAATCAGTATTTTGGCAAATGATGTGGGCATGTTCGAATGTACTTTTACAACAATTGTTTAGAACACGTAAAACTGCGCAGCGTTATCACAACAATGAATTCGACAAATACAGTAACATCTATGATAACCAATTTAGTATTAAACCTTACTTTTCTTGCGGTTAATTCATTTTAATGAAATAAAAGTGTGATGAGGTTTAAGAGTCAGGAAGGAAGAAGACGGGTCGTTGTGACTGGGACTCGTACTTTATTAAAATAAAGCAAAACAAACAAAAGCCGCGCACAACGCGCATTCGCCGTGGCAACCGCGACGGCACAAAACAGTTCAAAAATGAGAGCTCGGATCCACCGGTTCTCTTTCTCTGCGTCCAATTTTCTCTCCAGTCTCTCTCTCGTTCCAGCGCGGCTTATAAGCTCTCCACGCCAATAATACTTTGCACTTGACCTACTTGCTCGTCTCTTCTCTCTCCCGTTACAGACCGCGCTGAACCACGCCCCCCTCGCCACAAAAAGCATGTCATTAAACGCAACATTTATAAAAATAGAACTTAGCCTCATCCATGAACATGATTTTTCGATTCCCGTCTGACTGATTTACATCCACGGTGGAGTTTAAAACGACAGTTCCCATCATTCCACGCTCCTTCACATCGTCATCAAGCTACGCCGTTGTTGTTGTTTGGAATATAGCGCCCTCTAGCGGCAAAAAAATTCTTGCATATTGTACCTTTAACAAATAAGCTTAAAGTCCCCCTGTGGTGAAAACAAGCTTTCAATGTTGTTTATGTGTCTATGTGGTGTGTTTAATATGCTTTAAGACAAACCATGTGTAAATTCATAAGTCGACACCATCGCTGAGTATTTCCTCCTTAAAACTGCAGTGAACCAAAGACAGTCTCAAACACACGCTTTGAAATCGCTGGTGTTTCTGACGTCACAAACTACCTTGTAACCAATCAGATCAACGTGTGATCGTCAACCAGTGGATCTCTGAGTGAGTGAGTGAGTGGAGGCGGGGCTCATTTGCATATTCATAGAACTGCATATACTAAATAAGGCAAGGGTGTCGAGTTACATTCAAGATATTTTAAGGCAAGAAGACATTTTTTCAAGAAAAAAAAAAAAACTTTAAATGAGTTAAGGCTACAGGGGAACTTATAATCTTAAATTGCAGATCAGTATGTTGGCTTGACAAAGCCAACATAACTATATAGTGTGTTTTATTTTCCTCTTATTTTCTCTGCATTTCTCCCCTTATCTTGTCTTGTTTCTAATAAACTTTTATTTTGTACTGGCTCTGTGACAAACTAGGCTACTTATGTTCCTCTACTATTGTAAATCACTTTGGACAAAGGCGCATGCTAAATGCTCAAATATTAATGTGATGTAAACTAATTTGCTAAATATTAGAAATGTAATGTTTTTTTTTAAAAGCTTCTGAATGGCCTGATTTATTATTAGACTTAAACATTAAACATCGAGCCACTCGTAAATCCGAGCGTCTGGCGCCATCTGGTGGCCACGAGTGAACATTACACTGACAAACTCATTTTATTATTATTTTCATTAGCCATTATTATAGGCATTGCCTATTAGTAAAATATTGCAATATATATATATATATATATATATATATATATATATATATATATATATATATATATATATAAAAAGGCAAATAGAACGGCTGCCTCCTTCTTGTGGTCGTATACTGTAAATATATCCATATATCTATATATATATCCATATAAAGTAATTATAACATTCAATAATTATTATAGAACTAACTATTAAAGAAGCAAAAAATACTTTTAAAATTCAGTTGTGTTAGTGTAAACTGGCATCAAACCCAGAGGAACAACTGTACTGGCTGGAATATTCTGAACATGGATATGTGAACAGAAAAACAGAGAATAGCTAACTGGATTTTCCTGTGGACTTATTCATGTTTGATACACATTTGACACATATCATCAAAATAAATAACTTAGTGTTTAATTTACACAACACTAAAGAAAGAGGATTATTAAAAGAGCATAGAATAAAATCATTTGAAACGCTTCATTCATTTACTGTAAGGCTGATCTCAGGGTGCAATAACTAAAGCGCGCCACTAGATGTCAGCAGTGCACGTGTCCATCATCACCGCTACTGACGATCAGGACTCACTCTGGGTTTATCATTATCACTGAACTGACAAATCCGACAGAATGTTTAACGCAAAGAAGTTTTAGTTTACAGATAGTCAGTGTGAAAATTATTTTTGCATACTGATGTTTCAGATTTGTTGCACAAGAAAATAGTGAAAGTTGAGTTTCTGAATTGGTAAAACCCCTTTTATATTTTCAAAAGATGTGAAGCAACTCTCCAGTAGAATAAGGACACGTTTTATTAATATTGTTTATAAACAAGAATGATTCTTGATTTAACATTAATCCATGAAGTATCATGATCAGTGTTTCTCCTGGGGCCTGTTTCAATAAAGAGGTTCAACCAACTCTGAGTTAAAACTTGAACTCTGAGTTGACTTACCCTGAGATGGGAAACTCTGAGTTTTCGGTTACAGAACATCTGAAATGAGTTAGTTCAATCAACTCTGAGTTGACTGACTCTGAGTTAAGCGCGTGCACCACAACTATAAAAAGCCATTATCAATGGAGCACAGATATTACGAGTCACCATGGCAACAGCGCCAGACAAAAAGAGGTCTTCATATTTCTTCACATTTTAATTACTGTTATACAGTGATGGGTGTAATTAATTACCAAGTAATCTAAATACTGTAATTTAATTAAAGGGATTACTCTTAATTCTTCTGTAATTTAAAGTTAAATCTGATGTAATTGTATTAGACTATAGAACAATTCTGTATAGGCTATTTAACATACATTTTTAAAAGTTATATTTTTAATGTAACCTTCTCCCTCTACACACTTTGGTCAATTCAAGAATAATTCATGCAATTGTATATTGTTTATTTGAAAGCATTAAAAGTGCTGTTTCTTGTCTCTCCTTGTATTGTTCAAGTGTTTAAGGTTGACATGGGATTTAGTAATTAGTAATAAGTAGACCAATAATTTCTAAAGATAGTCATTATTACATTAATCTAATTACAATGTTGAAGATGTCATTTGTAGTTAGTAATACAAGTAACTTGCAAGTGGCAATCCTGCAGGTATTAAAAGAACATGGCAGCAGCTGAAAATTAAATATAAAAACATAATTCAATCAGGTAAGGCTTGAGCATATCATGGGTGTAGGCTACCTGACTTTACAAACATTTGACATATTAAATAACTAAAGCATCCAGTGTCTAGCAGTGCAGCAGCATTTTTGGCTGGAGGGAATTCCTGGACGGACTTCAGAGCCAGTCACTCCCGAAGATCCAAGGGCCTTCTTAAAATGTAAGAGGTTTACATATGTGTTATTTTTTATATAGGCTATTTTTGATATTTCCATTTATTTTACTTTGGGTTATAGATTCTGATGGTAATATCTGTCTTTTGGAGCCTCCGGTCCCAACAGAACCACAGGCAGTTGTAAGTAGCCTACTCAATACACCAGAAATAATGACAAATAGTGTTATAAAGTGCACTCAACCAAATGCTCATCACATGGTGATAAATAGTTTCTGCTGCTACAGAGGTAATGTTAATATTATGTGTCTACACATTCACATTTTTTCACGTGGAGTAGCCTATAGAATCTACATTTACGCATTTGGCAGACGCTTTTATCCAAAGCGAATTACATTGCATTATCCTATACATTTATACATAGGTTTGTGCAATCCCCTGGGATCAAACCCACAACCTTGCATTGTTAACGCAGTGCTCTTACCACTGAGCTACAGGAAAGCTACTTTTCAATCTAAGTCTAAATCTAAGTTTAAATCTAAGTATAAACGGGTATTCTTATCTCTCCCCGCGCCCCCAGAGTGTGGAAGAACAGCAGGAGGACGGTCCATCAACTTCTGTTGCACAGATGAACAGTTCAGTGATTTCCAGTAAATGCCACAGTTTAATTCTGTAGAATTTGTTTAGAACTACATTATGTAACTCTAATATACTACTGTGTTTTCAGTTGCCAGTTAAGGAGTTATATAGACTTCATCTTATTTAAAAAAAAAAAAAGCAATATTTTATTTATTAATAAAAGATTAATTTTATTAATAAAAATGTACTGAAAGAATGAATGAGGTGTTTAAACACCACTTCCTCTTTAAAAAGGGGAGGAGACCGAAAGAAACTCTGGGTTTACCGAAGAAAACCTGCTCCCGCCCAGGTTAGGTTCACAGAGTAAGTTACCATGGTAACTGACTCGGAGTATAAGTTACCTCTCTTTCAGAAACAGGCTTGACTTACTCTGCTTCCTCAGGTTTAACATACCTCCCATTATGAAACAGAAAACTCAGAGTTTCCCTCATTTCAGGGTTAACATACTCAGAGTTTTCACTTAACCTCCTTTCTGAAACAGGCCCCTGGACTTTTACAGGCCAAATGCTTCACAACGTTGTGTTTTCTGCTTATTTGAAACCAAATAATACAAGTGTCTAGTGTGCAAGAGTGCTCGGTACCTATGGACAGGTTATTAATTATTAATTCATCAATTTACCTGCTATTTCATCTTTCCTGGGACCCTGAAGAAGCATCATATCAGGAGCGATCACAGTTTAGTCACATCATCATCATCATCATCATCACTCACTTTCACTGATTTGTGTCTTTATTTTGACAAGAATGAAACATTTAGACAGCAGTAGTTCATATCGCACTGAGCTAGAAGAGACATCGTGTGTGTGTTTACTGTGCGCAGATGATTTGATTATGGTTACTACTAGTAAAATCATAATCAGTTCAGATGTGACCCCTTGGTGACCCCTGGTGGGGGTCGTGACCCGCTCCTCCAGATCCACACACATCATCACGATGTTCTCCTTTCACCACAGACACAGTCGTAAATAATAATAAAGAGAGTTATGTGTAATGAATGAATGATGTTGACTCTCAATCTCAGGGAATATAACAGGAAAAGCATGTTCAATCTCTCAGCATATTCAGTCATATCAGTGGCATTTTGCGGTATTAAGTAAGTAATAAAGTATTAGTATTAAGTATAATTATTACATTTAAAAAGGATATCTGAACGCAGTGCCGTCGCTAGTGGGGTGACAGGTGTAAATCCAGCAGTTGTAGGGGAGAGCGGGGCACAAAGTAACGCTTTTTGACTTTCTCAGTTTGTGTAAATCTACTTATGGTTCAGAGTATTTATTTTCCCCCACATTAATTTCCCACATGTCTAGTACAACTGTGGTTTTGTTTTATTAATACAGTATATACTTTTTTCTGGATATACCCCGAAAGAATGGAAGTGAAATGTGACAACATGCCCCATAGGTGAGGTACATTGTAACATGTGTGGGGCACATTGTAACATAACATATGACAGCTTAAAATGTTATCTGATCTAATAAAAAAAATATACAAGACAAACAAAAATATTTTCTAAATAAAATACAATTATTAACTTTTTCATATAAAATAATGGCATTTTTTTATAATTAAATATAAACTCATTTTTGAGTTTTGACTACGAACACATGAAAACACAGCTATACAACATAGTTCAAAACAAATAAATAATTAGTCATTTCTGAACATTGACTCTCAGTCTTTATTCACCTTTTTCTCATATTTTCTCAATAGAATTAATAAAAGTATAGAATATAATAGCATATTTCTAATAGGGGCTCATTATAACGCAGTGTGACAACATGCCCCCGCCTACACAACTGGGGTTTAAACCCGGCTAGTGTCTTCTGCTATAGCGAAGCATTAAAGAACTATCTCAACTGTTAAATAACATATTGGAGATTAAAATAATATCAGATTTGTATAATTTTAAATAAACCAAAAAAATTTAGATGAAAAATGTACTTAAGTAAGAAATTTACTTTTGCTATGGTTTAATAAATGTCAATGGATATCTTCCAAAAAATTCTTTATTTTGGCGCAATTTTTTCTCTATATAGTGTTGATATGGCAACTAGTAAATACACCAAGTTTCGTCATGCTAGCGTGTGTGGAAGTATTTAAAACAAGTGTGTTACAACTAGCCCCGTGTTACGCTGTGCCCCGCGCTCCCCTATAGGCCCCTGCTGTATGAATAATTATAATATTTATATTAGTTGTATGCCTGAGATTTAAATGAAAACCACAAAAACATGCAATTTGGTTAAATATTTTTTCCAAATATCTGCTTCTCTTGCCTCCCTAAAAATGTTTTAGTCCGATCTAAAGTATTTATTAATTATTCAGTCAGTGACAAACATCAGATGGACCCAATAAAGGTGTAAGTCCTTCCCCAGCTCGTGAACAGAACCAATCAGAGCAGTGCCTGAAGTGAACGATGAACTTGTGGAAGAGCTGGGGCCTCATGTACAAAGACTTGCGTGAGGCACCAGGAGACTGACTGACTGAAACATGTCGGGGAAAAGAAAACATAAATCAGGGAACCAGAAACGCCATGAACAGAAGGAGAGGGAGGCCAGGAGGAGAGGGAGGCCAGGAGAGCTGTTGTATCCCAGTCGATCAAGACGTTCTTAAAGACAGGTTGTATTGTTATTTCGTATTGTATTGAATAAGAAAACTACCGTCTCCAGCCTGCCGGTCCTGTCACTCTTCATTATCGGTGCGCTCCACAATCCACCGAATGATTACGCGTTCACAATCCCCGTCTTTTACACTATTGTAATAGAGACAGTCTCGACGCATTGCATTATGACCGGACCTGCCGGCTGATGATGTATTTATTACATCAAGAAAACACGAATACAATACACTGCACTTGGATGAATAAATTATAGCGTTTTTAATCATACCAGTTCCATATTATCTTTATTTAAAGGCACACTGTGGAGAAATTGTGTTTTTGTCAAACAGCGACCCCTAGAGTCGCCGTGGAATACTTGCACTGGCGTAAATTAAATTGGTTTTATTATTATTTAAAATTTTCTTGCTTTTTGTTAGTTTTTATTATTTGTAATTTTAACATTTAACTTTTAAAATAAAGGTTTTACAACAACATCCCAATCTTCTGTTATATGTGGGCCTCCATGCTTATCTATTGTACAGTATATGATATTAGTGGAGGGTTGTGGGGGCCCTGAATCCTCCAGCTACGGCCCGGTCAAACTGCTTGATGTCAGTTCGGTTTTACAAAAGGAGGTTTAATAAAACTGTAAAACAATTTGGGGAAAATTCAGTCTAGACTTTAAAGTGCCCCTATTATGCTTTTTCGGATGTAACGGTTCATGTAATGAGTAATAAAGCTGTTTGTGAATGTAAAAGTTTTACAAAGTTTAGATGCAAAGTTGTTGTCTCCTAAAAGAAAAAAGCTAAAGTTAAAAAGTATAAAAAAAAGATAAAAAAAAGAAAGAAAGATTAGATTCTGAACTGCCTGAACTCAGTAATTCCAGTCTATTACAAACCTAGTAACAATATAACTTATTAGCATAATGCCAGTCTGTGGTCTTGATTGGCTGAACAGCGTCTCTTAGCTCCGCCCTCAAACACTGTAGTTTATCTGAGACTGGAAGAGTTTGGTTCGTGTTGTTCATGTGGAGAAGACGCTGTTTTCTGCTGACAAAGCAAATCCACTTTGATGAGACTGATACGGTAAAACCCTCGCCATCATTACTGTTCATATCACTGTGAGCAAGAGCTGAGATTCAAACTGGAGCATCTGACCAATCAGAGCAGAGAAGACCAATCACAACAGACTGGAGCATCTGACCAATCAGAGCAGAGTAGACCAATCACAACAGACTGGACCATCTGACCAATCAGAGCAGAGTAGACCAATCACAACAGACTGGGCCATCTGACCAATCAGAGCAGAGTAGACCAATCACAACAGACTGGGCCATCTGACCAATCAGAGCAGAGTTGACCAATCACAACAGACTGGAACATCTGACCAATCAGAGCAGAGTTGACCAATCACAACAGACTGGAGCATCTGACCAATCAGAGCAGAGTAGACCAATCACAGCAGACTGGAACATCTGACCAATCAGAGCAGACACTGCGAGAAAAGAGCTGATGCTGCAATTATATGATGAGAAAATTAAAGTTTTTTTTTTTTTTTAACCTTTGATGAGTGTAAACATATTTATGGAGACCTTTTGTAAAACCTTTAAAATAGTATAATAGGGGGAACTTCAATGCCTGCGATTTCGGCAATCCTATAAGATCATTACAGATCACACTGTACGACATGGATCTAATAAACTTGTGTATGACATGTATGTAGACTGAACGATGATGACACCTATTGAATAGTAGGCTATGACGCAAGTTAGTATAGTAGTATAACGTCAATCAATACACCATTTAATGTTGCATTTTTATTGGCTAGTCAGTAGACGAGGTCGTAGCAGCAAACACACACACTGAGAGATGATCCTGAATCTCTCTCACTGTACGATGTAGGATCACCGTGTAGGAGCCACAAGCACAGACATCTCCACGACTGGTCCTCTTTCATCAAAATCAGTGTGTACCGGGCATAAGAAATGTCTTTCAGTGAGTGTAGCGCTGTCATCAGACTGTGTGTGTGTGTGTGTGTGTGTGTGTTGTACCTGTGGGGTCGTGACCCTGAAGGTGGCTGTGCTGGTGGGTGTGGAGGGTCTCGGTGAGATGCTGTTCTGAGCCTGAGCCTGAGCCAGAGCCTGTTGAGGAACCATCACCAGCTGACCCATCTCTGTGCGGACCAGCACCATACCTCCAACACACACAACATCAGTTATTCAGCGGTGACCGGGACACACACACACACACACTCAGTCACTGAATATACAGCAGTGCATCACTGACAGCATCAATGCATGAAACAAAGTTACTTACAATCAACAGCTGAAGCTCCAAAAGGAGATTCTGACTAATTATTATGTTTTTTTTCCCATTGCATATGTCTGTCTTTAAGCGCATGCATTTCCCTCAATTAACATGTGAAAAATAGCATTAGGACAGAAAATACTTTTAATAAGTTGACAGTGTGTATTGTGAAATCTATTTTAAACCACATGTGTTCATTCTTTTGTAATTATTATGTGTGCAGATGCAACACTGTACTGTCATTTATCACACAACTAGTAAAATCTTTTGATCAAACATGGAGAAAACGTGAATGAGAAAAGAAACAGTGGCCTGAAAAATACAATTTCAATACTTCTGTAATACTGATTATTTTACATTTTTATGTTGTTAGAAATTAATTGAAAATTAAAAATTTGTTTTGATTTTTTAAACACATTTTAAGCACTTTAAAAACTAACATTATGTAACATTATAAACATTATGAAATGTGCTATATAAATAATCTTTCCTTTGACATGCTATATGTAAAGTTTTTTAATAAAACAAAACCAACGACTCGTTAAACAGCGTATCACTGATTACACACATGATTAAACTCCATCAAAACTCACATCAGATTAAAACAGCGTCGGACTCGGAGATGAGATGAAGTTTAGATGATTATTTACATTCACTTGTTTCATAACTAGTGCTGTAAACACTCTGAGAATCTATGATAGTAATGATAGGCTTTACTGAGCAGCAAAGTTTCATGATGAATCATACTTTATAATTAAAATCTAAACTTAGTCAACAAATACGGTAGACTAGAAAGTGTCATCTGTGAAAGTTGTAAGATATCCTGTGACTTTGTGCTCATTATTGACTCCAAACACACTCAAACTCATCAGTCAGCATCCACACACACACACACACCTGTGGAAACTTCACCTGCACCGAATAACAAAACTCCAGCCTAATTTGTACAGATCTGGGCTTGTAACTGAAAGACTTTAAACAGGTTTTATGTTTGAATCTCATCCATAATCTTATTTTTCACCTCTGTTCATTTGGAGATGAAGCTAAAGTTATTAAAGTTGCATTAAAGCATCGATGCCGCGGCCCCGGGAAGTCTTCGCATCGGCTCATAAATGTAATGACTTGTGTCAGCATCATCTGGTGAGAAGTTTGTTTACATATACTGAAACCACATACATCATGGGGAATATTATTGGTCATGCATAAAAATGTTATTTCATACAAAATATTATATTACATAACAAAACATCAAAGCAAGCGTCAGCGTAAAGAAAGACAGCACAAACAAACTTAAAGCAAAACATCAAAATTCTTTGAAATTTAGTCAAGCAAGAATGACATTTACTATTTATTATTGTCACTTAAGTGTCTAAACACTTTTTGGCCACTGAATATATCATAATGAATAATTTATTTGTTAATTTAAATTTTTTTTTTTTTTTTTAAATATTGCAAATAATGTAAAAAGTCTTTAAAAGTCAAAGTTTAAAGGTCTCGGGAAAACTCGGGACAGCTGACAGGCCAGCGCTGCATCATCACGGAATTTAAGCCTTGACAAGCGCAAGAAGACGGAGCTCATTTCGTTACTCGTGCTGTGTGGATATATGTGCACATATAGTAAGTATCCTAGTAAACATAGTTGGTTAAGTCTTAAGTGAACGTAAACAGTTCTACGCATGTGTAACAGTATATTAGATACGTGCATTCACTCTTAAAGTGACAGCAGCCTAATATTCCTAATATTCCTAATATTCCTGTTGCTGTCTGTGTTTTTAATGTTAATCAAACAACAAAGGACAAAGAAAAAGTCACTCTTGACTTAATAACTTTTGTAACTTTGAAATAAGTTGAAATACTAAATAACTTAAACCGCAATAAAACATTATTATTACCCTTTAATAAGGATTAATAAGAATCTTTAGTTTAAACAGTGCAATTTTGTGTTTAAAAGACGTCTAACAGCCGTCCAAACACAGCCCAGACGTCTATAACAAGGCAAAATTAAATGAAACGACTTGTCTATTGTTGGGATATGGTTTAGACATCTATTACATTTTCACTGACAGCCCAAATGTTGCCTTGTTTTAGACGTCTGGGCTGTGTTTGGACGGCTATTAGATGTCTTTTAAACGCAAAATTGCTTGCTGGGATGTTTGCTTGTTATTTTACATTTGATTACTTCATTAAAATACTGTACCTGAAAATCAGTCAGATCTACCTGATAAGCATTGCTTATTTAATTTGTATCTTTGTTATATTGTATTTATTTTGTGCTTATAACTTGATATAATTTAAGTTTCTCGTGATGTTAGAAAACCTTTGATCGAAATGCTACTGCTTAAATGCTTAAAAGAGCCGAATTAAAGCAGATAGTGAAGGAAGAGCATCAACAAGTGCTCATGACAGAATGCACCTGATGAATGTCTAGAGAGACCGACAAGAAGTTTCCCAGACTTCCATCTGTCACTTCAGAGTTGGCATCATGTGAAAAGACTCGGTACCTGGTGGGATGGTGAATCCGGGTGGCAGCTGAATGGTAGTTTGCTGTTGCGGTGGTCTGACGATCAGCTGCGGCGTTACGAGCCTCTGTTGCGCAGGCGTCTGCGCGGGTCTGACGCCCGGAGCCGCACTGACACTGACAGCGGGTTTGACAGGCGTTGCTGCGGGTGCGGCGGGAGGCGACGCGGCTTTCGCGTTGTTCCCGGGTGCTTTGCTGTGGTTCACCTGCGCGCCCGCCGCTCCAATCCGCGCGCCCTGCTGGACCAGCGCGGACACCGACGTGCCGTTTCCATTCTGCGCGATGCTGGCGATGATGTGACGCGGGAGTCGGTGCAGGGCGATGGTGGGCGTCCCGCGGTCCAGCGCGATCGCCTGCGGGTTACTGGCCACGGTGACAGTCGGGCTGGAGGTGCTGGGTGATGCTGATGCTGATGCTGATGCTGCGCCGTTGAGACTGTGGGACGCTGAGGCGCGTCGCACGCGCGCGTTCGGGTGTTTCTTGCGGGTGTCCCTCGGGCTCTCACCTTTGTTGCCCGGTGCAGGAGCGGATCCCCCGTCGGAGGCTGCAGCCGTAGTGATGATGATGATGCTGCCGTGAGACTTCAGAGGACTCTCCTTCTCCAGGGCTTTGGCGTGTTTCTCCATGCTGGCGTCTTTCGGGTCTGAATCCGGGTTGCGCGCCGCTTTCCGCGCGTTCTGCTGCTGATGTGTTTGTTGTTGTGGTTCTGATGGAGAGTCTACAGGAGCTCTTCCTCCTGCTTGCTGCTGCTGCTGCCTCGCGATGCCCGGGCGCGCGTTCTCGGGCGGCGCGCGCGTCGCGTCGCGTTGACCCCCCAGCTGAGACTCCAGCGAGCCCACTAGATCGCTCACGGCTTTCTCGTCCACCTCGGAGAAGAGCATGTCTTCCAGAGGGTCGGAGGCGCCCGCCATGTTCGCTCGCTCTGTGTGTGTGATGGGCTGTCTGCTGGTGCGCGTCCACGAGCGCGAGTGCGCAGTCGTGTTACTATGGCATTGTGGGAATGGATATGACGTCAGAGGGCCAAAGCCAAACAGTTGTCCCCCTGTTACAACTCAAGGCGGTCGAGGATAGTCTACTACTAGTACACACGGGTTTGGAGGGAAAAGATAGATAGATAGATAGATAGATAGATAGATAGATAGATAGATAGATAGATAGATAGATAGATAGATAGATAGATAGATAGATAGATAGATAGATAGATAGATAGATAGATAGATAGATAGATAGATAATAGATAGATAATAGATAGATAGATAGATAGATAGATAGATAGATAGATAGATAGATAGATTTTAGTATTGTATCATACAATTACATATACCATTTTATTGATTTCATTAAATATTCAAATAACCATTAATATGCATTCTGTCTTTCTTATTAATAAAAGGTCTATGCAGCAAGTGAAAGTTAAAGGTTGGCGTACACTTTTAAATAGAGTAGGGCAAAAGATACAGAATATTCAAAGGAAATTGGCATTTAAGCATTAGAAAATAGATTGTGGTGGAAAGGTTTATGACATTTTTCTGATTTCAAAGCATGATTACAAACTTGGAATGACATCATAAAGCTTTTACACTTTCAGTGTATTTAGTCCATCGTTTTTTCCCTGCTGTAATCTGACATGCCAGTCATTGAGAAACAACAAATGCTGTTGAAGATCAGCTCTCCTCATTGGCTCTGTGTGTATTCCTGAGATCATAGAGCTCATCCTGAACACTCATAACATATTACAGTTTCACAGCCACTGTTAACAAGGGTATGATAATAACTGGTGAATAAATAGACCTATTTTGATTCCTTGCAGTAACTGTTGATGTGGTGGGATTTCATTTCATTAAATTTCATTTACTTATTATTTTGTAATATAACATAATATAACATAACACAATAACATGACATAATATAATATAACATGACATGCTATAATATAATATAATATAAAATGTCATGATATAATATAATATAAAATGTCATGATATAATATAATATAAAATGACATAATATAATATAATAATTAACAATGAACAATTGTAATAATTAACAATTCTCAATTGTGCTTGAGAATATACTGATCTCATTTAGCCATTCAGGTCAAAAAAGTTAGGGTTAGGCTACCCCTATTTTATTCTTTGGGTTAAGCTAACCCTAACCCAATTCAAAATGTCCCTTTATTTACTTTTTAGGTCTTACATTAAATAATACGCGTTAAATTGCATTTTTCTCTTACATAATTCCCAATGTAACGGGAATTTTCCTAAAATCCCGCGAACTCTCGCGATGCCAGCGTGAGGGCGCGAGGGAGGGGGGAGTAGGCTCGTTTCCCAGCATGCAACTCGAATCAGTTCAGTGCGGAGGAAAATGAACTCGGCCATGTCGTGTTAAACACAGGCTGAAAGAAAACGACGTCAAATCACCGAGAAACACTCTTAAGTCCGCTAAAACCGAGCGCAAAGACGACCAGAGGACTCGAGCAGCTTCACGGGAGTGACTTAGAGAGCAGAAAGATGAGCGGAGGGACGCCTTATATCGGCAGCAAGATCAGTCTGATCTCAAAGGCCGAGATCCGATATGAAGGAGTTTTATACACGATCGACACTGAGAACAGCACTGTAGCTCTGGCTAAAGGTACATACAATATATACACACACTCAATATTATATATATGTACATTTAATATACCTACCGAGGACATATATAAGGGAATTTCACATCAACACAGAGAATTCAGTTGTAGCTCTGGCTAAATGTAAACACAATACACTGACACTCATATTTACATAAATCAGAGATCCTCCTGAGACAGCACAAAAGTTTTTTCGATTTAGTATTTTTTTTTCATGTCAATACATTGTTTAGAGTATAAGAATCAAATCGGGATTTTTGTTGTTGTTGTTATGCTTATGTCCTGTGTAGTGGATGGCAGGAAGGCATGAAATGACACAGGCAAAAACAATGGGATTTCTTTTCATTCACCAATCAATGTTTAGGTTTCAGGATTTTTTTTTAAACCAGACTTTCTATAAAGACGATTATCAACTATGAAAGATGAAAGATGTAACGGAATGAATTTGCATGTCATTATACTATATAACTATAATACTATAAAATGGCCATAAATGGATAGTCCTGTTCAATACAATGTTACTAGACACTGTATCTAATTTGCATAATAATGTGTTTTTGTGGCAACATGTAATGAAAAAAGAAGAGTAATAATTGGTGACATTTTCGTAATAGTTGTTGTGTTATAAATATGATTTCAGTCCTGGTGTCCTGTTTTGTAAAGTCATATTTTGATTTTAAAAAACACACCAAAAAAACATAACATTTCCCTTAGATGTTTATTTATGACAAACAATTTGAAAATTAGTCCATTTTAAATGATGATCATTTCAAAATATGATCATATTTCCATATGAGTGCTAAATTTGATCACTAATTTAATGTCAGTCGTGTTTAAAGACCAAGCAGAAGTTGTTATGGTGAAACCTCCAAACATCTGGTATCTGAAAAGCCCTGAACGTGCTCTTTACAGGACACTTAGTCTTAAAACTGTTACATGTGTGTTAGAGAAATTCACTACAATATAATGTTCCTCTACTGTGTGGACCAAAGTCTGTCCCTGGCTCCCAGGAGGATATGAGAGAGGTTGAATATAATAACACTGAAAACAGCACTTTTCTGAGTTCGATCAGGCCTAAATCAGTTATACACATTACAAATACAAAGTAAACATATACACACACACACACACACACACACGACAGCACCTGGCTACAGGACCTGGAGGAAGACAGGGAGTGGATGAAAAAAATATATGATATATGTGACCCTGGATCACGTCACCAGTCTCGAGTCGCACTGGTATATCTGTGGCAATAGCCAACAATACATTGTACGGGTCAAAATTATCGATTTTTCTTTTATGTCAAAAATCATTAGGATATTAAGTAAAGATCATGTTCCATGGGGATATTTTGTAAATTTCCTATCGTAAAATATATAAAACATTTATTTTTGTGAGTGAATGCAGCACAATCGCCAACATAAATGAACAACTTTAAAGGAGATTTTCTCAATGTTTCGATTTTTTTGCACCCTCAGATTCCAGATGTTCAATAATTATATCTCGGCCAAATATTGTCATATCCTAACAAACCATACATCAATGGAAAGCTTATTTATTCAGCTTTCATCTGATGTAAACATCTCAATTTAAAAAAATGTACCCATGTGACTGGTTTAGTGGTCCAGGGTCACGTATTGCTTTTTTTTTGGTGAATTTGAAGATTTTCCTTTCTCTTCTAGTGAAGTCCTTCGGCACTGAGGATCGTCCCACGGACAGGCCTATCCCCCCTCGAGATGATGTCTTTGAGTACATCATATTCAGAGGAAGTGACATCAAAGACCTGACAGTGTGTGAGCCGCCTAAACCCACCTGTAACCTTCCTCAGGATCCTGCCATCGTGCAGGTGAGCTGCACACATTCAGGTGTTTCTGCAGAACATAAAGCTGTGTGAATGCTGAGCTGTTCTTGTGTTTATGTGCAGTCGTCTCTGGCATCCACCGCCGGCCCCTCGGCTCCTTCCTTCCAGTCATACGCCCCCTTCAGTCGGGCCCCGTACAACCAGTTCAGCTCCAGTCCTCTGGTGTCCCAGCCGTTTGGAGCAGCGGTCACTGGTGGTGAGTTCACACTCGCTCTTGTTGTTTACAGGGGTTTAATGTGCAAATAAAGCTCATTTTTAGAATTTTTGACAAATATCAAATTGAAACAACATCAGGTGCTTTAAGGCAAGACACTACCGGCAAAACTATTGTTTCGTTTTCCATGCGCTGGTCAGTTTTGAATAATATAAAACAAGGGGATGGACAGGCGTAGCGCCGAACATTAGTCCCAAACTGATAAGTGATGTCTTCCTGCGGTGCGTAGATCCAAAAGTAAATCAAAGATAAGAAAGAAAAGAAAAAAGATCCATAGATGAATATCAGCCAAAAAGCTGGAAAATAAATCTCGTGAGCTTTTTGGCCGATATTCGTGTGCGGATCTTTTTTCTTTCTTTTTTTTTTCTCAGTTTTGAATAATAACATGTCCTCTTTAAGAGTAATGGACCAAAATAAACATTAAAGTTGTTTATTGTTTTCCAATTGATCTATTTACAGTAGGGCTGTGCGATTAATCGTAATTGATTTTTCTATTCCGATTTTGGCTTCCAATGATTATGAAAGCAAGATAATCGAGGTAAAAGGATTATTGTGCCGTCCAGCGCACCCTCCTTTCGTTCCTCCCTAAAAGCCCAAACTTAACATCCAAATGTAAAATGCAGTCTACTGTTGCTAAACTGCGGGATGTGCGTGATATTAAACAGTGATATTAAAGTCATTAAGTCACGAAAGACTTACGGTTCAGGTACGCGCCTAAACGGACAAATAGCCTAAACACACAAATGTGGAAATGCTGTTTTGGTAAGTATCCTCATAAACACAGTCAGTTGTGTTTTAAGTGAACGTAAACAGTATCGCGTGTATCAGTGTATTGCATCCATGCAGCTCTTAAAGTGACTAATAAATCTGCTGCTGTTATTAATGTTAATCAAACAAAAGACAAAGGCTGTGTTTACACTTGGCATTAACATGCGACCTGTATCCGGATGTTGTCCACATACACACTGAAAACACAAGTGTGAACGCGCTTCTGATGGGAATGTTGTCCGATCAGCGTGTCCAGGTTCGGAGGTAGTCGAGGATGCATTGTGATCAGATCTCAGTGTAATGTAAACTCAATCCAGCCATCATGTCTGCATTCACAGGTGGACGTCACACAAACCCCCCCTCACTGTCATTATTCCCCCTCCTCTCTCCGGAACTGAGAGCTGTGTGGTTTTGCGATACAGTCGAGTGTTTGCTTTCGCACCCCTAAAGTTGCAGAACCATTCATTTTCTGTTAAGAACGCGCATTTTTCCCACCACAGCTGGCAACGTTCTCGGATACATTTCTCTGTACCGTTTCCATTACGGCATTGATCCACATTATTAGCACTTGCAGCCTCTTCATCCTCCTCATTTTGCAAGATTTGTAAAATGTCCCCTGACTGAAAACTGTTTTCAAAAGAAAACCCACCACTTCAGGTCGACTTTGCACCGGACCCATCCTTTTTTTTTCTTTTTTTTTTTTTCGCGGGAATGCGAGATCCGGTCTGTTATCCAGATAAAGAAGCCACTTGTTGAGGACAGGTGTAAACACACCATGTCCTGATTGGCTAATGATCCGGTCTGCTTGATCGGATCACGGTGATCGCATGTTAATGCCAAGTGTAAACGCAGCCAAAGATAAAATCACTCCCTGCTCTTGAATGAATAACTTTTGTAGTTTTAATAAGGTTGGGTCTATATTTAATGTATACTGCAGTGTTATTTTACATTTGAATGCTTTATTCAGTTTCTGTTGTTGGCTATTACTATCTGAATATCACTGTAAGTACATCTGGAAAACCTAAACACTGCTTATTTAATTACAACTTTTGTTCTGTTGTATTTTTTTGTGTGTTTTGTTTGTAATTAGTTTCTTTGTTATTATTGTATTGCTGACAGTTTACTTGTCTTTTGTAACTGTTTTGAGGACTTTTTACTTACATGAATTAAGCTAGTATTAGTTTTTGCTGAAGTATCGATAATTGTGAAATTTCACTGACATTTAAAATGATTCATCATGAAGACTCTGAGCACATCACCCACTTATAATCATGTTAAATAATCATGATTTCAGTATTGACCAAAATAGCCGCGATTTAGATTTTTGCCATAATCAAACAGCCCTAATTGGCAGATTTCAATTAGTTCATATTTTTAAAGGCTGTTTTCTCAAAATTAGTCTGAAATCTCCACTTCAAGCACTTGATTTCATTCTTACCTTTATTGTGAAGGTTTTTACAGAAGTTTTACAGAAGGCGTTTAATCATTCTCCTGATTTATGTAACATTTTATTCCTAAAACATAGTGGATTTTTTCACTAAATCAATATGTCATCAAAAAATAAAGAAATGTGAACCTGGCTTTATCTTAATTTTTGGCTTTTCTGTTCTGGAGATTTATAAAAATGAGTGCATATATAAGTAGATAAGGCCTCATTTGCATGTGTAAACATAACTTTTAAGAAAAATGTTACACTATTAAACTGGTGCCTTGCCTTGAGAGTTTGTCTACTGTTTGTCCTTATGTTTTGAACTGTCCTGTTTTTGCCTTTGGTGCTAACATGGTGTAAAAGCAGTGCAAGATAACTGACCATATGTGAATAAATATGCACAATTTATACAGTGCATACTTGTAGTTCAAATAGCAGGAGTCTAATCTGAAATGTGCATTACATTTGACATTTATTCATTTAGCAGACGCTTTTATCCAAATGAGAAGCAGTTAAACTAACAATAGGACAACAATATGCAAGTGCTCTGACCCTTCCCAGTTTAATCTAACGCAGTACGTGTACTTTTTAAATTATTTTTATAAAGATAATAGAATAAAAGATAAAGTGTTAGCACATAATATATGCCAAAAACCAGAGAAAAAAAGTAATTCGGGCCTTTTTGAAAACTTTACTACACTGTTGCCATCTCTTATATTAGCAGACAAGCTATTGCTCTTTTTCAATTATTTGCAGTCCTGTGTTTGAATAATTTTAAATGGATGGGAATATTCAGAAAATACAGTCGTTGTTTCATGACACACTTGCCTAGAGAGGATGCACAGAATATATTTTGAGTGAGTGAGTGAGGAACGGATCTTATGGAAAGGTTGTGTTTGACTGCTGCATAACCTTCACACTAGTGTGTGACGTGTTAAAGCCCACACTTAAAGTTGTGCACTTCCTCCCCTCACAGGAACGAGCTCAGGTCCTGCGTTCGGTAGCGAGGCGAGCACTACTGCCCCTCAGTCCCAGACCTCTCGCTCGCTGAGTGCTCACAAACCCGAAGGTAACCGGATGGCCGACGCTAACGTGTGCAGAATGGCTTTAGTGTGTTCGTCTTTTGGCCCGTGATGATGCAGGATTACAGCATGTGTCTTTGCCGTGTGATAGTTTTATGACTCGAGTGGAGTGTCACTCTGTCAATTAGTGACTTTAAAGACAACATGAAATCAAAATACTTAATAAATGCTGGTCTTATTGTGCACAATTTATCAGAGCACATTATTCTAAAGAAATATTCATTTTTCATTAAATTGCAAGAACTTCTGTTCTGTTGATGTAAGCAATGCCAGACAAATACAGTATTGACTATAGAAATCATAGCCACTTTTCACAATCCAGTCAGAATGGATGAAAGTTGTGTTTCTGTGATGTTAAATGCATTGCAAATGATGCATATTTCATGTTGTCTTAATCCTTAAATGCATGAATGTTTTGCCAATCATCATTATTATATATTCGGGTCTTCAGCGACCCAGGTCTATATCTAACACATATAGCTCTTTAACTGCCACGTTAGTATAAATAAAACTCTTGATATTTTAAAAACAATTACAAAAGAATAAAATAAAGCAGATTTTGTTACCTTTTGGATCTTGCAAGGGTTCAATTTGAGTTGATGCTTTTTACCATCATCACCGTCATCGACAGTACATTCAGCATCTGGCTCAAATTCACCATCTCAACCATATTCTTGATCGTTTCCAGTCTTCAAAATGTATATTTTGATCTCTGCCAGCTTCTCCACCAGATCCACCATCAAGACAGTGACACTAATATCTGATTGCGTACAGTACTTGCTCTACAATAAATCGCAGAGCCATTTCAAGGTTTTGCTGATGATGCTTCTGTATTCTTTTGTTTTATGCCTGCGGTAATTATGAGTGAAACATCACATCATTGTGTATCAGAGATTCAACTATTGTTGCACAGAAAAAAAGGTTACACAAGGACACTGTAAAATAAAGTGTTACCGGAAAAAAATATACTTGCACTATTACATATTCGGGTCACTAGCGACCCTATACACTTTTATAATAAAAACAATCTTGTAATATTGTTTATAATGAATACAGTGATTGAGGAATACTAAGAAGGTTGAGATCTAACTTCTAATAAAGAATGAATGAGGGAGAGGATTGTAAATGACGTCCTGGGTCGCTAAAGACCTGAGGTATGCGTTTTAGAGTTAATTAAGATTTACCGCATGAAATGATACAGAGAACTGGTGTTTCCATCATCTAAGGGCTTTTTCACACTTATAGATAGTTTGTATTGTTCCGAAACGGGGACTTAATTTGTTACAATGTTGCATTTTCTTGGTTCGGTTCGCTTTCACAAGGCAACCTGTGTTGCCAAAGTGTGTTAATGCAAGTCTCATGCGAGTACAACTGTCCTCTTATTGGTCAGAATTTCCTCTGCGTCATCCATCAAGATGATTGACAGGTTCGGTCCATGAGCTTTTTTTTAACTGTGATAACTAATGTGCTCACTCACAGAATCAGGCACTACTGGTTTTTATATAACATTTTTTCCGTTATGAATAATAATACCATTTGGTCCGTTGGGTCGGATTGCTTTCACACCTCAAGTGAACTTAAGTTTGGCAATCTCGGAGCGGTTGTCTCGTTCACATATGCCTTAACGAACCGAACCAAGGGAGAAAACGCACCAGGTTCAAAAACAAACGCACCCTAACTCTTGTCCACATCACTGAGGTTTTTTTTGTTGTTGTCCGTTTTTCATTTTGTGAGTCGTGTTTTTCAGGTCGTTCCAGCCCATCTTTAGAGCACTCGAGGAAGACCCCGACCAAGGAGCATTCGGTGCAGACGGCCCCGGTCCCTCCCCCTGCGGTGTCCACCGGTTCAGGGAGTCAGAGGAGCGCTGGAGCCGCCCGACCGGCCCTCAACACACAGAAATCTGCGGAAAACCAGGAGCAAAAAGGTGAGAATCAGGGAAGTTCAGAGCTGGAAATGTATGTACAGATATTGTTGAATTGTAATTGTGATATCGTTTGTTCATCTACAGCGTCTGATGTCCAGAAGATTCCTCGGCCAGAATCGGATTCAAACAGGCCTGATAACAAAGACCCAATCAAACGTCAGTCTGGCGGTGAGTCGCTTTAAAACGTCTCTTCTTCATTTGCATATACAGTACTGGCCAAAAGTGATGACAATTGACACCTTCACCCTTTATTCAAGCATTATTTAAAAAATTTTTTTTTTAAAGATTATCTAAGCATATTTGTGTAGTTGTGCTTGGAGTCAATAGTTTTATTTGTGATGATAACGCAATGCATTTTTGGCCAGGCTATCATACAAAGAAATTATGAACAAATGCAAGTTACTGATTAGCTTGTAGTCAATGTATGCATTTTCCTGTGAGCCTTTTGTTTTTCTATGCATTTTATTTTTTGCATAGTAAGATAAAGCCTGTAGCTGTAGCTTGCCTTTTTTGCCAAACAATATTTTTCCCTCATATTTTGAGTGGATATATGTTTATCCTGCATCACTTTTGGCCACTACAATATCATTTATTCATGGAACTCTTTTGACAGCATTTTATATTTGTATTGTATATTTGAATGTACTTCTCTTTTATGAATGCTTTTCTTATATATTGTTGTATTTCTCTTTTAATTTTTCTTGTTTTTGTGAAGCGCTTTGAGATGTAACTTTTAAAGGCGCTATAGAAAATAATGTTTATTATTATTATACTGTACTGCATCATTTTTAGATATACTACATAGTTGTAGTTTGCCTTTTTTGTGAATATTTATGCATATTTTGATGGTTTAAAATAACTTGTTTGACCACCATTGAACGTTTTTAATGCCCCTGCATCACTTTTGGCCACTACTGTACATCATCACGATCAGGGCCGTAAGCATCATTTGTGTAATGGTTGTTTCTCCCTCCAGGTGGTGCTCCTCCAATGAGAAGGGGGCGGGGCAGTGGTGGCGGAGGGGGCGGCGGCCAGCGTGGGCGGGGCAGATTTAACGGGCGTAGAGACGGACCAATGAAATTTGAGAAGGACTTTGACTTTGAGAGTGCCAACGCCCAATTCAATAAGGAAGAGATCGACCGCGAGTTCCAAAGCAAACTCAAGATTAAAGGTACAGTTAAGAAAACACAAACATGCATCATAAGCCATGTTCCCATCCAAAGTTGCACATTTATTTGCAAAATTGGAATATCGCATAAAACATTTGCAATGTTCCCATCCAGTGAGTCAAAGGCCCCATTTACACTGCATGGCTCAAGTGACCCAATTCCGATTTTTTCCTCTCATGTGGCACAGATCGGATATGACCGGTGAACGTGTAAGCAGGAAAAAAAGCATGGATTCCGATTTTCTCAGATCGGATTCAGGCCTCACTCATATGTGGTGATAAATCGGATATGAATCGGATGCGTGCACTTGCGTGTGCCATGTAAGCAGACAAATCGGATATTCCCCAGTAAATGCGAGTCGTACGTCATTAAAAAAGTGACGTCAACTCAGGTGGACACCACCAACTGAGAACACATGACTTATTATAGGCGCGATGGAGGTCGAAGGCTCAACACAGTGGAGTCATTTTTTCTACACCTTACGAGAGCAATGTTTTGCTGACCTTTGAAAATAGTGCGGAAAGCAAAACACTGCATAATTAGAGATTAGAGCTCCAACATCACCCGAATCCACAGCCAAAAACAAATCATTAGGGTTGGGTACCGAAACCCGGTTCCAATAGGGAACCGGTTCCGACGTAAACGGTAATAACCAGACCGAATAAGAACGAAACTTTCGGTGCCTGATTTCGGTGCCTGACTTTTTACACCGCCCCCTATAAAACATCTCGCGGCACGAATGATCCAATAACAAAACATCTCCAGTTAACCAGCAAAGCATTCATTTAGTTCGTTTGTTAAATAAGAGACGATCTAGCGCTGAAAATTCTTTTCTCTTGTGGCTCGCGCACACCGCACTCGGACGCGCGCTTCAATACGTTGCAGAGATCGATCTATTTATGAGGCGCCGTCTATATAAGAGTATGTGCTTGGAGAGTTTGTGTGTGCATGCTCACGTCTCAGATGAGTATGTGCGCGAGTTTGTGTGTGTGTGTGTGCTCGCGTCTCAGATGAGTATGTGCGCGAGTTTATGTGTGTGTGTGTGATGTGCTCGCGTCTCAGATGAGTATGTGCGCGGTTTGTGTGTGTGTGTGTGCGTGAGCGACTTTAGATGTGACGTTGTGCATTTCATATAGTTGGAGCATTCAGCAGTATACATGTATGTGTGACTACTTAGTATATGTGTATGCAAGCGTTTTATGTGTGCGGGAATGAAGTTCGATTTAAGCCCTAGACGGCGCCTCATATCTATTCGTTCTGGTGAAATCACAACATATAATGCACACAAAGTGTCCCTGCTTGATATACAACCACTGATGAGCATTATCGGTTTAAAAAAAACTACGAATGCGGATTAGAACCCAAAACCTCTGACACTCTTGACTAAAGTTCAAGTTCAGCTGCAGTTTTCCTCTTCGGGTAAGTCTAGTATTTTAATGCCAACTGCAAATCTTGCATATCAAGTATGAAGTATATCAAGTATATTTATATGAGGCTATACTTTGTGTGTTAAATATTTCTGCTCAGTGTCAGATATTTCTCTGTTTTGTAAAAGTCTATAATATATAATATGTAATATAATTGATATATAATATATATAAATAATATTAGAAGACAAAATTTTTATCTTAACTTAAGTGTTTTCGGCTACATCAGCACAATTTTTAATTTAATCAGAAATCAGAAAATCTTTTTCAGAAAACACACACAGATATTATTTTTTTGATAAAGTGTGTGCAGTTTCGTTTTCTTAAGTACCGGTTTAAGAACCGTTTAAGCACCGGAACCGTTTGAAAAATACCGAGTAGGTACTGGTATCGGATAAAACCCAACCGATACCCAACCCTACAAATCATCCACCCGCCACTCACCCGCACCAATAATTTTCTCTGATTTAAGTATCCGCACCCGATGGTCAAAGTTATTATTCTTATGTGTGGTTACGCGTGAGGATAAATGGATGATCATCACCTTCAACAGCGGACTCGAGGCGACGGTTGATGTGCGCATCTAATACAATGATGAATGAGCGCTGCTTTTAAATGAACATTTCTTTAAAACAAAATTTATTTGACAGAATTTCATTTTCTTAAACAGCTTACTCCCTTGAAACTTAAACTGGAATGGAACATGCTCATATTTTAGAGAATGTAGTTAATATTTTCGTTAATAATGATTTATCTATCCACCCGCGACCCACCCAAAATTAATCAGAATGTTATTTTTATTAGCCTACTTGACCCGCCCGATCCACAGAGCCCCCGCGGATATAACCGCGATCCGCGCATCACTATAATAATTTTGTCTGCTTCTGCATCCATTGCATATCGAGCTGTTTTACTTCATTTTCCGGGCCAGAACGTCTACATTTGGTTGTTTTGGCAGTGTATAGTGTAAATGCAAATATCGGATACGGGTCACTTTTAAAAGATGATGTAAGCGGGTCGTCAAAAAAATCGGATATAGTCAGCAAATCGGAATTGGGCATCAAGTCCTGCAGTGTAAATGCAGCCAAAGAGAACAAAATCATCACTTCCTTGTAAACCAGAGATAGTTTATAAATGATAAAAAAAATTTGGTAACACTTTATTTTACAGTGTCCTTGTTACATATGTTACATGTATAGTAATAACAGTAAATTATGCATAATTACATGCAACTAATCCTCAACCAAACCCTAATCCTACCATAACCCTATAGTAAGTACATGTAGTTGCTTAATATTATTCAGTATTTAAATATATAATTACACTGTAACAATGACACCTTAAATAAAGTGTAACCAAAAAATTATGCAATAATGTGCATAAAAATCGGTGGATGGAAACATGGCTATTGTGCTTTTGAGGGTTTAAAACAAATGTTATATTAATTATTTTTTGTTTAATTGCTGAAATATGTTGTTAACAGGTTTTGTGAGGTTTTTTTCATAAGGGTGATTTTTTTTACTGTCTGTTTATTGTCAGATGTGAGTTATAATGTCACTTTGCGCTGCAGATGAGAAGAGTGAGAAATCGGAGAAGACTCTGAACGGGGAGGAGAAGACCGATTCGGGTGTGGAGACCCAGAACAGTGAAGGCAACGTTGACGAGGAGGATCCACTGGGACCCAACTGTTACTATGACAAATCCAAGTCGTTTTTCGACAACATCTCCTGTGACGACACCAGGTCAGATCTCAGCTCACAAAGCTTGATTTCAGTTCACAAGCTCTCGATCTGATATCGATTAATTTAGAAATATTTTGGGTTCATGTTTATTTTTTGTATTCGTACTGTTTTTGACATACTCTATATTAGGGAATAATTTGATTTCGGACACAGCATAGGGTGTTTCAAACAGTAGTGCAGCGCCGCTGCAAAATCTTCACATGATCAGTAATATCACGACATTCACTTACACACCTAAAAACACTGAAACATGGCGACCGGCGGCGCTGCTAATGCGATGGCTCTGAATCCACTTGTTGACAAGGAAAGAGCAAATGGAAATATTTTTGATTCGGCTAATGTCACGTTGCCATAAGGTGTAACCTTATGTTCACTTCACATTCACGTTCACATGCAAATATTTCAAATGTGGGCGCGCGGCAAGCGCGCTCATATAGAAGCGACGTGACGCGGCGCGCTCTTTTTCTCAGGCGCGCCTCTCTTCATGGTTCGTGTGTGTGTGTCGGCGCACTGCGCTCTCTGCTCAATGTTCCGCTCCGTCTTTGCGCTGCGCGTTCTGCTCCTTAACGGCCCAAACGCTCCAATCATGTTGGCTACCGATCACGCACTGGAAAAGCAAAGTCCGCTCAAATAACGTGACATTTCTCAGTAGTAGACTTCTGTTTGCTGAGCTGGTATAGCCATGCCGGGCAACAATGGTAAAATTACCTGCTCTGATCACATGCTCTGGTAATAATAGCTACTTTATTTTGATAATTAGTCAGTTGCATAGAACTGAATGAAGAATAATATATTGGTGTTTTATATTTTAATATAGGGTTATTTTCTGTCCAATTTGTGTGGACATTTTTCTTTTTTTCCCCTTTTTTGTGTGTTGTTTAATTTAATTAGTGATTCTACATTTAAATATGGATGATTACAAGTTTGGGGGAAATGCGATTAATTGCGATTAATCACAGCAAATTGTGCGATTAATTAGTAAAAAAAAATTCAATCGATTCCCAGCCGTAATATATATATATATATATATATATATATATATATATATATATATATATAATTTTATTTTTTATTTATTTTATTTTAATTATACATATTGCCTGTTTCTTACATTTGAGCCCCTGCCCCTGATGAACTCTTTGCACGTCCCTGGAGGTTAGTGGCTTTGCAAGCTAGTCACCTTTTAAACTAATGAAAAGTTTCATTTGGATTTTAATGTTCAAAATGTCTACAGGATCAAATAAATGAAAGTACTGGTTACATGATGATGTATATAAGTGCTAAAGTGTGTTATAGAAAAAAAGATCAGTAGTGCAGGTAAGGTGGAAAGAGTTTCATTTTTCCACTATCAATTTCTACCTTACAGCTGAAAATTAACTATAAAACTATTAACTATAAAACAAATAACAATAATCCTGTCCTAATCCTGTTTGTGACCAGTTCAAGGTACGTGCTGCAATAATCATGCCTTCTGTTGATGGTATGTCAAATTTGTATGTCTCAAAATGTCCATTTCTATCCACAAAACTTGCCAGAAATCATGGTTTAAGGGGTAATTAAAAAAAAAAATCTTCGGCACGTAACAGCACCGCTGCTGGAAAAATTTATAGGGGAAACACTGTAGTGTGCTACATTAGTCACATGACCTCACTACAGTGTTTAAGTCAGTATTTAAGTCCCGTTATTTCCTCGGAATTAGTTATTTTGCAGTTTTGTGTCAATGTCTTTTTAACAGTCTGAGTGAAAGATGTTAATTGTTGATGCTTTTTCATGTCTCACCTGGTTCGAACAGGGTGTAAATGCTTTGAGTTAGTCATTATGGATTCAATGTAGTAATTTGTTGTTGAAAAGTTTAAAAATAACTGTGAATGAATCCTCTAACAGACATGCACTCTTCTGTCTTTTCCAGAAAGGAGAAATCAGGAGGTGCTTTTGGAAGGTATATATTTGGAGTCTTTTTTATTTATATACATATAAATGTTTTAATGTTTTTATGAAGCCATGCTTATGATTCAGACTACCCAAATTCACATGTTGTCATGCAAGATTATTTATTCAGCTAGAAATGACTGAGTGTGAGTAAAAATATCCACTTTTACAAACAGTTAAAATCATTTAAACTAATTGGTCATTGTGTTGAAGCCCTGATCAAATGATGTATAACAAATGGGCAAATCAAAAATGTCAATTTGTGTTTTCAGGTGGCATGTTAAATGATTAGCCTACACATTTTGTTGTACATTACATTTATTTAATTTGTCCTTGACGTCTTATAAAGCAGCTATTTTTTGTATCAGACTGGAATACACTACATGAATTTTGCTCAGATTTTCAGTGTGGATGAGTTGACAAAAGTTGCCGAAAGTCTGCGCCAGTCTTCAGATTTTAGGCAGTCGGAGTTGAAAGATTTCACAGAAAATGTGTGTAATGATGGGCACAGGCTTTTTTTAGCTTCAGACTATGATATCAAAACATATTTGATATTTCCAGCCAATTTTAGAACATGTATCATAGTGAATGACGCGTCGCTATAGAAACCGAAGCTGTCCTTTATCTACCAGTGTTGCAATAAAAAACAATAACAATAGAAATGTAAATGAACGGAAAACGCTTAACAAATTAGCCTCAATATTTGAGTCATCAGCACAGATAAAACAACTGACTGCGCCACTCACCTCTAACTCCCATTGTAATCTATACTGTCTGTACTGTGAGTCTATACTGACCACGTCGTTTTTACTTTTGCGACTCGGCACACAGAGTTAATACAACAACTACGGTGGTCATGTTCTGCAGATCCATGTTCGTCTCGTTTCTCACGCGTCTCCTAGAAATGTCTTGTGTGTTTCTGTGTGAGTTTGTTGTGTCCAGAACCAGTTGAAAGTCTGGTAGTGTAATAGGGGCTTTCGCATCAGGTGGTTATAGGAACTCAGTTATAGGAACTAGCCACCAATTTCCCATAGGGCCATTTTCCTGGTTGCATTCGCACCGCCAGTGTGAACTCTGAAGTGACAACTATGTAATTTAAGCGTGGCATTCAACATCTAGAGGATGGAGGACACTGTGAGCGGAGCTGTGTTTTTGTCATGATAACGGAGATGGAATATAGACATATAGTTATGCGATTGAAAGAGCAAAAAGCAGGGCCAAGAGACGAAATCTATGACAACTTGCAGTGCTTCATTTCATCGAGGCTGAGAAAAGAACAACGCCGCAGACAAAGGCCTTATCAGGTAAATGCCGTTAACATTAGCTTTCTATATGTTTATGTCATATTCGTGTTTTACATGTTAATGGAGTAAGTATATGTAAACTCTGTGTTTACACGACTTTTTAAAAATGGCTTGTGCCAGTGTTTTGGATGGCATGCGTTCAGCCAATCAACGTAGGAGTTCATTTTGTCCCTACAAAATAACTAAAATCCTTCCCAAATCTTGCGGTGTTAGTTATAGGCACTATAAAAATTTTCCTCTGGTTTGAAAGTCCCTTATAATCCTCAGTCGTTTAGTGTATGATGCTTAGGCCCGATTTCACAGACAGGGCTTAGATTAAGCCAGGATTAAGCCTTAGTTCAATTACGACATCTAAGTAGCTTTTATAAATATGCCTTAGAAAAAAACATTACTTGTGTGCATCTTGAGAAGCAAGTTGCTTTCAGTTAAAATAGCCGAAACATACATGTTAGTCGGGCTATCTTAAGCCTTGTTTGTGAAACCGAGGGTTAGTGTTTTAAATCTGTCCATATGTGGAGTCAATCAGAGTCTCATCCCCCATTCCCATTAAAAGCCAGATGCGCTTGCGGAAACGGATCTGTGCATGCGTGAGGTTAAAGCGTGCAAGCAGACCATCTACAGGACATAGTGTATGTGCGTTTGGGACCCGCCTATAGGCGCATATTACTAACGCGCTCTTTAAATAAAAAATAAAATAAAAAAACGGCGCCATTGACTTCAGACCAGGTTTCAGTTGGTTCAGTCTATTTCAGTTCCTCAAAATAGCAATGCACCAAAAATGCGCCAGAACCCATGGGCAGACAGATGGGCGCAAATTCATTTGCTATTTAAACAATGTGGCGCAGGACGTGAAAATGATAACTGCGTCGGGCTGAAACTAGCAAAAAACACTTGCGTCGCGCCTGGCGCTGCTTTGCACCGGGTGTATGATAGGGCCCACTGTGTTGAATTGCATTCTGATGTGTTTTTCATTCCTTCTCTTCAGGGAACGGAGGCAGACCTGGGCGGAGGAGAGGAGGATGAACGCGGAGACGTTCGGTATTCCACTGCGTCACAACCGCGGGCGCGGGGGTTTCCGTGGCAGAGGCGGCGGCATGGGCTTCCGCGGGGGGCGCGGGCGCGCGGCTAGCAGGGGCTCGTTCATGCCCTCCCGCGGGGGCGGAGGCGGGTTCAGGGGCGGCTTCAGAGGCGGCAGAGGAGGACGGGAGTTCGCGGACTTTGAGTACAGGGTTAGTACTTCCTCTTTTACCCCCAGTAATACTAAAAACACTGTTGGCAATTAAAATATAGCTAAAATAAAATTTAAATATTAGATGAAAAAAATGTGCCTTGGCAACTAACTGAAATAAGTTTAAGTACTAAAACTAAGATGATAAAATTAATTGAAGCAATATAGAATTTTTTTTAACAATTTACCAAAGCAGATAACAAATTTACTAACATTTAAAGTACAATTAAATGAAATCTAATAATATAAAAATGAAAACTAATTTAAAGTATTAATAAATATTGTAATGGCATATAAATAATACTAAATTGTTGTGATTATTGCAGAACCAATATTTATTTATTGTATCATTTCTTTTTTTGACACTATAATAACAACAGAACAGAAATGATGGTTTATTTATGGTTCACTTTTGTCAATACTGTAATATCACTCTTTCCTTGCATACAAAACAAAACGGTGACAGTTGTACTCTTTCAGACTATTTAATATCTATAATAACTATTAAAATAAAAAAATCAATAAAAAAATCATTAATTTATTGATGTAGAGATGCATCATTTGAAAGTCACTAAAGTGTCTTTTATGTAACATCTAATTTGTGCATTAATGGCTGTGCACTAATAGTTTATTAATTAGGAAGGCATGTTATTTTATTGAATCCGATATTACAAAACCAATATCTGATTATGAAAAAAATCTTAAATATCGGTAAAACTGATCATCGGTCGATCTCTAGTATTAGTCATTTAGAGTTTGGCATTTTGTCTCATTTGCCTGATATTGGACTATTGAGATTTTCCCACAAAATTAAACAGTTTGCTCTTTTTCTACACCAATGAAATAAGAGCAAATTGATTAAACATGTCTCAGAAATATAACTAATACTAGTTCATCTATTATGGCCCTACAGATTTCATTGACAGAATCCTGGAATCCAGTCGTAAAAATGGAATTTACTGTATAATATCACACAATATAAATAAGACTGAATTTGGGAAAAAGTCAAACTCATTTCATAGGGCCCCAAACTATATATTGTGAAAGTACTGATAATATAAATCACGGGTTACGGTCAGGTTTAGAATAACTCATTGTTATTGCTATGATAAGTAGACTTTAAGGACTGTAAAATAAAGTGCTTTTCTAATGTTTGTCTTTGTCCTGTTTTGTCCACGTTTGTTTCAGAAGGAGAACAAAGTGTCGGCGTAGTCCAACATGACATGACCAGATCATCCGAACAGCCAAGAATCTCCGATCATCACGTCTAGATTACCGCTTTGACTCCTGACTAACGGGAACGCCTCTGTCTAACACCAGCGCAGGGACGCCTGCCTTCAGCTGGACACGCAGCTTTGAGTTCTTCTCCTTTCTTCCTTTTTTAGAAAAAGAAAAAAAAAACATTTGATGATCTTCTGATCTGCGTTCCACATGTTCGGAGGGGAGAGTTTGTGTACAAAATGCCGTAACTTCCATTGAATGATGATGATGATGATTATTATTATCTGGTATTTTTGCATCAACCTTTAGTTCCTTTGGTAATAAACAGAGGATGGTATTTGATATTATTCTGTTAGGTGTACAGAACCCCGCTGATACTGTGAGCGCTCCTCAGTCAAATAGCTTTATTATGTTATGGTTTCCTTTTTTATTTTTATTTTGGATCTGTTCTCTGTCTCTCGAAGCACTGACACCCAGTGTCGAGACTGTGGAGTTCGTGTCCGAGCTCCTCCACCTAAACAAAACACACTTTCAGTTCGACTCGCTCATCCGTCTGGTAAACGCAGGTGCTTTGCTTCAGTTCATAGATTGACATGGTTTGTAGTTCTAGGTTTTGTAATCACGTTTTTAGTTCACTAGTTTATCGCAGCTGGATAATCTGGTCAAGCCGTTTGTTTCTTTGGTGCTTTCTACCGTTACCGTCAGACACCATTGTCTAGCTGTAGGTCAACTCACAAAAACTGGTTTATGATTGAATGTATCGATGAATTCAACTCTTTCTTTTAAACGATTTTGTCCTGAAGTCCTCTCTATGCAGGCGGTCACGTTCTCCCTGCTGGATCAGACTGCTGTTCCTGTCTTCAAAATGTATTTTTAATATTTGAGTGCCAGTTATTCTTGCCTTTTGATGTCAATTATGTACATTTCCAAGAGGGCTTTTTGATATAAACTCAACTCAAACCTCTTTAACGACGAGCCCCATCACCGTTTAATGCCGAGATCTTCTGGAAAGATCCTGTAACCCTTTAAGAATCCGATTGGATGTTTTGAAATCGCGTTCATGTGGTCTTTAAAGACAACACCGCCATAGAGTCGCACACGGCACACATGATGCGAAGGCTAAATTCGATGTCGTTTCATAATGCTCTTATACCAGATGAATCTCGTCTCGGAACGTAAACGTGATTGTTTGGATGAATTGTGGAGGGATTATTTTAGTTTAGTTTAAAACATGTTCGTCAATCGGGGACGTTCCCATTTTGCAGTATTCCAGCAACTTATAAACCGGATAAAACGACTGACGCATCGTGTAAAAACCTTTACGACATGTTTCCATGCTCAGTCTGAACAGGCGGCGAGTTTCACCTGAAATAAGTGTCCATAATAAGTCCCTCTATTGTGAATAGTTCTGTTTCCTGTTTGATACACTTGTATGTTAATGTGTTATTTCAGGTACCAGCTGTTTATTGCTCTGTTAATGGAGTGAAGTTTGTTTACCCGGCGATCTCCTCTGAATGTCACTGAAGCACTAGTTCCTGCACTGTTAGATGGGAGGTCATTGTTGTTTTTGGTGTGCTTCATATTTTTAATTTGTGTTTCAGAGATCCAAAGACCGAATTACGGATAACATTTGGAGGAGAAGTGCTCTCTCTCAGCTGGTTCTGCATTATTTCTCTCATGTCTGTCCCCAGAGTTTGCCGTCTCTACTTGTGTTAGCTATAAACCGCTCCCTTTAAAAAGCACTACGAACTGCAGAGATGTCCCGCAGGCAGCTAGTGATACGCAGTCTGACCGATCGCTCAGACCAGGGCATGATGGGAAACCTCTGAGCGAACCACAGATATTGGTGCTGAGATGTGAAACGAATCCTCAGGCCTGATATCGCCATGAAGTCGAGAGTTTAAACTGGACAGCCGTGCAGAAGCTTGATGTGATTATTGTGGTCAGTCCTCTGGAGGAATTTGATTGGCAAGTTTATTATTTTGTTTCTGTTTTTCTGAATTAAAGCAGTTGTTCATGGTGTGCTCGTAGAGGGCTTCAGACGGGGGCAAACTAAGGTTTTTAATCAAGAGAAATAAAGAAATAGTTGTTCAGTATCCTGTCCGTGTGTTTGTGTGTGTCCTTGGTTTTTTTATCAATAAACATTTCTGCAAACAATAACAATTAATCACATGTGCAATAATAGCATTTTTGTTAGATTATTTTAACCATTGTGCATAAATAAAAATAAAAAGTTACACATGGTGCAACCACCTCCACTCTATACCCAGGTAAAGGGCTACACTAAAGAAAGGGGTTCTACCTATTGAAAATTGTTACAAATCACACCAGAATCTTCAGTACGAGGGAATCTGACTTATTTAATATTGCTTAATTGCACAGTGAAAATGAAAACCCCATCAAAAATATCCATATGAATTAACAAAACATTGAAAAAGGAAACACAATAAACTACACAATCATAAGCAGCTTGTTTCAGTCTCAGATGGACACAATAGCAGTATTCAGATATTACCCATTCGTTTACACTTAATTCCATGGATAACATCACTTAGACAATCACATTAAAACATAACTTATCTGTTAGGGTCCAAAGGTGCATGAAAGACATGGGCCAAGTCTCTGAGGGAAATCGTGAGAAGTCTGAGTCCAAGCTAGCCTGGTTAAAACCAGACCCTTCTCAGTTAAAAATGAGTATAGGGAAGCTATGTAGACAAATCATTTCCAAAGGGGCGTCACCAACCGACGTAGCTCAAATTCCTCTGGGCGCAATTGGATAGTCATAAAACCATAGACTGTAAAAAATATGGACAAAGCGTCTGTGACGTCACCCATAGACTTTCTGAAGAACGGGTTTGAAGCATAGACTGTAAAAAATATGGACAAAGCGTCTGTGACGTCACCCATAGACTTTCTGAAGAACGGGTTTGAAGCCGTTTATGGGGGGTATGGGCGGCGCCATCTTGGAAAATCTTGGGAAATCCTAACCCCGCCCACCTTCTGACGCAGCGCGCGTCACTCAGCTCGCTCTGCTACTTCGGTTATCTCTGTGTATATTTTAGGCAACGAAATATGTTATAAAACACCATACTAACTCTTTTCGTTTTCATTTAAAGAAATCTTAAACATTATAGCCACACAAATGTGGTTCAGGCAACGCATATTGATTATATTCAACTGCACATAACGTTTGCCTATTTATGAAAAAACAAAATATAAAACACAAACCTGCCTCTTTTCATTTTAAATATAATATAAAAATATTAAACATTTTATGGTCCAGGCAATATGTGCATTTGTACTAACAAACAGATTTTGCAGTAAACAACATTACAGATCATCTTCGTTGTATTAAAATGACAAAACTCAACCCAGTCTCTTTTTGTTAAATTTCAGTTTTATCAATATTAGCCATTATAAAAGTATAAGTAAAAGGTATAAGAAGCTATACAAATAAAGCAAACAATTCAGTCAAACATACAAAGTCAGCGCTCTAGTCTAACCATACATCGGTAAAGTTAAAGGAACACTCCACCGTTTTTTGAAATAGGGCTTATTCACCTTCTTTCCCACATTTAGATAGGTGGGCAAATGCATTTTTGTCTCAGTGCATGCATTGTTTTAGTTTGACAGGGTTGGCGTGAGCTTAGCTTAGCATAATGAATGGAATCCTTTGTTGCCAGCTAGCATGTCCTGAATAAAAGTGATATAAAAAAAAAAAAAAACCCTACCTAATTACTTCTTGTGGCCTGTGTATTCACAAGTACAAATAGTGATGCAGATTAACACTAGGCGATTTCCTAGGCAGATATTGACTTATATATTAAGGACTATATTAGGGGGAAGCACAGGCGAAGCACTGCTACTTGGGCGTGATATCTCTGCGCCCAAGTAGCAGTGCTTCGCCTGTGCTTCCCCCTAATATAGTCCCAAGTCAAAATCTGCATAGGAAATCGCCTAGTGTTAATCTGCATCGCTATTTGTACTCGTTGTGAATACGCAGGCCACAAGAAGTAATTAGGTGGGTTTTTTTAATTTTTTATATCACTTTTACTCAGGACATGCTAGCTGGCAACAAAGGATTCCATTCATTATGCTAAGCTAAGCTAGCGCCAACCCTGTCAAACTAAAACAATGCATGCACTGAGACAAAAATGCATTTGCCCACCTATCTAAATGTAGGAAAGAAGGTGAATAAGCCCTATTTCAAAAAACGGTGGAGTGTTCCTTTAAATAGCTTATAAAGTTATGAAACTTCCCCTCAGCCAAAACGATTGCCCAGGGAAAAAATTATAGATTCACGAGACCAAAAAGACGAATTATATCTCATGTTTAACCACTACAGAGACTCCAGAGTCCGCGGCATTGGCGGCAAACCTCAGAACGACTAGCCGATGAAAGGCTGCTCCAGGCGGGGTACGTGAACGCCGAGCGCCCGGTCATCGCTGGATCAACTGGATAAAATTTTCATAAATCTTTAAATAAACCACAGATTTGAGCTTTAAACAACTACATTCTCGCCTGAAAAACTCTTAAAACTACATTTCATGATACAGAAACAGTAGTATTATATGTCAACTGTATTAAAAAATGGCGCTTCTTATGTTGTCATTCTCCGTGGCGCTGCCTTGTCAGCTGTCAATCAAGCTGTCAATCAAAGTTAACCACGCCCTTATTGTCATACATTTTAAATCTAAATACGATCTAAACTAACGAGTTAGAAAAAAATTCACCCCCCTCACAGTTGTCAGGCACTCGGAAGCTATCGAAAAATACAATAAAAGTCCATGGGACCAACCTGTAAAAACATGAATTTATGCTGTGAAAACGGACATTTTAACATGGGGGCTATGGACATTTGCTCCCTTTTGGGACCTCCCTCTAGCGGATTTTCGATGTATTGCAGTTTTTCGCACTTCCGGGTAGGCTTCATTTTTCAGATCAGAATGTTGCCGCTTGCATAAAACCAATCAGATCGATGAAGGAGATGACGTATGCATAGATATATACACTAGATGTCGCCTTAAAGACATTCGTTCCAATGAACTGCCGTAGACAAGGCGACATCTAGTGTATATATATCTATGCACCAGTCTGCGTACACGTCACACACCAGGATGCGCGCGCGCCCTCAGATCACTTGGACATGGCTGTGTATAAGAGCTAAAAACGATATAAATACTGTTCGTTTTCTCACACAAACCGCTCGTTTCGTGTCTTAGGCCATCAATGTGTACTTACGATGGGGAATTGTTTAATGTCTACTGTCTATGATTCGAACGAGTGATGTTCCACGGCGGCATCCATCTTTGTAATGAAATCTCCTTCAGCGTCGCTGCGCTGTCGTCATCATGTAAATCCCTCCCCAAACGTTTCTGATTGGTGCCGCGATTTCGGCGGCACAGAAATGAGTTTGAATGGGCTCTTCTCCAGACTATCCTGGAGAGAGAATTAAAATTCGCCGGAAGTAGTCTGGGTTTTCCCAGGCTAAGTCCAAGCAACAGCATCAGTCCACAATGATCCATGGGGAAAAAAATCAGTATCCACTTTCACCCACAGTCCTTTCAGTCATAAAAAGAGCATATTAATACTCATTCAAAGTTTAGCAACATGTCAAAATATCACAAGTCAATCATAAAATAAATTCACTTAACATTGTATACAGGTTAGTAATGGAGGCCCAAAACAGTTAGATCCTATGGTTAGATCCAGAGCCATAGAGAGAGAGAGTTGCGACACTCTTTGATGTCGCTGCTATGGCTGTCACGTGGTTCATGTAAGCCCCAATAGTTCCAAAGCGTACGCTGGCTGTCATGTTCTTCTATGGGACAGACAGCAGCGATTGCATTATTGAACGGTAAAAATAAAATAAAACACACACCCAAGTACTTTTTCAACTGTTATTGCATTTTGTTAATGTCAGTTTTGCATTTGGAGATAAGTTTTAGGCTATATTTTTGGAGGGAAAAGCTTAGTGTTCATGTTCGCATGGGTAGTAGCACTGGCTTTAGCGGCTCTAACTTAACTTTTCCATATCATTCATCTGATGATGGACGTCTCATGATATTTATTTTAGCACAACTGGGCTGTATTAGGCTATTGATTCCCGTGATTTTGCTTATAAATTTTGATTCAGCCATTAGCCTACCTTCGTGATCACGCAAAGAGGTCTGCCGTGGCGGTCCGTTCAGAATTCGCTTAGAAGCTAGCTCACTTCTTCTGATGAAAGTGGCCATCCCCAGGACCATAACGTGAAACATAATCATGTTAAGACTAAGAATATTATTTTAAGATTAAGGCCATACACATTATCAAAACTATAACAGATTAAAAACGAATTTAAGCATGGCTGATACAAATGAAGGTTTTCAAATAAAATATTTTTTATTAAACAATGACAGACAACAAAAATGTGTGCTTGTGTGTGTGAACAAGAAAAACAAAAACCAGGGGCAGGTGATCCATGAAACAGACAGGACTGGTGATGGCCATAACAATCCTAAAGGTCCAGCATTGTTCTCACAAGCCGCTTCACTCAAGACAATAATAACATAATGAAAAGTTAGTATATCCCAAAAAATTAAATTAAATAAAAGTTGCTATAAAGGTGGTAGCGATTCATTACCGAACTCTTAGCTGACGAAGTCGCGCTAGCTAACTAACGTTAGCTAGCAGGCAGTGCTTGAAAATTGGTTGAAACAACCAACATAAAATATAAATAATTACGCTGTGCATGTACAAATGAAGACCAGTATAAGCATCGCAAAGGGCCTCTGATACAATATAGACAGTTGACAATTCAAAAGAGGTCGATATTTCGGCAACTTAACTCTGGAACAACTCGACGCGCAGCAATGTAAGTGAATGGTGTCCAACGCCCACATGACAGTGTTTGGAACTATTCCGATCTTCATATCCCGGAAGTAGGCGGTTAAAAGCGCCGCCATTATTTACAACGGAGGTCTATGGGAGTGTCGCAACTCTCTCTCTCTATGGCTCTGGTTAGATCACCATCTCCCCTTCACACCTGTGACTTTCCCCAACACCTTCTCTCCATTCTCCAACATTCTCACCGTGACCTCTAGTGGCCAGGATGAACATTACACCCTGTAATAGTGGAGCTGTTACTATCCGATTGTTAAGTCTGACGTCATGCGTGACGTTTTGGGTCCAAGCGCTCCTCTCGTCCAGAAATAACAATGGTGGAACCTGTACATTTATTTACGATCACGTCCTTCTTAGTGAGGCACCCTTGGCGGTCAAAAAGGGTTTAAATTCCTTTAACACCAACAGAGTGGTTAGTGTAGCTCATCACTCAGGTGGCATAATTAAGGGTAGAGTCCAGGCATCAATGAAAAAGAAGATTTACGAGGTTGAAGTGAGTTAGCTCGGGACACGGGACACAGCACTGCGGCATTGTAAAAACACTCAATAATAACCAAAACACTCGCGAAAGCGGTAGGTAGGTAGAGAGGACCTGGACTTTGGACCCGGAAAGAGTATTATCGGAGAGTGGTTACGTCACGATAATCCATAGTGGTCCATAGTGGACAAAAATGTCTGTCAAAAAACTGTCATAAAAATGTGAAGCTTAGAAGCACAAACTTAAGTTTGGTCTCATTTTAAAGACCCGTGGCAGATTATTGTTGAAGTAATAATAAAAAAAAAAAGTGAAACTTTTTAAAAGTTATAGAGGTTTATGAACAGTATTTTATATAAAATATATATTTTATGAAACATGTTTAACTCTAAAACTGCTATAAAATCAAAGCCATAAATCTAAACAACTTGTGGTCCAAATTTGAGGTTGATATCTCATAAAATGAGCTTTCAGTGAGATTTTGGTTGGCGCAGTCCCACATTTCCCTATTAGATCCACTGAAGCTTCGCTGGTGTACAGTGGTTGGATTTGGGATTTGCAGTAGGGTTTCTCTCTCCAATAGAAGCACACACACAAACCACACTCTAATATCCTTACCAACACAGCCACACAATTATAGCTGCATACTTTATCCAATTGGCTCTATAATATGCAGAAGCAGAAAACAGCAATAAAGCGAGTATTTGATTTATAGGCCAAACCTGAAAAATTGGCAGCATCTGGTTAAAATTAGTAAAAATTCGAATTTTGAAGCCTTGCCAACAGAATGAAAGCCTCTTAACAAAGATTGCATCATTTTATAGTTAAATGGCCCTGGGATTTAAAAAAAAGAAAAAGAAAGAAAAATCGCAGTTTTAATGGGTTTCAATTGGGACATTTTTGTCCAAAAGGTCCTGAGAGGAACTATTTTGTGTACCTAGTGCTGCCTTCAAGGAAATGGGGGTGAAATAGTAAAAATCCAATACAAATACACACCTGTGCCAAAATGTATGAAATTTGCATTAACACTGGCAAAATGTTCAAAAAAACTAAACTGAAAAAGACAAACATTTCCATAAGGATGCACAAAGGTTAATGTTCTTTTAAAAAATATATTTAGGCTAAATGAAATAGCCTACCCTGATTCAAAAACAGTTGCTGAGGGGTCCAACTAGAAATATGTTGGTTCACATAGCTATATATTTGCATCTTTTTTTTATTTTTTTTTACACCTAGCTTTGTCCAAAGTGACATACAAATGAGGACTAAATTAAGCGAGTCATCGTGAAGAGGCAAAAACAACGCAAGAAGTCTCAACGCAAAATACAAAGTTCAGGCATTGCTCAGATAACCAGTAAGGGTAAAATCTTTCCGTGGCAGGGGCAGCTGCCACCGGCGCCTGTCACTCGACCTGCCACCGCTATATGCGCCTGTCACTCGACCTGCCACCGCTATATGCGCCTGTCACTCGACCTGGCACGGGTATACTCGACTGTCCCGCAACCTGTCACTGGTATACTCGCCTGTCCCGCGACCTGTCACGGGTATATGCGGCTGTCCCGCGACCCGTCACGGCTATACTCGCCTGTCCCGCGACCCGTCACGGCTATTTGCGACTGACCCGCCCCGCGACCTGTCACGGGTATACTCGACTGTCCCGCGACCTGTCACTGGTATGGGTATATATGCGGCTGTCCCGCGACCTGTCACGGCTATACTCGCCTGTCCCGCGACCCGTCACGGCTATTTGCGACTGTCCCGCGACCTGTCACGGGTATACTCGACTGTCCCGCGACCTGTCACTGGTATACTCGCCTGTCCCGCGACCCGTCACGGCTATATGCGATTGTCCCGCGACCCGTCACGGGTATACTCGACTGTCCCGCGACCTGTCACGGGTATATACACTCGACTGTCCCGCGACCCGTCACGGGTATACTCGACTGTCCCGCGACCTGTCACGGGTATACTCGACTGTCCCGCGACCTGTCACTGGTATACTCGCCTGTCCCGCGAACTGTTACGGGTATATGCGGCTGTCCCGCGACCTGTCACGGGTATATGCGGCTGTCCCGCGATCTGTCACGGCTATACTCGCCTGTCACTCGACCCGTCACGGCCAGGGGCGGCGCCAGAGATTTTTTTTGTGCTGGGGGTGCTAGATCATTGACAGGGGGAGCTGCCTGTAGCCTATATAAATGAGCAAAACTTGCCCACTAAATATTTAATATTCAATTATTTTAATGACCACAATTAAAGTTTTAATTTTATTAAATTGAACAAGCGCAACATTCTGCATTCAATCAAATATAAAATATGTATTATTAATAATAATAATAATAATGTTATTTCAACATAATATCTCGTTATTCCGACATAATATGTGTGCGTGCAACAAGCGAGATTTTTATTAATAAACTAGTGCTGCAAATATGAAGTTGACGATCGCCATATTCGTAGTGAACGCGCCAATTAGGCCTAGAGAGAAATGCACATAATGGATTACATAATCATAGAGGAGCCTTCTTTTCCTTTTGAATTATTTCGTTTAAAGACATTTCAAGCTTTGTTTTATTTGATGTATTTCTCATGTCTGTGTGAGGCATACACTGAGTTTCGTTAAGTTAGGATGAGATGCGCTCCAGTTAACGTGCAATGCAAGTGACCGCGCGGGCGCCTCCATGATTATAGTGTCCGTTATATGCTTCCTATTACTTATTAAATCAGATTCCAGGCAATTGGTTGATGAAAAATTGATTAAAATTAAGATACAATTTATACAAAACGAAATTCACTTTAAAGAAAGGCTTTCTACAAAACAAAATTGAATGAAGTCAAAATCATGTCTGACCCGCTCCATGTCTCTCGATATATTGCGCATATCTTACTCGTGCTGTTCACTTTTCTTAAATCAACATAAATGGAAAAAAAATAATACTATAATATTTTAACAAATATGAAACTACATCCGCTTATTTAATGGCTACAATAGTAGGCATATAGACTCTCTATTTGTACAAATTGCTGTACATTCATTTAGCCTAATTCTGAATTTTGCACGTCAAGTTGAAAGACATTTGTTCAAATCAAGTTCATGGATAATTGTGCGTGCATTTATTAATCATTATGATACTAAAATCATAACAAAGTAGGCTATGCTATGTACAAAAATCAGATATGAACGCAACGTTTAATTACACGTTAAGCATTTTCCTCCCATAGAAAACCATTATAAGAACGCTTAATGTGGCTTAATGCAGATTAGAATCTCCCCATTATGTCGAAATAACGATTTATTATGTCAAAATAAGACTTCTTATGTCGAAATAACGAGATATTATTTCTTAAAAATGCGGTTCAGGGCTTCCATAGAATACAGCCAAAATATAATTGCTTCCAGAAATTATTTTTGGGGGTGCTATCGGGGTGCTTTGGTCTTTCTTGGGGGTGCTGAAGCACCTAGCCTACCACCCACGGTCACGGGTGCGGCTGTCCCGCGACCCGTCACCTACTCCTGTCACTCGACCTGTCACAACTTTACTCACCTGTCACGGCTATATTCGCCTGTCACTCGACCTGTCACATATACGCGCCTGTCCCGCGACCCGCCATCACGGCTATGGTCCCGCGACCCGTCACGGCTATGCGCGCCTGTCACTCACGGTTAAATAAAGATGTCTTGGGCTAGTTGTAATTCTACATGTAGCCTACACAATATAGTAGTAGGCTAGGCTTAGCCTAATAATAATTATAATAATACCAATAATAATATTGATAATGATGATAATAATAATAATAATAATAATAATAAATAATAATAATCATAGGCTATATCAAGCCAACCTCGCATGCTATCTTAAGGTAAACTTGCACTAGCTACTGTTGGACTGAGACGTTAGTCACGGCCAAGCTATTGTAGCCTATACAATATTTTGTAATTCAAAGGATATTCAAAAGATTTCAAGTCAGAAAGATTTCAAAATCACATCGATTTCGTAACTGCGCCACCTATTGGTCGAAAGTGATAGCCTACCATTTACCATCTTATAAGTTAGGTATGATTTTTCAGCAATTTGCCCAAAATCCTCTAATTGCTGGTTGCAGTTGGTCTGTTGGCAGTCTTCTCGTCTGCTTTTCAAATCTTGCCTAAACAGTGTTACATTTTAATGACAAAAAAACAAAAAAACAAAAAAAAAAACATTCAGAATCGGGATGCGGTTTCCAGGTCAACTTTGTTTTTTTAACAGTAACTTCGGGTCACGTGACACACACAAACAGTGGTTCGACTTCGAGTGAGAGGCGCATTTAAAGCTCATGGGACGCAAGGCAGATGCATACAGCCGTGACGGGTCGAGTGGTAAGCGCTTATAGCCGTGACGGGTCGCGGGACAGCCGCGTATAGCTGTGACGGGTCGCTGGACAGGCGAGTATAGCCGTGACGGGTCGCGGGACAGCCGCGTATAGCTGTGACGGGTCGCTGGACAGGCGAGTATAGCCGTGACGGGTCGCGGGACAGCCGCGTATAGCTGTGACGGGTCGCTGGACAGGCGAGTATAGCCGTGACGGGTCGCGGGACAGCCGCGTATAGCTGTGACGGGTCGCTGGACAGGCGAGTATAGCCGTGACGGGTCGCGGGACAGCCGCGTATAGCTGTGACGGGTCGCTGGACAGGCGAGTATAGCCGTGACGGGTCGCTGGACAGGCGAGAATAGCCGTGACGGGTCGCGGGACAGCCGCGAATAGCCGTGACAGGCGCGTATAACCGTGACAGGTCGAGTGACAGGCGCATATAGCGGTGGCAGGTCGAGTGACAGGCGCAGATAGCGGTGGCAGGTCGAGTGACAGGCGCATATAGCGGTGGCAGGTCGAGTGACAGGCGCATATAGCGGTGGCAGGTCGAGTGACAGGCGCCGGTGGCAGCTGCCCCTGCCACGGAAAGATTTTACTCCCTCTCCAGATAAACCAGACAAGGAGGATTAAAGGAAAATTATATTTTGCTGAGTCTTCTGGAAGAATCCAGGTCTCTGTCAAGCCCAAGATATTAAGAGTAGATTGATGCAAAGGCTGGAATAAAGTCAGCTTTATTGACTGCTGACTGACAATCCCATAGACCCACAGAAAGAGAGAGAGGTGTGTGTGAGGATGAGAGAATGGGACGCAGATTAGCAGTATTGCGCTGCTTTCTGCGCGTGATGAGAGAGCGTTGACAACAGGAATGTATTGAAAGCGCATGTTGAGTAAGGGGAAATAAGATAAAAATGGGAAAGGAAAGGGGAGAAGAAGATAAGTAAGTGCCTTACAGGTGTCCTTGCTCGGTGAAGTCGCACAGGTAGCCTGAACGCTTCCGCGACAGCGCACACACTCCACAAATATAGGCTAATGCTATGAGTGAGGACAGCTGTCTTCGCCAATTAGCACAGCAAAAGCAAATATCCCGAGAATAGGAGAAATCGAAACTATAGCTGTTGGACACATAGACAGTGGTTGGACAGCGCCACACTTCAGTGGAATAAAATTCAAAAATAAGCAGAGAATCGAAAATAGCTCTACCTAGTGGCAAATAGTAAACTGAGCAACATGAGAACTGGATATTAAAGGGGTCATATAATGCCATTTTTGTACAAGCTAATATGATTCTTTAGGGTCTAAATTAAAAGTTTGTAATATACTTAGTATTGTAAGAAAACACTCATTTTACCTGGTCAAAAACAGCTCTGTTTTCAGCACGCCGTTTAAGTGCATGTGTCTTTAAATGATAATGAGCTTTGCTGACCCTCCCCTCTGTTCTGTGCGTACACCGTTTGTAACACAATAACCGACAATAACACAATAACCATACATACAGTCGGCATCTAGTCATAGTTGGGGGCGTGGCGAGGGTGGAGTCGGCGTGGGGGAAAACACTGCGAGCATCGTGTGTATTTGAATGACAAAAATGTGATATTGCGAGTCATTGACGCCTGCCGACCGGCAACGGTACATTGTAAAATTAACTGCAATAGGTTATGATAGCCCTTATTTAATTAAAAACTGGGTCAATGACCCAACCAAATGGCCGGAGGTGTCGTTTCAAGACATATTTTGTGATCTGGTTGAATCTCCAAGACATCGCGGTAGCTGTAGCGGTAACATTAGCCCATAACTCAATCAACTTATGTTGCATACTATAACTCCATAAAACCTTGTCACTTACCAATTGTACGTATGCTTCACTCCAAACTAGTAATCCTTTTGTAAAACAGTGATCAGTAGTACGAAGTTGCTGAGGGACTGTGCTGACAGTTATCCCTAAAGTCCTCTAGTAACTCACAGACTGCAGTCTACTCCATAGGTCCACGGCTCGCGTCATGAGCCTTCAGCTGATAATGTTACACCCCTGAAAAAGGGGAGAAATAATCACAAGAGTGATATGGGTGTTTCCTCACTGAAAACTTTAGTGTTATGAGGAAAAGACCGTGATTTCCCCGGAGAAAAGGATTGGAAGACAAAAGCAATCAATCACGGGCGCATAGATTAAGATCAATTTGGCGATCACAGATTAACACTTTTTACCCGTAAATTAGACACTACAAAATGAAGTAATCAATATAACGTTTACATATTCCTCTTATGATTGTTACCCTTTGTACACATGTCAGATTTTAACTTTTTAACACAATTATATGAATTGTAAAAAAACCTTATTACTAGTACTGAACGCATGAGCTTTTTAACCTTAAATATTTTAAGATACTCACATCCTATTAATTTTATAAAACCTTTTAACCCATAACAGTACAGTAAGTGTTTCCTTTAACCTGTCACATTCTCCCCGACAAAATAAATGTCGTCCCGACATTACCAACATTCATCTTAAACAGTCTCTTATGCGCTGGACCTAGAAAATCATCTTCTGTGGGCCAGTACTTGAGCAGAGGTCAAAGGTCAAAGGTCACAGCTCAAATAAAGTCAACGCATTATCCACAGTCCATATCTGTTGACCAACAGTTCAAATAAAGTCAACTCGTTATCCACAGTCATTATCTGTTGACCAGCTGTATAAACAGTCCATAAGCAGTCCTTTCTCATTGAGGACTCATTTCTCTATTGATCAACAGTCCATCAGGCTCAATGATCTGTATGCATAGTCTGCAAATTGTCTCTTGCAACAGTCTGTAAAATCAGTCAAACCTGTCATCTCTATAGCGTTATACTTGCTGAAGTCCATACATGCAGGGTGGCTGAAGGTAATATTGGTGTGGTGATGGCAACCACGGAACCAGTCCTGGTGCAGGGTAGACAGAGAACAACTGCGGTTGTGGCTGGATACTGTTGTGGCAGTTTAATTCACTAAACAATCATCTTTGGCGTAAGAGACAGTCTGGAATCAAATGATCATTAAAAAGTAATTTATTCTTGCAAGAAGGCCCAGTTGCCACACAGAAGTCACAAGTACAGTCTGTGGAACAAGTGCGACCAGGAGAGAGAGGCAGGCCAGTCTTTATACTGTTATCTTCAAGGTTCTTTAAACACTCCATAGATGGATAAGACACTCCACCAGTGATCCTATTGTACACTGAACTTTAGTTTAGCTTAACTTACAGTCTGCAAGTCCTAAACTGGACACCCTTTGACCTTAGGGGTCAGGGCCTCGGCGTCTCCCCCTCTTCTCCTGTCTCACAGAAGTTCCACATCAATCATTATATCACATGGTCAGCAGCACACATAGAAGTCAATCTAGTGGATGTTAATGAAAATCAAAGTAAGTAATGAAAATCAAAAATCTCCCATTACACTCCTCCCTTTTTATCATTCATTGATAATTGTTTCATCAAAACACTCACACAGTATAAATAATAATGAAACGTACCAAGTTTAAGTCTTACATCACCCTTATAGTTCTCATTTCTGAATTTCATATAACTGATCATACCCTTAAACTTAGTAGGCAAAAAGATTCAAATTAAAACTAGTTGGAAAAAAGATTAAAATGAAATAAGCTCAGGCTATTTTCCCAAGGATAGGCCCTTAATTTTACAGCAAGCAGATAAAGGTTTATTCTGGAACCGGGCTAGACGAACGAGCTCTGTCATTGCATCCCCAACACTATAGGTCGGACCCTCAGTCATTACAGTATAAACAAGAAAAAGTTGGATTAATATTTAGTAGGAAAACAAAACATGCTATAAAAACACAGATAAAGTAGATAGGAAAACTCCTCATATTCAAACCCTGTCCTTGTATGCCATCTCGTAACACGGATGGCTACTGCTTTTAACCCTCTTTACATATCATCATCGTTCCAAAAAATAAAAACATCAGAAAAATTCAACAAAAATGAAATAAGAAAAATAAAAACATAAAGAGAAAACATAAAGAAAACATTTGCACCAATCAAATCATTAGATCTATATCAATACTAAGCCCTAGTTTGATTTAATCAAATAAAATCATCAAAATCGTCACAAAACAAATTATTCTGCTAAACTTAAACCATTAGTTGGTCCACATCCTCCTCCAGGTGTGTTGATCATCTCGTTCGCCCCATGGACATTCCGTCTTCACCAATATGACACTTTGCGTGCCGTTGCAATGGGCTTTCCCTCGCTGGCAAGGGAGGTACGTTACCAGCACGTCCTTGATCCCTCACTGCCCTCCGCGTCGGCGCGTGGGGTTGCTGAGGTTGGTTGGTGTAGTCTAAGGTGAGAGGCGTGGACCCACACCTCCACTGGAATGAACCATTTCCTGCCTGCTGTCACCTGTGAATGCAGACCCTAGCTATTTTGTTATTGACCGCTTGTCTAGCCGGTCGTCCCTTTTGGTGTGACCTGTGGAATCAACCGCCTGAAACATATTGTCACCAGATAATTTTGCTCACTGAATAGCACTCAGGGTCCTTGTTTTCCCTGAAAAACACTCAACCCAGGTCGCTCATGTCAATCAAAACAATATTTCTACATTTGGAACAGAATCAGTTCTGTTCGACACAATCCATCCTGACATTCTTGCAGGGTTTTTTCCCCCAGACATCTTTCTCTGCCTCTGAAACAAAACATTACATTCTTCACTCCAAGCCACAATCTCATCTTCTTATCGAAGTATTTGAAGGACAGCGGCCTTCAGTTTCACCGCATATCCTGCCTTTCAGGCCTGTTGTTTGGTCTCTTAAGTCAGTCATCAACAAACATTTTCCAATGTCAAAGTCATCAATTGTTTCTATCAGGTCAGGTCGTGGTGTACAGACTTGGTCAGTATCAGTCAAACAACATTCTCCTTCTTTGTTCAGTTCACAATATTCATAAATGTGAAGGGCTCTCTGGATAAGTTGATATTGCTTCGCCAATGTGTCACCTTTGTCGTTGCCATCAAATCATAATGGATGACGATCTGCAACTTCACAATTCAGATTTACATAAATACTTAAACTGATCCAGAAAGTAATTCAAATCAACACCATAAATGTCAAAAATAATTACTGCCAGACAGAGCTTGATGACTAATCACCTTAAAGCTTGCCCCGTGTTCTGTATTGTCTTTTCATCAGATTTTTGGCTTCTTTAAAATTTGTCATTTGCCTTAACACATCTGTCATGATATAACTCATTCCAGATGTTAATGACACAATATACACACTATTCAGACGGAATAGCTCCCCTAAACAAACACATACCAAACATGAATTAACACTCATAAAACATACAATGCTGTCACCGCCAAACAAACACACACGCATACCTGACAATGAACCGCTCATATTCTCATATTCATATCTTTTGGTGTTTACTCTAAACATATTTAATTTTTTTTATAAGATTTTAAACTTCTCATTTTCCTGTAGCTTTGATCTAATTTTATATTGTCTCTTAACCAGTTTCAAAGCACGTCTGTTCATTATTTTCATTTTCTCTTAGAAAAGTCAGCTGGGTTGTTTTTTTTCATTATCATTATTTTGCTTCAGCTTGCTTTATCAGGCCGATAACAGAAAGACAGACAGAGTACCCTTCCTCCACTCAGCAGTCTCTCTCACTATAAACATATAATCTTTTCAACAGCCCCCTAAGACTGTAACTAAATAAATCATAGTCTAGAACCCTTAATAGTTCACAAATTTTAAAATACAAATGTTTAACTCAAATTAGTACCATTACAACAATCTAAAATACATTATGCTATGAGCATTTCTAAGGTTATCTTTAGTTTAAATACTCAATTCACCTAACCTTTGTTATCCAGAAATTTCTCTTAACTCATCACAAGCTGTCTTCATCTTTAGCCACCAACATGTCTAATGACCTTCAGGAGTCAAAACTATCTTACAGACATATTATTTCAATATCAACTTCTATAGTTTTTTCCCTTGCCCATAAGGCAACCAGCATCATGTTCCTGACATAAATTAAGTTTTGTTACTGTCTCCACAACAAATAATGACAGTCCCCTCATGGTCTCAGCTGGCTCTTGAAAGCCCATTCCCATTAGCTCCATTCCTAATTTTCTTCTCTTCAGGGTGTTGTCCCCTGGCATAGTTGCAGACACTTGTCATAATGAAAAACAAGCCATACAACGAATGCGGTTTTCTGGTGAGTGGTATATAGAGGAACTCACATTTTCTGGGTCAGGCGTGCCGTAACTCCTCACAGCCCATCCGTCCTCTCAGTGATCTGCTGATGCTGCTGGCCTCACAGTCACCTGCTCAACTCTAATACCTTTCTCACATAAAAACACCTCCCCATTATGGAGATGCCCAGTGTTTGTGGCGTGACTTCCCCTTTCTTAGGTTGACCTTTGGCCAAAGGATCTTACCCGTCTTTGGGGTAATCACTTCGTACACACTTGGTTACCGCTCTTTCCCATCACGAAATCAGTTTTCCCCAACAGACTCAGTTGTTTTCTGGAGCTTAGGAAAGGCACATTCAAGAGTCACCAGAGCACTCTGGACTGCCTAATAGTGTTAACACAGGGAGACAGGTTAATAACAACAGTATTTAATCACAAAAATCTGTTAAATCTGTCCGAATCAGCAAAATCTCAGTGAATTTTAATCACATCCGTCTATTCAGTCTACTGTTACATCTGTAGCCGGAGCCATCAGCCCTGTTTCATGGTGGAGGCTAAAATCAGACAAAGAAGTTACTGGTCCTGAATTAAACTAGTCAAAAACGTCCCTTCTATCGTTTAAGACTTCTTTAAAGTCATTCAGTTTTACTTTTAAAACATTTACAAATTTCCCTTTGAATGTATGAAATCTGAACTGCCTTGTAGCATGATTTCTTTTAACATCCATGTCTATGGTTTTCAACTAAAACACTGTGCCTTACTATATTATCTTATTATCATTTATGACACAGGCTCAGATAACAGCTTTTAGCTGACATTGAATGAGAGAGAGAGACCCTGAAGCATTCACTGCACACTGCACTCTCATAAACTTCTAAAATCAAACTTAATCTACCATCTTTTAACTCTAGCCCAGCGTTAGGCATCTTTGCCAGAATTTACATGTATTTTCCAACAACCATATTTCATATTTGTCTTTTGCCCACATCAGGGAATTTAGACATTACAAATTTTCACTCAGATCATGTCTCTGTCGCACTGGCCGTTTCAGCCACAGCACACACCAGATTCAGATAAGCAAACTGTTTCAGCCAATCACAAGCTTATCTTTTTAAAGCAAAACATCAGCTCCTAGTTCTTTCATGGTCAACACTATTCCATCCACGTTCAAAACACTAACAAGCTGTTTGTTTAATCAGATGCATTTCTACACATTTTACATTTACTTACTTATGCCCTCCACCCCTCCCGGGGTATGGGCCGCCAAAAGTAGACCTCCAGAGATTTCTGTCCTGGGCCATTTTTTCTAGTTTTTTTCTAGATTTTACATTTAGCAACTCATATTTTGTCATTATCTGTAATTTTACATCAACCTGTATTCATCAATTCACTAGCTCTTTCCTTCAAAAGGATTCCCGACTTAAATCTTTCAACCTTCTTTTAACCTTCAATCTTCTTACGACTTCCATCTATCCACTTTCCTTTAACTTTCTTTTCTACCTCACTTACTCGTACGTTCTTTTCACTTTCTTTAACACTGCGTTCACATTCTTAGTTCTTTCTCAGACTACTTTCAAACACACATTAATACACGTCACTTTCACATTATCACTTTCTTTTCTGAGTGTCCATTTACAATTACGGGCTAAATGGCCCTGCTGACCACAATTAAAACACTCTCTTTGCCTATAGTTTTATCTGAGCTTTCAAACGGCTCCAACTTACTGCACACCCTTGAAGTAGTGTGTCCCGATCAGGAATGTAAACAGAGCCCATGATAAGCAGTTCTCTGTATTCTTTTACAGTCCACCAGTGGCAGATTCAATCACATAGCCGAATCATAATCTTCATCATTATCATTGGCAGCATTAATTTTCTCTTCATAAAGTATAAAATTTTTACTATATGCCATCAATTTAATTAAAACAAATCCAAATTAATGTTATCATTATTTTCTCATTTCTCAATCCCTAAAATGCACAGACAGCCATTATAGCTGCCTCCTCCTTCAACTATATAATATATAATTGTTCCCCATTCTGCTTAATAAAACCTTTGTTCATTCCTCATCTTTATATCACTTAATTTGACTTGCATGCATTTTGCCCATAATGTTTCTTCATTGCACAGTATACCGGTGTGCAGTATTTACTATTAGATGTCCCCATAATGGCTGTTATTTTCCTTCTTTCACTATTGCCTGTGGATTTTACTTCAGCGCGCTTACTCTAATTTTCACCCGAAATCAGGAAAGGTTTGGAATTAATTGTTCTGCTTACTCTCAATTGACTCCCTGGAAGTGTTCCAGTGATCAATTATTTCAGCTCCTATTAATCTCACAATAACGAGTACTCGGCTTCGGTCTGGACAATCTCTTGACCTACCCTAGGTCTCAATTTCCGTTCCCTTTTTAAAAGCCTTCTTTCCCTCGTACCACAGCTCTAGTTTCAGTTCTCAAATACAGCCACTATGGTTCACCCACAAAATTTTCTTTTCAAACTCCCCAAATGAAAAATAAATTTGCTGTCTCTTACCCAAGATTTTATGTTGCCACCTGGATTCTTTCTGATTCCAGTGGAGTTCCTCCTGGCCCTGATAGCAGTTGGCTCTTCTCTCTCAATTCTGCGAGGTAAGACTAAAGCCAGGTGCTTCAGGATGATCATTCGTCAATCCGCTTTACTCAGGGCCAGAAGAAACCGCCATGGAATCCCAACTTCTGACACCAATTGTTGTGGCAGTTTAATTCACTAAACAATCATCTTTGGCGTAAGAGACAGTCTGGAATCAAATGATCATTAAAAAGTAATTTATTCTTGCAAGAAGGCCCAGTTGCCACACAGAAGTCACAAGTACAGTCTGTGGAACAAGTGCGACCAGGAGAGAGAGGCAGGCCAGTCTTTATACTGTTATCTTCAAGGTTCTTTAAACACTCCATAGATGGATAAGACACTCCACCAGTGATCCTATTGTACACTGAACTTTAGTTTAGCTTAACTTACAGTCTGCAAGTCCTAAACTGGACACCCTTTGACCTTAGGGGTCAGGGCCTCGGCGTCTCCCCCTCTTCTCCTGTCTCACAGAAGTTCCACATCAATCATTATATCACATGGTCAGCAGCACACATAGAAGTCAATCCTGTGTATGTTAATGAAAATCAAAGTAAGTAATGAAAATCAAAAATCTCCCATTACAATACTGTACAAGGAAGGGCTACCAAGCTGCTCATAGGTGATGCGTCTTGGAGGGTGTCTTTCTCTTTGTGGCCGCTGGTAGGCTGGGTCCTCAGGTTCAGCAACAGTAGTTAATGAAGGAAAGGCCCTTGGTGGACGATCATCAGGCAGATTTTCATCAGGCAAGTTCATTTCCTCAGCAGGCAAGTTAATTTCCTCAGCAGGCAAGTTCATCTCTTCAGCAGGCAAGTTCATCTCTTCAGCAGGTAAGTTCATCTCTTCAGCAGGTAAGTTCATCTCTTCAGCAGGTAAGTCTTTAACGGTTGTTGTTCCTTCCAACTGTTTCTCAACAAGGAGCTGTGCTGGTAGCATATCAGGAACTGGCACTACAACTGTCTCTTTCAGTGGTGGAGGTCTGTGTTCCGACTCTCTCGCTGATTCAATGTATGTGGGGACTTGTAGCGGTTCATGATGAAGGTCATATTCATCCCCGCTGTCTTCATCAGACTCAAAAGAGACTGTGATGCAGGCTGATGTCTCCTTTTTTTCTTACTTTTGTCCTTGTTAGTCATTTCTGGTTGTGTCTCAAAAGGTAAGTGGTCACAGGACATGAGCAGATTTCTGTGCAGAACTCTGGAGCGTCCCCTACCCTTTTCTGGTCTTACTTCATAAATCGGCAGGTCTGAACCCATTTGTCTCACTACTGTGTGAATTGTATCTTCCCAATAGTTACGGAGTTTACCGGGTCCTCCTCTTGGTGTAAGGTTTTTAATCAGAACTCGCTCGCCAGGCTGTAGCACTGCACTCCTAACTTTGGTGTCTTCTTTGGATTTACTTCTTTCAGCATTTTTCTGAGCATTTTCATTTGCAATGGCATATGCTTCCTCCATCCCTTGTTTCCATTTCTCCACGTAGTCTCGCTGGTTACTGGGACCTGCCTCTGTGCACAATCCAAAGAGCATATCAACTGGAAGCCTGGGTGATCTCCCAAACAGAAGATAAAAGGGTGAATAGCCAGTCACTTCGCAACGGGTGCAGTTATATGCATATACTAGTTTGTGCAGAGACTCTTTCCAATTTGACTTTTCTGTCTCAGTTAGTGTCTTTAACATTTGCAACAAGGTTCTGTTCATACGTTCCACTTGACCGTTACCCATCGGGTGATAGGGTGTTGTTCTGGACCCCGCCATGCCATTGAGTTTCTTTAACTGATGGAACAACTGATTGTCGAATTCTCCCCCTTGGTCATGGTGGATGCGGACGGGGAACCCAAACTTCAGGGCAAAGTCATTGAAGATGAGATTTGCAGCAGTTTTTCCTGACTTTGACGTGGTGGCATAGGCTTGCGTGAAACGTCTAAAATGATCAACAATAACGAGGATGTACTCGTATCCGCCTTTGCATCTGTCAAGATGGAGGAAGTCTATGCATACCAGTTCAAATGGCTGTGTTGTCACAATGTTTGTCAGAGGAGCTCTTATTTCATGGCTTGGCTTTTTCTGTTTGACACAGCTACAAGTTTTAGTCACATAGTGCTCAATGTCAGATTGCATATATGGCCAGAAGAAGCGGTCAGGGACTAGTGATACAGTGCGGTCAGTACCTTGGTGTCCCATGTTATTGTGTAACTCTTTCATCACTTTACCTTTGTACTGCTCTGGTAGAACTAACTGCTTGCGGGCTGTAGTGATTCTGTACAGAATGCCATCACTGTCTATTGTCAATTTGTCCCATTCTCGGAATAAGCGTTTTATCTTTGGGCTGAATTCTTTTTGCTCCTTAACTGGTGGTTTGGAACCAGAAAGTTTGAAATCGAGCACAGGACGGATGACCGGATCAGATTTTTGTGCTTCTCTTATCTCATCTTTTGGAATCGAGCTGATGGATGCAGCGGTTGTCTCACCTTCAACTGATACTGACATAGATGCAGCTGAGAGTGACCAAGTTGCGACATACTCTTTCTGTACCTCAACTGCTTGTATCGTGGCAGTAATAGTGTCTGGTGGAAGCTCTTCAGAACATTCTCTCATCAGTGACTCTACATCCAGTGGCATCCTTGACAAAGCATCTGCATCACTGTTCTCTCTGCCCGGCCTGTACTTGATTGTAAAGTGGAAATCAGCTAATTCTGCAACCCACCTGGAAGTGGTTGCGTTCAGTTTTGCAGTAGACAGTATGTAGCTGAGCGGATTGTTATCGCTGTACACAGTAAATGTCGGAGCATAGTATAAATAATCACGGAACTTATCAGTGATTGCCCATTTTAGAGCTAGAAATTCTAGCTTGCCAGAGTGATAGTGATAGTTCTTCTCAGCTGCTGTTAATGTTCGAGAGCCATAAGCAATGACCCTAAGCTTCCCATCTTGCTTTTGATAGAGAACTGCTCCCAAGCCTTGGTGTGACGCATCAGTGTGTACAACAAATGGCTGAGTGAAATTAGGGAAACCTAAGTACTGGTGGGTGAAGCAAACATTCAATCAGCTGTTCAAGTGACTGTTGGTGCTGGTCACTCCACAGGATTGGCTTGTTTGAGGGCACAACGTGACTTATTTTCTTTGCTTTAGTTTTTCGTGGGTGGTCAGGTACTTTCTCTGCTTTCAGGAGGTCATACAGACAGCTGGCCTTCCTAGAAAAGTCTTTGATGTACTGTCTGTAGTAAGTGAGTAAACCAAGCATTTTCCTGAGCTGGCCCACCGTATCTGGTCTGATTTCTTTCAATGCTCTTACTGCTTCAAAATCGGCTGGGTCAACTTTGCTGCCCTCTGCAGACACTATTCTTCCCAAATAACGGACCTGGGGTTTACAGAGGTCACACTTACTTGGCTTGAGTTTGATTCCATACTCTCTGAGGCGCTGCAAAACTTTACGCACATCATTCACATGGCTGTCGAAAGTTTTACTGAAAACTAGTGTGTCGTCAAGATAAGGAATGCAGATGTTATCCCGGAGCCCTTCCAGACATTCCTCCATACAACGCTGAAAAGCTGCAGGAGCGTTCATGAGACCGAATGGCATGCGTATCCACTCACAGAGTCCCCACGGGGTAACAAATGCTGTTAGTGGTCTGCTTTCTTCAGAGATAAACCCCTGGTGATATGCTTTTCCCTGATCTAAGAGGGAGAACCAGGAATTACCACCTAAGCTGTCCAGGATGTCTTGGACCCGAGGGATTGGCTGGCGGTCGGGATGCGTCTTTCGGTTCAGCTCTCTGTAATCTATACACAACCGGAGGGTCCCGTCCTTTTTCCGAACGCACACAACAGGTGAAGAGTATGAAGAGTTTGATTTTCTAACCCAGCCCTGAGCTATGAGGTCATGAAGGTAACCTTTCATCTCCTGATACAGTGGCCTGGGCACTGACATGTATGTGCGATTGACCGGTTCTGAGTCCTTTAGAGAGATAGTCATTTCCAACCGTTCAATGCAGCCAATGTCATTGTCTGATCTGGAGAAGGAGTGACACTCTTCTCTAAGCAATTGCCTAACTACCTTCTCTGCCCTTCGGTTAGGTGACTTAACTCTACTGGTGGATCCCACAGTTCACTAAAATTACATTGGGTTCGAATGCTGGTATGATTCACTGTGGCTGAGGTGACAGCTTTTTCAACGACTTGGGCAGGTAACACAGTCATAATGGTTTGTACTGTACCGATTATTGTGCGTCCTAACAGGGCAATGTCGTGGCCAGTGGGGTTAGAGACATCAAGCATAATGACTGGACAAACACCTTTCCTGACTCTGACTAATGTATCAAAGAACTCAAGTCCATCTGGCCACTGAGGGTTCAGGTCTGGCTGAAAAAGCACTGTCGTGTCCTCTTTGAAAGGCGGGGAAGCTACACGGCACTCAATCTGAATACTACTGTGTTTTGGTACAGCAGCCTTCTTTTCCTTTATTTTCACCCCGTATTCATCTGTCTGTTCTGCGCTAACAGCCTGTATAAAAGCGCTCACCTTGTTTCTTTTAAGGCTTGGAAAAGCTTTTCTCACTGTACTGTACCGTTTAGTCTTTTCGGTCATTGCCAGGATGTGCTCGATAACATTGAAACCTATGATGGGATGAGATAGGTGACAGCCTTTCATTACCAGCACTGGGATGATCAGTTCTTTTGTTTGGTCAGTTTCAGAGGCTAGCCGAAAAGTTGTCTCAATCCATCCCAGGTACGGCATTTCAGTCCCATTTGCTGCTGTCAATCTTAGATCATCAGGTGAGTCCAGGATTTCTGAAACATCCCTCAGCCTTGTGTTTGGGAGGAATTCCTCTTTCCATCGTTCATCAATGACTGAAACCTGGGAGCCTGTGTCCCATAGAGCTTGGAGGTGATGGTGATTCAGGTGACACTCAACAAGACACTGTCTCCCGACTAACGAGGTGACCTTATGGGGGTGGCAAACCTGTGCTAGAGATGGCAAAGAGTGGGCATTTTCCTCTGTGCAGAAAAGCTTTTCACTGGTAGAGTCAATTTTCAGGTGAGTGCATTTTTCCTTATGTTTGGTCCAATGCTGGTTTTGACATGTTTTGGAACAATACAGTGTCTCTTTACATGATGAACATTGTTTCAGGTTCTCAATTAAATCTTATCTGGCACAATTTGCACATTTCTGGGACTTTTCGATAGCTATGGTTAACACTCGTCCCTCAGCGGTAACCCTTTCCCGTTTAAAGGGGCCTCTCTTGATGGTCTGACTCCCCGGATTTTACATCCAGCTTGAAAATGTTCTCCACTCCCACATCGGAAGCAGTGTGTGCAGCGTTCATCGGTTCTGGCCTGCTGGCAGATAAAACACCTCCTTGTAGCTTGAGCAGAGCGGTTTGTATTCCAGTTAGGTGCATATTGATGCTGTGCAGGGTCAGGTGGTGCTTGGGGCTGACTGTAGTTGCTGTAATACTGCTACTGGGGAAGAGGTGGCTGGGGTTCCCTATCTGGTCTCCTAACTGGAGGTGGGGCATAAGCATAAGGCTGTGACTGAAACATAGGCTGCTGTAATGTCTCCTTAATCTGAGCTATCTCTGCACTGAGACCTTTTAGAGAAGCTACACCCGTCTTAAGTTCAGCTAACTCTGTTAATAGTTCTGCGGGTATCTTCGCTTTGACTTCCTTCACAGAACACTTTGCAGATTGCGTATCTTCTGACTGGACTACACTGACAGTTGTAGCAGGCTGTGTGGCATTAAACCGTTTTTTGTTTCGTCTTTCTATTTCATTAGCACAAGCAATGTTAAGCTTCTCTAGCAAAACCTCATCTGATGTTTCACTATCTAGCAGGAGAGGCTGCATGTCTATCCTGATACTGTCACTCTGGAGACCCGTAAGGACTGTGTGTAAACACATACGTTGGACCAGCGCCGGGTCATACTTAAGTCCTGATTCTGACTCCTGGGACGCAAACAGTACTTTCTGCCTCAAATCGAAGATGCGCATCAGGAAGCTTTGAGGGGTCTCCTTGCAATGCTGTGATTCTGAAGTTAGCTGTTTATAAAGCTCTGTTGCGCTCTTCTCTTGAAAGTGGGAACGCAGGATGCATCTAAGTGTGGGAAGAGTTAGCTGGGGTTTACCCTCCAAGTAGCTGCGGAGCTTTGAGCCTGGAGAAATAGCCCTGATTACTGCATCTACAATCTCTACCTCAGGATAATCCATTCTCAATCTGATGGGCAAGGCTGGAAAAAAATCAGTTTCTCTTTCTGGCCCGGTTCACCTATCTGCCCAGAAATTTTAAACTCTTTGCACCAGTATTGACTGGGCTGTGGCTGAGCGCTGGGTGAGGGCTGCATGCTCACCTGAGGATGGACAGGGGTTTGGGGCTGGCGCAGAGAATCACTGATCATTGCATTGACTGCAGTAACCTGCTCAGTTTTCACTCCTTGTTGTGAGGTTACAGCTCTCGGTTCCTCTGTTCTGCGATGTGTTCCTGTTGTTTCCATATCATGTTCAGTTTGCTCTGTTTTGTTATCCATGCCACTGATCATCTCCACCATTTTGTCTTTAAGTAGTAACAATTCCGACATGCCGTCATCTTCTAACTCTGCCAATTCCTCTCTTTCAATGAACATCATGATAAGAGTCATCAATGATATGCGGGATTTGTCTTGGACATTTCTTCTCTGTTCACCTGATATGCCAAGAAAATCACATATCTCTAGTAACTCGTCTTTAGTCAGGGTGTGCAATTTCCCTACTAACTCTCCCTGTAGCTCTTCCAAGGTGGTTGTCATGTTGACAGGACAGGAGAAACGTTTACCGTGCAGGACTTGAACCAGATGGTCTTTACTGTCTCTGATGATCTCTTAATGGCCTCAGTTGACACGTACTTAACCACCAGGATCCAGGTCCCTTCGAACAGCAACACTTTCCTCCCTGCCCGGGTTGTTATGGGGGGGATTTAGCTGGCTCGGAATTTAGCGACCAGTATGTGGCCACTGGACATCTGAACAGCAATCCCAGCGGTGCCTCCAAAATGTTACACCCCTGAAAAAGGGGAGAAATAATCACAAGAGTGATATGGGTGTTTCCTCACTGAAAACTTTAGTGTTATGAGGAAAAGACCGCGATTTCCCCGGAGAAAAGGATTGGAAGACAAAAGCAATCAATCACGGGCGCATAGATTAAGATCAATTTGGCGATCACAGATTAACACTTTTTACCCCTAAATTAGACACTACAAAATGAAGTAATCAATATAACGTTTACATATTCCTCTTATGATTGTTACCCTTTGTACACATGTCAGATTTTAACCTTTTAACACAATTATATGAATTGTAAAAAAACCTTATTACTAGTACTGAACGCATGAGCTTTTTAACCTTAAATATTTTAAGATACTCACATCCTATTAATTTAATAAAACCTTTTAACCCATAACAGTACAGTAAGTATTTCCTTTAACCTGTCACAATAACACTAATGTGAATGAGACATCCCTTATGAAAAACAACTGTAGGAATCTTGTAGTATTTTGTGACAAAATATTATAGTAATCCTATAGGAATACTAGTGTTGTCAAAAATATCGATATTTCGATAAATATCGATACTGAAATATCTGAACGGTAACAATACTAATTTCCTGAAGTATCGATACTAGCCGAGCTGTCACTTTCACTTCTCTCCAAAGGCGCGTTGACAAACACCACACGCGCACTCGTCTCATTCGCTCTGGTTAAATAGCAAAAGTGAAGTGAATGGGGCCGATCACACTTGACGCGTTTTTTGCAGTGAGAGGCGCCTATTTTCAATTGGTTTCCAGCGAGCGTTCTGCACGCTGTTTATGCGCCTGCTGCGCCTCGCGGGCCTTCCGTTTTAATGATGAAAGCTAGTTGCTTGAACGCCCGGAGAGTGCGATGATGGAGGATAAACTTGTGGTGCTCTCGCGGGTTACCAGGAGCTTATAACGACTTCACGAACCGTAACTACCACAATGTTAACAGAAAGTAAATAAAGTTAATAAAAGGCTGATTTGACGTTTACTTGACTGACAGGACAGCTGTTTCAGTGGTTGCCGAGCAACATAACAAACGCAGCGCACTACTCGTTCTGTGTGATGAGTGCTGTGTGCCTCGCGTTTTCGAACCTGAAAAACGCGTTAGTGTGATCGGGGCCTAATATGGCAAAGCACCTGAAAGACCGACACCGGGATCTATATAAATAATTTCGAGAGGTTGGTAACTCTTCTCATTTTAACATTTCTGAAACATTAACCAAGATGGCCTAGTATTGTTGTTGATATGAGTGTGTGTTGTCTCGTTTTTTCACCGTAATTCTTAAAGTTAATATAATCTGACTGAGAAATCTTAGACAAGTAACGTTAAATATTTTAACTGTGGTCAAATGTAAATTAACTTGTGCTTATTTAACTTTATTCAAAAATTAGTATTTAATTCTGCAATTTGCCTTCATATCTTATCATCAATTTGATTACACAGATACTAATTAAACTAAACTGAGCTATAGAATGACATCTTTGAATTCAATAATGAAATGCCTTTAACTGAAAATGTTATGTTTTATCTTATTATTATACATTACTGACACTATATCCTCCAATTTGATACTGTTAAGTGCTTTGACACAATCTGTATTGTTAAAAGCACTAATAGTATTGTTATCGCGTATAATGCACACACGTTTGTGTTTAAATCTGTTCATCAAATAACGTTAATGTATTAACCAGCATTAATGCTTTTGAACAAGTGCACTACTTCAGGACATTTTTGTTCATGTAAAATATCCCTCATTGTCATGTTCTAGACTTGTTATATTTAGCTTTAAATAATAAAAAAAAAAACGTAATATTGTGGCAGTTTTTTCTCCGTGGTATCGAAAATGGTATCGAATATCGATATTTTTCAAGGTATCGTATCGAAGTTAGAAATTCTAGTATCGTGACAACACTAAGGAATACTATAGTATTTTGGGACAAAATATTATATTAATCCTATAGGAATACTATAGTATTTTGGGACACAGGCCTACTATAGAAGTACTATAGAGGTATTACAGAACATCACATAAGTATTATACACTACTATAGAAATCTTATAGGATTACTATAGTTCTTTTTCGTAAGGGATGTAGACAAAACTAGCCCAGCACTGCCTAATACGAGTTTAACACCCACTACTATATCACACAGGGATCTACTCACACAGTAATCTCAAAAAAGAAAGCTCAAAAGCCATTTTGTCCTCATTTCCGGTTCTGTGTGTTTATTAGGAAGGATGTAGAACATCAATTCATAATTTGTTTGTTTATTGGCGGTACAGAAAACGACACAGCAACTCTTCGGCATGATTGCTCCGTGTATTTCAATGAGCGCCAAGGCAATGGCTGTTTCTCAATTCCAAGAACGCAAAGAACAGACTTGCGTTCTCTTTGAGACTGGTCTTGCCAGGCGACCTTGAAAGAACGAACTCGGAAGGACGCGAGAACAGAACGCATCTTTATGAGAATTGAGATGTGCTGCCATGCTGCTTAACTGACCATCTCGGCAAATACAACACAACATCACAAACATATGTCACAACCTTTTAAACATTTCTTTCATATTATTATAGACATTGTTTTCATAGTTTATATCTTTTTTTATTTTACCATGTGTATTTATGAGTAGCCTATGTGTTATCTATGTTTTGTCAATGTTAAGATTCTTTTTAATATGCCAATAAAAATACTGCCGCTTTCTTAAGGTCTTTATCACTTTATTAAAATGAAGCAAAAGAGACCGACAAATGTAAACTTTCACGAGCTGTCACATATTTCGAGCTTGCAGCGGGAATCTCTTAAAGGCACAATATGGGATTTTTTCTCCACTAGGGGTCGCTAACCTATTTACAATAACAAAGGCGTAGATTGATGACGCAACATTTGCTATGAATTATGGATTTTGTCGTCAACGTCAAGCCGACCGATCTAATAATGTATATGGATTACTGAATACATCGATGCTTTTATCGTGACTGTGATATGAAGCAGTTCGGGATTGCTAAGAGACAGCTATCAGCTCCAAACGCGATGCGAGTCCCGCGGATATAAAAGGAATATGGACATTTCATTCTACCGAACTACACGCAGAATTACTACTCACAGGTCAGTTTATTAGACAAATTAAACTTGAGAGGTAACGCAGCGCTGTTTCACTTGGTCTAACATTACACTATCACTGTAAACTGCATTTGAATGTGTTGAAATGTATGTGTTAACGTTAGTTTGCCTGTATGAGACTAGCAGTAAGCTAGCTAGATCAACATTAGAATAACATACAGATCATATTCTAACATTTTATCATTGTTGAACTATATAACCTTGATTAGTTTTATGTAAATGTGCTCACCTGTTTAATAAAGTACATGTAGGAGTTGTCGAAGTCTCGGACGTGGAGCTCTCGTTTATATAGTGTCCATGGGAGCTCTCGACATCTCGAAAACACCGCGCTGATATTGATTCTCAGTTTAGTTCTCCTTTTTTATCCAAAGTCTGCTTGCCATGGTCCATAATGTTTGAACGAAACAACAACAGCGTGCAAATAGACATTGCGAACTACACAGTTGTCCGCGTCAGTTTGGTTACTATCAGAGGGCTCTGGTTCATAGCTCTGGTTGCCATGGCAGCACGAGCGGAAACCAGAGACAACACGGATATGACGGCATTGACGGCGACAAAACGGAAATAAAGACACGGTCCGTGTCTTCGAATTAAAATATTAATTTCTCTGGATTTAGAAGTTAATTGGAACTGTCGGGATAATGTAAATACACAACTTTAAAAAATATATAACATAGATATAGTGATTTTTTATATTTTTAAATAAAAAAAAATACATATTGTGCCTTTAAGTGAGAACGAGAAGTTGAAAGCTTACAGCCTTCCGTACGTCGACTGCCCGCAACGTCTTCTGGGATTTTTAGCGGTTCGATTCTCTCAAGTTGATGCATCCTCGATATCAAGGACACATCCGGGCACTTCATGCGTCCTCTGTACTTGCGTTCTTGAGTATTCATAGATGCCACCTACGTCACAACAAATAGAACGCCGCCATATTTGCGACCGACTCGCCCGGTATGGCCGCCCAAACTGCCCATTTGAATGAGAGAGAGAGACAGAGATACCTGGAGAAAAATTATATTTTAGGCTCCGATCCTTATTTGTTACCCCCAGTTTTCTTTAGTCCATTATTATCTGCCCCAGACCTGCCCCAATTGGCCTTTCATGATATAGAAATACTTAAGTCATAGAGCTTCATGGCGCGCGTTCATGAGAGTCGAGGCGATGTCATGAATGAATCTATGAATCTGCAGCTGTTCAGCATGAATGAATCTATCTAATCCGTCCATCAGCACAGCCAGAGACATCAGCCGAATATCATAAAATACTGCCATATCTGTCCGAAAGAACAGATGTTCAATTACAGAGAGAAGGTTTAATACACACAACTATCGAAATGAAAGAATCTTTTGAGTCGAATCTTTTTGAATGATTCACTCACGATTCGGCTGCGATTAAAAGCTATCAAGAGGTAAGCTCATCAGTGATTATAATATAACGACTTAAATTGCAGTTTGTTCGTCACATAAAGCTATCATATGAATAAATAACTATATTAATATAACGGACGAGTCGTATTAGATCACTTTTATGATACTTTTGTGATGTTTTTTTGTCTTTTATTATTATTATTATTTTGCGTGACAGCCCCCAGTAGGCTAATGTTACTCATTCACTTTCATTACATCGACAAGAAGAGTCTCCATTAGGCTACATATTCAAAAATGTCCCTTTGTCTTCCACGGAAAGTAAACTTAAGGGTTTGCACATGAAGGTGAGTAAATGACGGCAGAATTATCATTTTTGGAAGAACTAGTCCTTTAATATGCATTTCAAGGATGATATTATGCATCGTCTGCAGAGCTAACGTTACTTACACAAAATAACATCTAAAGCGCATGTGACGAAGACAATATCTTTATGAACTTAAGAAAAATATTTATTAGATTTAGGTAGGTATTAACTAACAGACAGACAAACGGTTATATTCAAAACAACCCCAAATCTTACTAACTTACCATGATAAAGTGCATTTAAACAGATCCAACAATAAAATGAATACAAAACATTATCTGTCGATATCTGTCTATAATGTTGGCCACTGAGAGTATAATGGAAATATAATTAACCACAAACCAACATGAGACTTCAAGTCTTTTAAATAAATGATTCTCTCTTCTTTTGGTATAGAATACCAGTTCAGGGTTCCTCTTTCGGCTGTTGTTGCAGCCAACTGCACAACATATTGCAGGCATTACTGAGACCGGCGGTCGCAAAGATGGCGGCGCAAAGCTACAGTGACGTCATGTGAATCGAATGAATTGGAATTGAACTTCGACGGTTGATGATGACGTAGTACGAGAACACAAGGACACAAGATCACTGAAGAACGCATATTGAGAAACAGCCAATGTTTTCCCCCACGGACTAAATTCACATCAGTGACGGGGAGTTCCCGGGGGCGTTCCCAGACAACCGTCTGTATCTATAATGCGTTGTTCATTATAAACGTGGGATTATGAATTATATTGAGAACGTCGTACATAGAAAACATGCCGTAATGTACCCTGAGTGTAAAAATAGCCGCATTCGTGAAGCGTGCAAGCGATTTGCAAAGATTAATATAAATATTAATATAAAGGTTAATAAAACGTTACACTCACTTCTTCTTCTGGAGGTGCAGCAGGAACACGAATAGTTGGTACCGATCCTTTTTTCAGGAGCAGCTTCTTAGCAAAAACAGCTTTATAACGTTACTGACCCTCGTTTATAAAGCAGTCTGGTGTGTGAAATGATTCACGCTTGCAAACATGAAAGCATTGACGTTGATAGTGAGTAATAATCCCTTCGAAAAAAAACTCAGCCACTGCGTCTTCAGCGGTTCGGATTTAGGAACATCAATATGACTGCTGTGTTCCTTATTACACCCAAGAACAGAACTCCGCCATTCTGCTCATAGACAGACAGTGCTCCAGCTATCAACAATGACCGCGCCGGTCCGCGCGGGCTATGATTGACAGCTCGCTCACGAGCAAGGGCGGGTCTGTGTTGAAACGCTCCTGTCAATCAGCAATTGTGGGAGGGGCGTCGATTTTGTGACATCACAATATCGAACAGCTTGATTTGAGATGGGGGGAAACGTATAAGAAGATTTAAAAAAAAAAACACTGGATGGATTTCTATCATTTTATGATGGTTGTGTACAGGCACTGCCAACACACATTTCAGTACAATCAACTTGTAAAAGTGCATGTACCATTATATGACCCCTTTAAAGGTGCCACTCGGCCGCCATCTTGGCAACGCCTCCGGGCAGCTATTTCGGACTAACAAGACCAGGCTCCTATCTATATGAATGGGCAGAGAGTCAGAACTGCACTTTCACTGGTCACCGGGACATAAAAACTGCATGTATAGAAACAGCAGTAAAATATGATAAAAATCGCTGGAAAAGTTTGATGACTTTGCCCCAAAATAAGGTTTAAAACGCCTTTTTCCCCACGTTATACTTTTACTACGCATGCGCTAGGGTTCACGACACCAACTTCATTTACGTCTCTATCCAGAATGCCGGTGTTGTGCAATAATCAATGTCAATATTGTTCTCCATTATTTAAATATAAGCAGGGTTTGCACTTTATCAGTAATAACAATGTATTGTATAGATCAGTTGTTTTAACTATTCATTAACATGAATCGGTTCAAAAGAGTCATTAGTTCGCAAATTGGACGTGTCATACGGTTGTGTGATTATCCCAGCAGTTAGGACATGGACATCCCACAAGGTTAGTGTCAACACAGAAAACATTACATCACTGGATAGGTTTTTTCGTTTATTTAGAGAGTAATTTTATGTCAGCTGAATGTGCGGAACGCATTTCAGAGAAGATAAGGCAACGTATTTTAGCACAATTCACACCCAGCGGTAATTCAGGAAAAAAAAATCTCCGAATGCTCCACATGAAACTTTGGTCTTCCGACCTTTTACCATAATAATGTCGTTTTATTTTGATTAATATGCGTGCGGGAGAGAGAGCAAGACAGCGCTTAATTTGGAGACGGTGAAGTCTTATTTACACTTTCGTCTGGCTCCGAAGAGAGAGTGCGCGCGCGCGACCGGGGCTCTCTCTCTCTCTCTCCGCTGTCGCAAAACCTCAACTGTGCGCATGCGTCAGTGGAACCAGACGATAGGCTTAAATGTTTCCCGGCTTGACTTTTAAAAGCAGATGATTGGCTTTCCAGCGGGAGGGGCGGGACATGTGCATACAACCGCCATCTTTGCCGTTACGGGTTTTCCTTATATAGTTGTATTGAGGATTGAGGAAGTGGCATGTCTCTTATATAAATTGTCTCTGATTCTACTCAGTGCTCCAGCTATCAGCAATGAACGCGCCGGTTGGTGCGGGCTATGATTGACAGCTCGCTTACGAGGGCGCGAGGGCGGGTCTGTGTTGAAACGGGTCTGTCAATCACCATTGTGGGAGGGGCGTCCGACCGTGTGACGTCACACGGTCGAACGGCTTGATTTAGGAAAGGGGGGAAACATATAAGAAGATTTAAAGGTCCCATGACATGCTACTTTTTGTAGGCTTTAATATAGACCTTAGTGGTCCCTAGTACTGTATCTGAAATCTCTTTCCAAAAATTCAGCCTCGGTGCAGAATTATAGCCACTACAAGCCAGTCCCAGAATGAGCTTCCTTCAGACGGGCCGTTTCGGTGTCTGTAGCCTTAAATGATAATGAGGAGGAGAAAGGCGGCGCAAGATGGTCAAGGCCACACCCACCCTCCAACGGTACCGTGGCGTGCATGTTTACGTTGGTAATAGCAATGGCACGAAGACACGCAGTCTTTCAAGCATTTCAGTTTGACCCAGAATCTGATCCGGATGGAGAAGCAACGGATGAAGAAGTTGCAACTCAGCGGCTCCAGCAGGACGTTTCCGAATGGTTAGTTTAAAATATTATGTTTGGATACGGTACTTTATTCGAATGGTTTACAGTTATTATCATGTAGCTAACGCTAACCTACTGTTGCCTTTTCATGAGAGATCTGTAACGTCTGTAATTTATCTTATTACAATTACATCAAGCTCTGCGATCTTGAAATGCGGATATCGCGCGCGCCATATAACCAACAGGAAAACAGTTATCCAAATAACAAAGACGTGTACAACACTCGCGTTACAGTGTGTGTATTCACACACATAAACTGCATAGCTGCATAGATAATGTTACAGCCACATTCTACGTGTAACAATCTAGGTAACCATAAACAGTAAAGCAACACACTTATATATCATTAGTTGACTTACTTGTCCGAGGTGTGTAACGTTAGCTGAGAAGAGAGTGATCCAGACTTTAGTTTCAGACGTTCAGCAAGCCCAGCTCTGTATTGACCATTCGATGTTCATTTGTACATCCAATTATTGAGCAATTATTATGCTTCGCTCGCTCAAAAGCCATGATATCTCTCGTGGACAAACTAAAATCGCGCGCGCGCGTTCTACTTCCTAGCTCATTTTCTCATGGGCGGAAAATATATTCTCTGGGCGGGCAAAGCAGAGAAAGGGAGGTAACATTTCCTCCTTATGACGTCATAAGGAGGAGATTCAAGATCAGCGCGAATGAGCCTCCATTTTCTCAAAGGCAGAGAAAGATAGCAAAAGCTCGATTTACACCGATTGAAATTTCTAGAAACTTGGGGACCATATACAGGCTAGGGGAACTCATATTAATGTTAAAAAACCTCAGAAAGTGAAAATTTCATGTCATGGGACCTTTAAAAAAAAACACTGGATGGATTTTTATCATTTTATGATGGTTGTGTACAGGCACTGCCAACACACATTTCAGTACAATCAACTTGTAAAAGTGCATGTACCATTATATGACCCCTTTAAAGTATCCTTTAATTAAAATGTTAAAATTAAAAATCATTTCATATTTGAATAGCTTTATTTATGCAATTGTAAATGAAGTGTAAATATAGTAGGCTAATGCCAGTTTTGATGCTGCTTCTGTGTCACCTCTGCACTGCAAGGATGGATTTTAATTTAATGATTTAATTTGACATTGGTACTGTGTTGTTCTAATATAATTTAATTTGAATGTTAGAATTTGACATAAAAGGTGATGCATACCTCTAAATACGTTTAGAAACAATGTCCATATATGTATTGGTGAAAATGCCCCTGGAAATCAATTTAAGGTGGCTAATATTGCCCCTTAATAAAAATGTTAATTTCGGTCACTACTGTGAACTGACCACTGCATATAAAAAATATGAATATCTTCGTGGGTCTGCTGTCAACAACAGGCCTAAACCAGCCGGGATACCAGCACAAAAACACAATCAGTAAAATATCATTTAATTATTATCAACAAAACTTTTAAAATATATAGACATTTTTGTCAATATTGCGCACCCCTAATGTACGGTACTCCTTTTGATTTCTTCAGGTCTTAAAAAGGTCTTAAAAAGCCTTAAATTTGTCTTAAAAAATTGTGCAGATACCCTGTTTAAATGACATGTAAAATAAAGACATGTTATGTTACACTGTGATGTAATGGTGTTTTCTGGAAGGGACTAAAGAACAAAGTATTTTTATCAGCAGAAATGCAGAATACAAATGTTTTTATTAAGTTAAATAGACATATAAGTTTCAGGTTATGTTTTAGTGTTGGTAACGTCCCACATTGTCCCACACAAACTTAGTAATCGTCCCACATTTGGTTTGTTTGATGGTGGTCCCCCTAGTGTACAGTGTTTGTGTCCAGACATAGAAACACTGACAACAGAGACTATAATGGGGATACAAAACTGGTCTAGCGCATCCCTTGGCTTTATCACAGACGTCAGTGGAAAGTTTGTAGTTCAGTCGGACTCGGATGTCAATGGCAAAGAAAGTAAAACGAGGAATGTAGCTGCTTATTATTATTATTATTATTATTAGAGAGAGAGAGAGAGAGAGAGAGAGAGAGAGAGAGAGAGAGATAGAGAGCACTTCTGTTGAATGCTCTTGATTGCTGATCGTTCACTCAGCACGTGTTATTTGGAGTAAAACTGAATCGTATATGTAAGTAAAACATGAACTGTTTCCTGATTTATGTATAACGAGTGATTCCCTACATTATCACTGGAGAGAAGCCGTGCACATGTGATCTTATAACAAAAGTTAATTGATATTTACCAAGAATGATGAAAAAGAAGAAATAAAAATATTTTTCAAACTTCTTCTTGTGTTAAAGTCTTTGTGTCTCTTCTGTTTTGTGAAAAGACAGACTTGCTGAAAGAAACTTGAGTTGTGTGTTTGCAAATGTAGGCTAATCTCTTTTGCCATTAAGAGTTGATCTGACTTCTGCTCTTGAATACATTTATTTTAAGTAAAATTTACTTGAAAGTCTGAACTGTACTTTCCCTATACAAAATATATCACAATTAGTTCATTTATGTGTTTCGACATAAATTAGAAAGTAGAACATTTCTCCAATACTTGTTGGTAAATGTTCACTACCAAAAACTACAAAAAAGATTGATGCTATTTCTATTTGTAGGCTACTATTGATGTTTTATTATATAAAACTTATTCTTCACATGATATTGTGTGACCTCTAGTGGTGAGCTCGAGAAATGGCATAATCTCTCTGCATCTGCTGTTGCATCTTAATACCAGTTACACTACAGTTAAAGGGATAGTTCACTTTGAAATTAAATTTTGGTATGTTTTAGCTTACCTCAAGGGCATCCAAGATGTAGGTGTCTTTTTTTCCGCAGTAGTTTCAATTTTGATATTTTTAGGTCAAACCGTTCTTGTCTGTCAGTCATAATGCAGGTCGATGGTCACTTGTCTCAAACAGCATGCACAGAGTCCAAATTAAAACAATTCCCCGTCGTCCAAATTAAACAATTCCCCATCGTAAGTACACATTGATGGCCTAAGACACGAAACGAGCGGTTTGTGTGAGAAAACGAACAGTATTTATATCGTTTTTACCACTTATACGCAGCCATGTCCAAGTGATCTGATCTGACGTGTGCGCAGACTGGTGCATAGATATATATACACTAGATGTCGCCTTGGCTACTGCGAAACCGTAGCCAAGGCGACATCTAGTGTATATATCTATACCCGCCCGCGCCGTCAGATCATTTGGACGTGGCTGAGTTCAAGAGGTAAAAACGATATAAAAACTGTTCGTTTTCTCACACAAACCGCTCGTTTCGTGTCTTAGGCCATCAATGTGTACTTACGATGGGGAATTGTTTAATTTGGACGACGGGGAATTGTTTTAATTTGGACTCTGTGCATGCTCTTTGAGACAGTGACCATCGACCTGCATTATATGACTGACAGACAAGAACGGTTTGACCTAAAAATATCAAAATTGAAACTACTGCGGAAAAAAAGACACCTACATCTTGGATGCCCTTGAGGTAAGCTAAAACATACCAACATTTAATTTCAAAGTGAACTATCCCTTTAAGAGAACTGGACTAATTCACTTTTCAAAATAATAAATTTTAAACAAAACAAAAATAGCAAAGCTCTTTCTAATGCAGGTTTTGTTCCTCACTATGCTTTTTAATAAATGCTGAAAACGTTAAGTGTGGTATGTTTTTCTTTATAAACCACTTTCTCAAACCATTTTACAAAAACAATTGCAGTGTTTTTCTTTATAAACCATTTTCTTAATAAATCGCTTTACAACAACAATTTACAGTTTTTCTTCATAAATGAAATTCTTCATACATGGTTACAATGATTATTACAAGTGTCTTTCTTTATATAACACTTCCATTATATAAGGTCACAATTAAGCATAAACTTTTTTATGTTTTTTAAAAATTAAATTTTATTATGCTAACAAATATACAATACAATGGCAAATGAGAAAATTATAATTGCTGATCAAAAAGCATTGGACAGAATATCTAGACTGGGGAATGCGAAAGCTACAACTTAAAATGTGGATTATGGGTGATAACAGGCATTATCCGTATGTCAGTCAAAGCAGAGAGACAGAGTTTCATACAAATAAAAATGTATCAATAAAAATAAATATTCTGTATATAAAATGTAAGCGAAATATAATTGTAAATCAGATCAAAGTTAAGTAATATAAAGATACATATGACAGATTTGACAGATTAAAATCTTTGACAGATAAAATGTATCACACAATGATGTAATTTTAATTTGAGAGTTTGTTTATATCATTTGCTAATTTTATTTTCGTTTTAATTTTTTAATTTTTAAAGTTTTATGGAGGAGTTTCCCAACATCATTATGATGAAGGTCTAATACTGAAGACTCATATTCATGCTAATCCTCCTCTGAGCTGAGATCAGGCTTATCTCCCTCCATTTCACCTGTAAAAAAAGCAAAACATCTTGTATGAAACCCAAGCAAAACTTAATACAAACATTTCTAAACAATATTTCAGGGTTTTTCCTAGGTCAAAAAGGGTCTTCTGTGGTGGCTGATGAACACGGTCATCCATGCGCACACACACACACACACACACACACACACACACACACACACACACACACACACACACACACACACACACACACACACACACACACACACACACACACACACACACTAGGATTCCATGTTTTATGGGAACATTCTATTGGCATAATTGTTTATATTCTGTTAAAAAAACAAAAACCTGTATATTCTCTCCCTTTACACTAACCCTAACCTAAACCTACCCATCACACTTTTTTTTTTGTTGCATTTTTGGTTTTCAAAAAATTATATTCTGTATGATGTATGAGCTTGTTTCCTCATGCGGACCAAAAAAAAGTCCTCACAAGGACAAGGATTTCAGATATTTCTATCTTTATGGGTACATTTTTTCCAATACCGTAGGGTCCAAGCACAAAGAACACGACAAGTCATGCAAACATGGCTGGGAGCAACTGCAAAAACTCGCAATTGAAGACATTTTAAGATGATTTTAGGCAAAATGCCTGAAAAATCAAATACAATCACTAGTACTGTGATTTAATGGTTTATCACTTTTACCAATAGGTGGCACTGTTACAAAACTGATGTGGTCTGGTCAGGAGTAACGGGTTTTTGCCTATTTTTTACAGTCTATGGTTTTTGCCCACAAGTTCTGTCAAATATTTGCCAGAGCTGTTAAATGTTTTTCAATGGCTCTGTGCGCAGCCTACCTGTATTTGACGTACCGTAAACTCTAGTGTGAAGACGCACGACTCGCCGTTGCTTTGGTGAGAGCACTGTTTCTCACCCTCAGTGAGAGAGAGAGAGAGAGAGAGAGAGAGTCTTGCATACCACGCAGAATCGACGCACTACATGTAAATAGTGTTCTTTGCTGTATTTTCCTGTCAAAATAACAGTTCATTTGGAATTATTCAGCAACAAGGAACAAGCAGATATGCCGGTGTCTCCGGTAGTGGGCGGAACTAATGCGCAAACGGCAATCTGATTGGCTGGCGCTCATCTATTACGTCCCTGTTTTGATTTCAGCAAATCAGTTCGAGCGAACACTGACAACGTGATTAATATTCATGAGCCCAGCAGCTCATCAATCCTTAGTGTGTTATATATTGTTTTTAGTAGTACAATTAGTAGTAGTATTATTATTTTTTAATAATAATTACTATTATCTATTACTATTATCTATTTTTTTCCAGAAACACTGAATGACCAACAATATCTTAAGCACCAACAGCCCTAATTTCAGTTAAAATGACAAATATGCATTCATACATGGTTGCCAAGTTTTAGTTCTAATTACTTAAGTACTATCATTAAATAGAGCTTGATTATCATTATATAATGCTTGATTGACTGATGTTAAGAGTGTATGTTCAGATATTTAAAAAGTCTGGTGAGTAAACAAAAAAATGCACTAGCTAATGGTGATTCTATTGCCAAGGTGTGCGTAGACGGTTGCAATTGTATCTAAACAAAACTCAGTAACTCCCACTACAAAACTTGTGGAGCTTATTGTATTACTGAAAGAATATTTAGCATGCATATTTATTTTGTGTTATTTCATCATGTCTCACCTCAGTGTCTTGAGTTGACACTTCTGATCCTGTAGTAAATCACTGAGCTCCTTCACTCCTGATTGTCCAGGATCATTTCCTCTGAGATCCAGCTCTATCAGGTGTGAAGGGTTTGATCTCAGAGCTGAAGCCAGAGCTTTATAACCTTCTTCACTGATGCTGCAGTCTGAAAGTCTACAGAAGAGAAGAGAAAAAGGTATTTCATCATCTGATAGAAACTTGTTTACTGGAGTAATTTAACTCTGGACAAAGAGTAAAGAGAAATGTTATTATTAAAGCGGCACTATGTAACTTTTGGCGCTTCAGGGGTTAATAAACAAAACTGCATGCATCTAGCAGAAGAACATTGTAGCTGAAGCTACTTCTCTCTTTTTATGTCTATGGTGATTCATGCAGGTACAGTACTGTTCTACTCCGCAGTGGTTGTGACCCGACCGGTCTAAAATAGTCCAAATATAAACACTTATTATAGTGAATCAGGATAAGACAAAAACATGGTTTGGAAAAAGGATTCATGTTATACTCGCTCATTATATACATTTAGAACACAAAAAAAGTTACATAGTGCAGCTTTAAAATCAAACAATGGTTCAGTGAACTCACCTGAGTTTCTCCAGTGTGCAGTTTGTATTTTCTAATCCGTTCTGGAGTTTCTTCACTCCTGAATCCTGCAGATTATTGTTGCTGATGTCAAGCTCTTTCAGACTGGAGTTTGATCTCAGGACTGTAGCGAGAGCTGAACAGCTTTCCTCTGTTAGACCACACTTACGCAGCCTAAAATAATGAACAGAAGAGGGAGAATTTACAAACACAAAGTACTTGATTCCAACATAACTGAGAATAGTGTTTTTGTTATGAAATGTCTTTAACATAATTTAAATCTACAATACTAAATGTACAATACTCACATCAGTGTGTTGAGTTTACAGTGTTTATCCTTCAGTAGAGCAGCGATCTGATTCACTCGTGTGTCTCCTAGTTCACGTTCACTCAGATTCAGCTCTCTCAGGAGTAACGGGTTTTCACCCACTATTCCACTCACATACTGACAGGCTTCCTCTGGAGCAGGACCCAAAAACCTGAAAACCAGTCTTGTAGTCCTAACAAAAAAAGTGGTTTACTATTCTGTACCCTGCCTCAACCACCATTAAAAAAGTGTTTTCATGTTGTTGTTCAATGTTAACATATGTTTCATTAAAATAAATAATGACAACATTTTTTAAAAAAAATACAGTGCATTCTAAAAATTGGTAGACAGATTATTTCTCAAGTAGCCTACTGGGCTTCAGGGAACGAGGGTTACAAACGTAACCGAGACGTTTTGTATCATGGCTGCAGTACCACTTGGGGTGTGCTTTTTATTCTGCTTTTCCTAATATATATATATATTTTTTATTCATTTTATCTGGCAATGCATCAGAGTGTCTTCACTCACCACCATATTTCCTTATGTACTTTTTAATGCAGAGAGAGATGTGCACTCAAAGCATCGAGTGGAACTGATGGGAGTCTGAGACAGTTTCCCTTACGAAAATTAACTGTTTTTTGGGGTATTGATTACTATTTGTAAAACCACAACAATACCATAGTTAAACTATAGTTTTTGTAGCAAAACCATGGTTTTGGACACACAGTTAAAGGGGCAGCTAAAATGACAACAGCCTAAATATATATCGTATATGTGCGTATGGCCCCGACTACACTGCTGAAGATAGAGGAAGTACACTGATATTACCTGCCATATAAAGATTTCTTTCATAATATTTTAAAGGTCCTTTAGTCATTTCAAAGCTTTTATAAATTTCTTTTTGATGGTTTAATTCACTTCCAGCTAAAAACTGTTGCATTTTATTGTCTTAATAACACTCACCTCAGTGTTTTCAGCCGATTCAACCAATTCTGTTGTACATCATAGAGCTCCTTCACTCCTGATTGTCCAGGATCATTTCCTGTGAGATCCAGCTCTATCAGGTGTGAGTTTGATCTCAGAGCTGAAGCCAGAGCTTTATAACCTTCTTCTGTGATACTGCAGTTTGAAAGTCTACAAAACATGAAACATGAATTAAATGTAACATTGTGTTTCAAATTAAATTATCAGATGAATTATAACTTAAACTGAATCAGAATGATCAGTGCACGTAGAAATGTTCATCAAATACAATATTTACAAATTGTCTGTTTTAGTTTTTTGAGTTTTGAAGTTTTCTTCCCACTAGACATGTGACAGTATCAAAATTAAAACATTTAAATACTGTTTGACTCCCTTCTCTGTGTCAGGAAGATGTCAAGCAAAAAGCAGAGTTTTGTTTACGGAGGTGCTGTTCCGCCAGCGCAATCCACTGTCAGAGAGTGAATTCATTCAGCCCATCTTCTTCTTTCATTTATGCTTCTCCTCCGTGTTGGGGTTGTTTACATCAGAGTGAGCATGCCTCTTTAATGCAGCAAATTTTAACCAGGTAATTCTAAAATTCAAAATGTATAATACAGAAACTCTTTTTAATAAAGTTGCAAATATTTTGAAGTGCCCACAACAACGATTATGTGCATGTTCATTACCGTACACTTGCACATCTACTTCCCACTTCCCAGTGCATTTCATTTTAGCACTTTATGGTTAATATATAAACAGATAATTAAATTTTATTAAGGATGTTACATGTAACACAGTTAACATGTTTACAGTGGGGGAAATAATGATTTGATCCCCTGCTGATTTTGTAAGTTTTGTCCACTTACAAAGAAATGAAGGGTCTATAATTTTTATGGTAGGTTTATTTTAACAGATAGAGACAGAATATCAACCAAAGTATCCAGAAAAACACATTATATAAAGGTTATAAATTGATTTGCATTTCAGTAAGTGAAATAAGTGTTTGATCCCCAAGCAAAACATGACTTAATACTTAGTGGAGAAACCTTTGTTGGCAAGCACAGAGGTAAGACGTTTCTTGTAGTTGGTCATCAGCTTTGCACACATCTCAGGAGGGATTTTGGTCCACTCCTCTTTACAGATGCTCTCAAAATCCTTAAAGTTTCTCGGCTGTCGCTTGGCAACTCAAAGGTTCGGGTTCCTCCACAGATTTTCTATATGATTAAAGTCTGTAGACTGGCTAGGCCCCTCCAAGACCTTAATGTGCTTCTTCTTGAGCCACTCCTTTGTTGCCTTGGAGGTATGTTTTGGGTCATTGTCATGCTGGAAGACCCATCCACGACCCATCTTCACTATCACACTAAACTGCTCGATTAACATTAGAATAACATACTGATCATATTCTAACATGTCATCATGTTGAGCTATATAACATTGATTATTTGTATGTACATTTGCTCAGCTGTCTAATAAAGTACATGCAAGAGCGGTGTTCCTATCAAGTCAAGGCTCGTGAAGCGCTGTCAAGTCTAAGTTAGTCGCGGACACTAGCTCTCGGCATCCCGAAAACGCCACGCCAATATTGATCTTCGTTTTAGTTCTCCTTTTGTCCCAAAGTCTGCTTGCCATGGTTGAACGAAACAACAACAGCGTGAGCACGCTAGATGTAACGCAGTTGTCCATGTCTGTCGCCATGGTTACTATGGCAGTACAAGCAGAAACCAAGGATAACACGGATATTACATCATTGACAGGCAACGTGTTACAAGGGACGGGCACTATTCTTACATATTGTACCTTTAAACACACTTTTGTGTATTCATGTTTGATATAATATATTGTTCATAAAAACTAAACTATACAAAATTTGACTTAACTTTAAACTTAATTTGTGCCATTTTTGTGTCTACTTTTAAAGTGACAAAATATTTTTCAATTTAGTTATTTTAGTTTTTTCCCAATTGTGTAATATTTTCTTACCAGTAATAAAAATCCTTTAAGTTTTCATTTTAGTTTTTTCATTTAGAGATAACACCACTGTTACGGAAAAAAAATGGTAGTTTAGTATCCAGTTCTCATTATTAACTAATAGCTAATTACTAGTTGCATATTACTAGGATATTGTCTGTTTAATAGTACTTATAAAGCACATATTATTGCCTTATTCTGCATGATCTCATTCTACATCCCATAATCCTACCCATATCTAAACTTAAATGCTACTACAACTACCTTACTAACTATTAATAAGAAGTAATTAGGAGTTACTAATAGTTATTAGTGACTATTGGACTCTAAACTGAGTGACCAAAACAATGAGTATTCTTAAATTTTTTTGCACTTCAGGAGGCAAGCAGATTCAGTGAATATATAATATCCCTGTGATTGCTGTGGTGTTGAGTGTCTGCTGATGGTGAACTGAACTCACTTAAGAATCTTCAGTGTTGATTTCTTCAGTCCCTCACAGATCTCTTTGACTCCTGAGTCCAGCAGACGGCTGTTGTTCAGGTTCAGCTCTTTCAGGATGGTTTTGGAGGAGAGAACAGTAGCTAGAACTGAACAACTTTTCTCTGTCAGCTCACAATTATTCAGCCTGAACTCAAAAACACCATAATTTATTATTCAGTACATATTTAACACACATCAGATCAACAGCTCTTCATATCTGCTCACACAAGTGCCTGACAGTCTTTAATAATACACAACAAACACAAGTTATAATGTATAAATCACATCGACTCACTTGATTTTCTCCACTTTGCTATGAGAGTCCATCAAAAGAGCAGAGAGCTTCTCTCCATCCAGATCTCCTAATTTATCTTCACTCAGATCCAGTTCTGTCAGTATTAATGGACTTTTACCCAGAACTTTAGTGAGATAGTCACACGCTTCCTGTGCAGCAGCACTTTTCAAAAACCTACAGGAAGTAGAACATGTAGATTTGATAATTGAAAAGAAAAGAAAAAAGGATAAAAGAAAAACACTAATTTAGATACAATAAAATAAACAATTATTTTTAAATAATGTTGTTAGAATGTCATGCCTTTTGCAAGTCCTATCCTCCTTATGGATCCAGTAAAGCAATAAAATATGGCAACGTGTAGAATATGTTAAAGTCATAGTTTTGGTAAATATTTCCAGTTTTGCTGAATTGCAATTCAGTAAATTCCTTTTCATGCCATTCTAATTCTGCACTGGCCATTTGTCACATCTACTGAGCTGCACACCTCTGACTCTGTCTGTGGCTTATTTTTCTCACCTGATGTTCTTTAATTTACAGCTTTCAAGCCGCAGTAAATCATAGAGCTCCTTCACTCCTGATCGTCCAGGATCATTTCCTCTGAGATCCAGCTCTATCAGGTGTGAGTTTGATTTCAGAGATGAGGTCAAACCTTTAAATCCTTCTTCAGTGATACTGCAGCCGGAAAGACTATACATATACATACATACAAAAACATATACATGTTAAGTACTGTAACCAATGCCTTACTGACAGCACCTGTGAATGGGTGAATGTGAATGGGTGAATGGGTGAATGTGAGGCAATATTGTAAAGCGCTTTGGTGGCCATTGGGTCTGTGAAAGCGCTATATAAATGCAGTCCATTTACCATTTACCTGCTTCATTTGCATTTCTAAATGTTTCATAAAATATTTAAAGTTTTCAGACTGAAATTAATATGATTAACTGATTTTTTTTTTTTTTTCTAATCAAATGGACATTTATAAATCTATGTTACCATGCATAAATGAAGATAAATTAATACACACTTCAGTTTCTTTAATCTGCATTGTGTATTTTCCAACAGAGGACAGATCATCTTTATTCCAGAGTTTCCTAGTTTATTCTCACTCAGATCCAGCTCTATCAGGTTTGAAGGGTTTGAAGTAAACGCTGAAGTCAGAGCAGCACAACCTTCTGCTGTAATACTGTTATTATTTAGCCTGTATTCAGAAGAGAAAGAAAACAAAGACATGAAACATTCTTCAGTTTATCACAAAACATTTTTAATGAACAACAATGATAGTGTCACATGTATGTTCTGTGTTCCCTACTTCATTGTGTATTTGGTTCTGTCCTGTGACCTAGACCTAGACCTCAGTCTGTTTATTTAGTCATTCATGTGTCCTATTATCTCCTCGGCTCCCTCATTTGTTCCAGTATTTATACTCCCTGTTTTTTTTTGGGGGGGGGGGGGGGTTCAGTTGGTTGTCCCTTTTCGTCAATGTTAAGGTGTGTTATATCTTTTTCCCTGAGTTCCCTATCAGTTGGTATTTCTCGACGCAAGTCGTGACAGACGAATAGGAATCTCGCTAGAGTGGCCAATTTACTTCAAGTGTAACTAAACGAGCCAATGAACATTGGCAAGCGATGATTTGCAGATTTATAACGAGCAGCAGGTGCATTGCATCCTCAGCTTTTCGCTTTGGAGCCGAGCGTTTCATGTATGCTCTTGTCTGCAAGCAGTGTCTTCTGAATGAGCAAGCTCTTCAAGGAGAACCTCTCGATTTCATCGGTGTTGGTGTCATGGCGTGGCAGTGGGGTCGATTTCCTCTTTTTTTCTTATTATTATTATTATTTGCCTTTCATTGAGCAAAAAAATAAGGTAACTGCTTGTAACGGTGCGCTGTTCAGAGTGCTGAAAAGCTGTTTTTACAGCTGGTTTTAGCTGTGCCTTCAACAAGAGTTAGTGCACACTACAGGCTGCAATTCCCTGTCAGTGTTGCCACGATCTTTTCCCCTGTGTGCTTCAGCACAGAGAGAGCGAGTCTCCTAAAAGAGCTTACATGGGTGTGAGTTGCGTCTTTCTATAGAATAACATTCCACCCGTGTGTTTCTGGCTGTGGTTGTTTCCTGTCCTCACTGACGGCCACAATCACGGCCTCGCACGCTTGGGCAAAACATGTTGAGACTGTGTTTGTGGGTGGTTTATGGTTTCGCATGGGAACATGACCACGTCGACATGCCGGTCATGACTCTTCTTTCTCTGGGAAGCTTGAGTCCCCTCTGTTGTTGGCCAGCCTCTGAGGGTTACAAAGGGCTTCTCCTTCTGGGAAACAACCCCCTAGGGCCCCTCCCCCTCTAGCACATCACAAGCTGTGCAACTTCTGGATGGGATTGCTGGTCCTTCTCATGGGGGAACCTAGCGTTTCATTCAGGGCTCCAGCTGAGTATCAGATGTCGATCGCTGATCGGAGAGAGGGCTGTTATGCTCTGGAGATTAGTGTGATGCTGAGCTTTCCACTGTTATGGCGTTTGCTTATGCTGACTCAGATTCAGAGTTTACAGCCATGCTTTCCCGGGTCTTTTCCCGGATATGCATTGAAAAACTGGGCAGTATGGAGCTATATTGGTGCCAAAAATATGAAAAGCCAAAAGTGCCAAAATCTGCATAAGTTCTCTCTCATTACTCTCAATGGTGGTGTGGCTGTGCACAGACCACCTCCACCCTGCATTTGAGGCCATGGCACTCTTAATGCACAAGGGTAGTTCTGAGCCGGGGTTGAGCTACGCATGTTGACTAACCGTGGTCAAGGTCACTGCGCAGGCCCTTGGCCAGACGATGTCCACTTCGGTGCTCCAGAAGCGCCCCTAGGCTTACCATGCAGAGGTGCGAGAGGTCGTCAAAGTACGCTTTCTCAACACTCCCATCTCACAAGGTGGCCTTTTCGACGACACTCTGGAGGACTGGGCCCAGCAGTTCTCTGCAGTCAGTAGCAGACTGAGAAGCTTCCCCCGAAGTACCAGCAGAGTCCCTTCAGGCCACCCCTCAGTCTACTTGTCGCCAAGGGTGTCGTCCCCGGGGATGGCTTCCGCAGCGTTCTCCTTCCTAATGGAAAGAGCATGCTTTCCCAGTGTTATCCAATAATCTCACTGTATGGGTTACCACGGAACAACAGTGACAGACACTCTCTGTGTAAGCCCTCTCCTATCGTCCTTCCAGGCAAGAAGGGGCAGGAGGCTTGCACAAGGCACTGGAAGGGGGCAGCAGCTGTGGCGCTTTGGTAGGGATTGTACTACTTGGCGTACGTCGAGAGTGACCGACTGATAGGGAACGTCCTATCTTGTAGGACACAACTCCTGTACCCTGCTGCACGGCCGGGTCACCTGCTCGGCTCCTCAGCGAAAAACTGAAGATGCAATGCACCTGCTGCTCATTATGTACCCGTGCTGCGAGGCAGAGCAGCTGCTTCAAATCATTGCATGCCAATGTTCATTGGCTCGTTTAGTTACACTCAAAGTAGATTGGCCTCTCTAGTGAGATTCCTATTCGTCAGTCACAATGTACGATTCTGTTCCCTCCTTTAGGGAACGAGGGTTACCATATGTAACAGAGACGTTCTCCTGTGGTTTATATTTGGATTAAAGGCTATTTTGTTTGAATCTTCATTCAAGTGTGCTTCCTACTAGCAGCAACCGTTACAGACAGTTTTAGTCCATACCAGTTAAATATATTTTACATTTTAAGTATTAAACCAAGGGAAATACTCACATCAGTGTGTTGAGTTTACAGTGTTTGTCCTTCAGTAGAGCAACGATCTGATTCACTCCTGTGTCTTTTAGGTCACGTTCACTCAGATTCAGTTCTCTCAGGAGTAACAGGTTTTTACCCACAATTCTTCTTACATAATGACAGGCTTCATCTGCAGCAGGACCCAAAAACCTATAAAGCCATTAATAAAAAAGCATTTCTGTTAATTATTCATATGCATATCATTTTTTGGGATTATTTCATCACGTCTCACCTCAGTGTCTTGAGTTGATACTTCTGATCCTGTAGTAAATCACTGAGCTCCTTCACTCCTGATTGTCCAGGATCATTTCCTCTGAGATCCAGCTCTATCAGGTGTGAAGGGTTTGATCTCAGAGCTGAAGCCAGAGCTTTATAACCTTCTTCTGTGATACTGCAGTCTGAAAGTCTACAGAAAAGAGATTTAAAAAATAAAAAAGTTATACAATCAATATCACTTTAATAATAAAATTATAACATAAAAATCATCAAATGCCTTTTCTCTTGTAAGTACAGAAAATGACAGAGGCATGTTTTTTCCTGTTTCTTTAATTCACTACAGTAATTTAACTTTAATATTTAAAACAAACAATGGTTCATTAAACTTACATGAGTTTCTGCAGTGTGCAGTTTGTATTTTCTAATACGTTCTGGAATTTCTTCACTCCTGAATCCTGCAGATTATTGTTGCTGATGTCAAGCTCTTTCAGACTGGAGTTTGATCTCAGGACTGTAGCGAGAGCTGAACAGCTTTCCTCTGTTAGACCACACTTACGCAGCCTAAAATGATGAACAGAAGAGGGAGAATTTACAAACACAAAGTAATTGATTCCAACATAACTGAGAATTGTGTTTTTGTTACAAGATGTCTTTAACATAATTTAAATCTACAATTCTAAATCTACAATACTCACATCAGTGTGTTGAGTTTACAGTGTTTATCCTTCAGTAGAGCAGCGATCTGATTCACTCGTGTGTCTCCTAGTTCACGTTCACTCAGATTCAGCTCTCTCAGGAGTAACAGGTTTTCACCCACTATTCCACTCACATACTGACAGGCTTCCTCTGCAGCAGAACCCCAAAATTTGAAGACCAGTCTTGTAGTCCTAGCAAAAAAAGTGGTTTACTATTCTGTACCCTGCCTCAACCACCATTAAAAAAGTGTTTTCATGTTGTTGTTCACTGGTAACATATGTTTAATTAAAAGAAATAATTACCAAAAAAAATAAATAAATACAGTGCATTCTAAAAATTGGTCGACAGATTATTTTTCAAATAGACTACTGCATGGCTGAAGTAGTTCTGCATTAGGTTTGTTGTCTGCATTACAGTTCTATATGACTATAATTAAAATATTGCTTTAGAATTACATTAAGTGTGAAAATACACTATATCAGTGATTCTCAACCGGTGGGCTGCGGCTATTTCTGAAAATCCCGACTCCTGGAGGAGACAGACCCAGCCCTGGCTTTGCTCTGTCCCGTCCATGCTATGTGACTGTGCGTGGACAGAACATAATAGCAATAGCAATAGCAATAGCAACTTTATTTATATAGCACGGTTAAAAACAACAATAGTTGTATAATAGCAACCAAAGTGCTTTACATTGTATCACATAGCACAAAAAGAGGAGAAAATCTACTCTACAAAGACAACATCATATAGGCAACACATGTAGTAAAAAAAGTCACTGATTAAAAGCTATTGAAAACAGATATGTTTTAAGTTGTCCTTTGAAAACCTGCACCGTATCGGCGTCTCTAATATGTATAGGCAAGCTATTCCAAAGTTTAGGCGCCGCTACAGCAAAGGCGCGATCTCCTTTTTTCTTTCGGAGTGTCCTGGGTATTTTAAGTAGTTTCTGACTCTCTGATCTCAGACTTCGTCCAGTCTGATTTTCAGTTAAGAGATCTGACAGATAGGCTGGTGCCAGTCCATGAAGGGATTTGTACACCAATAACAAAAGTTTAAAATTAATCCTAAAATAAACTGGAAGCCAGTGCAAGGAGATCAAAGAAGGAGTAATGTGTTCGTGTTTTTTTTATCCCAATTAAAAGTCTAGCAGCTGAATTTTGAACTTTTTGTAAACGAGAAATAGATGACTGACTAATTCCCAAATATAAGGCATTACAATAGTCAAGTCTGGATGTTATCAAAGCGTGGATCGCGGTTTCAAGGCCTTTAAACGTCAAGCATGATTTCATCTTTGCTAAATTGCGTAAATGAAAGAAACTTGACTTTACCACCGAATTTATGTGTTTATCTAGTTTTAAAGAGCTGTCAATATTTACACCTAGATTACGAATACATGTTTTAACATGAGGTGACAAAGGGCCGAAGTCCAATTGAGTTGTACTCCTGGCTCCACTCGAGCTGCAAACTAAAATCTCAGTCTTACTTTCATTTAGATGTAAAAAATTCGCAGTCAACCATGTTTTGAGATCTAAAAGACAGGCCATAAGAGGTTCTAAACCACTTTCATGTGACAGTGGCAGGTACACTTGTACATCATCAGCGTAACAGTGAAACTTGATATTATATTTCCTGAAGATATTTCCCAAAGGAATCATATATAGCGAGAATAAAATAGGAGCAAGAATGGAACCTTGCGGCACTCCACACATGATTGGTGTTGATCTGGATAAGCATGTCCCGATCTTCACTACCATACTTCTATCAGTCATACTTCTATTTAAACCACTCCAGGACATTCCCTTGAACCCCCACATACTCCTCCAGACGTGAGATCATCACTGAGTGATCAATTGTGTCAAAAGCGGTGGTTAAATCTAATAAAACTAATACAGCAGACTAATAAAGCCTTCGGACCTCAGACCAGCTCTTTGTCTGGCCAGCAGAAGGGAAAGGCTGTCTCCAAGCAGAGGATGACCCACTGGGTAGTTGATGCCATCACCTTGGCTTACCAAGCACAAGGCATGCCTTGCTCGCTCAGGATGCAAGCTCACTCTACAAGAAGTGTTGCATCCTCCTGGGTGCTGGCACGTGGCGCCTCGCTGACAGATATTTGTAGTGCTGCGGGCTGGGCGAACCTCAACACGTTCGCTAGATTCTATAGTCTACGTGTAGAGCCGGTATCCTCCTGTTCTCACCTCAAACGGGTAGAAATACTGAGAGGCCCGGCTCAATGTTGTCCTGCTGCACCAAAATTGAGAGAGTCCAGAGAGTCCCTATGGGCAGACCCTGTTGAGTCCCGTCACCCATGGCAGCCGGACGTGGTGAAGTGTCCTGCGACAGGCCTATATTCCGCTGTAAACTTGAGAACCGGGTCTAGGCTGGGTGGCATATGTGTGACCCTAAGGGGATCCCATATGTGTACTTTTCCACGGTTGCTCCTAAACAGAAGCCTGTGTCTTTCCCTTGGGAGAACCCATCTCTTATGAGGTTGTAGTCACCCTAGTAACTTCCATATGTATATCTACACATAACTCCTTCGGGGAAGGATGTGGTTTCCTTTTCCAGTCTGAAAACCTGAAGATGCACCTGTTGCTCATTATATACCCCCGCTGCGAGGCAGAGCAGCTGATTTCAATTATTGTATGCCAACGTGCATAAGCTCGTTTTAGTTACACTCAAAGTAGATTGGCCTCTCTAGTGAGATTCCTATTCGTCTGTCACCAAAGTGATGTCTCCATTCCCTCCTTCAGGGAACAAGGGTTACAAACGTAACCGAGACGTTTTGCATCGTGGCCGCAGTACCACTTGGGGTGTGCTCTTTATTCTGCTTTTCCCAATATATTTTAATTTTTTTATTCATTTTATCTGGCAATGCATCAGAGTGTCTTCACTCACCACCATGTTTCCCTTATGAAAATTAACTGTTTTTTGGGGGTAATGAATACCATTTGTATAACCACAACAATACCATAGTTAAACTATAGTTTAGCAAAACAATGGTTTTGGACACACAGTTAAAGGGGCAGCTAAAATGACAACAGCTTATGGACTTTTACATGCAAATATTAATCCTTAGAAGTCGTAATACGAAAACAGCCCTGGGCAAAAAGTAAGTATATATCGTATATGTGCGTATGGCCCCGACTACACCACTGCTGAAGATAGAGGAAGTACACTGATATTACCTGCCATATAAAGATTTCTTTCATAATATTTTAAAGGTCCTTTAGTCATTTCAAAGCTTTTATAAATTTCTTTTTGACGGTTTAATTCTCTTCCAGCTAAAAACTGTTGCATTTTATTGTCTTAATAACACTCACCTCAGTGTTTTCAGCCGATTCAACCAATTCTGTTGTACATCATAGAGCTCCTTCACTCCTGATTGTCCAGGATCATTTCCTGTGAGATCCAGCTCTATAAGGTGTGAAGGGTTTGATCTCAGAGCTGAAGCCAGAGCTTTATAACCTTCTTCTGTGATACTGCAGTTTGAAAGTCTACAAAACATGAAACTTGAATTAAATGTAACATTGTGTTTCAAATTAAATTATCAGATGAATTATAACTTAAACTGAATCAGAATGATCAGTGCACGTAGAAATGTTCATCAAATACAATATTTACAAATTGTCTGTTTTAGTTTTTTAGTTTTGAAGTTTTCTTCCCACTAGACATGTGACAGTATCAAAATTAAAACATTTAAATACTGTTTGACTCCCTTCTCTGTGTCAGGAAGATGTCAAACAAAAAGCAGAGTTTTGTTTACGGAGGTGCTGTTCCGTCAGCGCAATCCACTGTCAGAGAGTGAATTCATTCAGCCCATCTTCTTCTTTCATTTATGCTTCTCCTCCGTGTTGGGGTTGTTTACATCAGAGTGAGCATGCCTCTTTAATGCAGCAAATTTTAACCAGGTAATTCTAAAAATTTATTCTAAAAATCTAAATTTATAATACAGAAACTTTCTTTAATAAATTTGCAAACATTTTGAAGTGCCCACAACAACAATTATGTGCATGTTCATTACCGTACACTTGCACATCTACTTCCCACTTCCCAGTACATTTAGTTTTTTAGCACTTTATGGTTAATATATTAACAGATAATGAAATTTTATTAAGGCTGTTACATGTAACACGTTTACAGTGGGGGAAATAATGATTTGATCCCCTGCTGATTTTGTAAGTTCGCCCACTTACAAAGAAATTAAGGGTCTATAATTTTATGGTAGGTTTATTTTAACGGATAGAGACAGAATATCAACCAAAAAATCCAGAAAAACACATTATATAAAGGTTGTAAATTGATTAGCATTTGATCGAGTGAAATAAGTATTTGATCCCCTATCAACCAGCAAGAATTCTGCCTCCCACAAATTGGTTATATACCCATGTGAAACACAGATTAGTCCTGTCACTTTAAGAAAGTACTACTAGCGCAGTGGACACCTGTCCACAGAATCTGTATCTTGATGACCAACTACAAGAAACGTCTTATCTCTGTGCTTGCCAACAAAGGTTTCTCCATCAAGTACTAAGGCATGTTTTGCTTGGGGATCAAATACTTATTTCACTTACTGAAATGCAAATCAATTTATAACCTTTATATAATGTGTTTTTTTCTGGATTTTTTGGTTGATATTTTGTCTCTATCCGTTAAAAAAAACCTACCATAAAAATTATAGACCCTGGACCATTATCGTCCCTGTCAAGTCGTGACTCGTGAAGCTCTGTCAAGTCTAAGTTAGTCGTGGACGTGGATCTCTCTTCATCTCGAAAACGCCACGCCGATATTGATTTTCGTTTTATTTCTGCTTTTGTCCCAAAGTCTGCTTGCCATGGTCCATAATGTTTGAACTAAACAACAAAAGCGTGAGCGTACCGCTAGATGTAACGCAGTTGTGCACGTCTGTCGCCATGGTTACTATGGCAGTACGAGCGGAAACCAGGGATAACGCGGATATTACGTCATTGACAGGCGACGAGTTACAAGGGACGGGCACTATTTAAAATTGTGAATTTCTCTGAATTGACAAATTCTTGGAAACATTTAGGAAAATGTAAGCACACAATTGAAAGAAATATATAACACTGTGCAAGTGTGTTTTGGATATTTAGATACAAAATTCTTACATATTGTACCTTTAAACACACTTTTGTGAATTCATGTTTGATATAATATATTGTTTATGAAAAATTAAACTATACACAATTTTACTTAAATTTAAACTTAATTTGTGGCATTTTTGTGTCTACTTTTAAAGTCATAAAATATTTTTTGGTTTAATTTAGTTACTTTTTTAATTTAGTTTTTCCCCAATTGTGTAATTTTTTCTTACCAGTAACAAAAAATCCTTTAAGTTTTCATTTTAGTTTTTGTAAGAGATAACACCACTGTTACTGAAAAAAAATGGTAACACTTAGTTCAGGGTAGTTTAGTATCCAGCTCTCATTATTAACTAATAGCTAATTACTAGTTGCATATTACTAGGATATTGGCTGTTTAATAGTACTTATAAAGCACATATTATTACCTTATTCTGCATGATCTCATTCTACATCCCATAATCCTACCCATCCCTAAACTTAAATGCTACTACAACTACCTTACTAACTATTAATAATAAGTAATTAGGAGTTTATTGAGGCAAAACCAAAACAATGAGTATTCTTCCATTTTTTTGCACTTCAGGAGGCAAGCAGATTCAGTAAATATATAATATCCCTGTGATTGCTGTGGTGTTGAGTGTATCTGATGGTAAACTGAACTCACTTAAGAATCTTCAGTGTTGATTTCTTCAGTCCCTTACAGATCTCTTTAACTCCAGAGTCCAGCAGACGGCTGTTGTTCAGGTTCAGCTCTTTCAGGATGGTTTTAGAGGAGAGAACAGTAGCTAGAACTGAACAGCTTTTCTCTGTCAGCTCACAATTATTCAGCCTGAACACAGAAACACCATAATTTATTATTCAGCACATATTCACCACACACACCATACCAACAGCTCTTCATATCTGCTGACACATGACTGACAGTCATTAACAATCAATTAACAGAGAAGTTATAATGTATAAATCACATTGACTCACTGGATTTTCTCCACCTTGCTATGAGAGTCCATCAAAAGAGCAGAGAGCTTCTCTCCATCCAGATCTCCTAATTTATCTTCACTCAGATCCAGTTCTGTCAGTAATAATGGACTTTTACACAGAACTTTAGTGAGATAGTCACACGCTTCCTGTGCAGCAGCACTTTTCAAAAACCTACAGGAAGTAGAACATTTAGATTTGATAATAAAACATTTTTTTTTAAAAAGGATAAAAGAAAAACACAAATTTAGATAGAATAATATAAAATAAAAAATATTTTAAATAATGTTGTTAGAATGTCATGCCTTTTGCAGCTCCCATCATCCTTATGGACCCAGTAAAGCAATAAAATATGGCAACGTGTAGAATGTGTTAAAGTCAAAGTTTCGGTAAATATTTCCAGTTTTGCTGAATTGTAAATTCCTTTTCATGCCATTCTAATTCTGCATTGGCCATTTGTCACATCTACTGAGCTGCACACCTCTGACTCTGTCTGTGGCTTATTTTGAAAAATCAAAGTCTTTTCTCACCTGATGTTCTTTAATTTACAGCTTTCAAGCCGCAGTAAATCATAGAGCTCCTTCACTCCTGAATGTCCAGGATCATTTCCTCTGAGATCCAGCTCTATCAGGCTTGAGTTTGATTTCAGAGATGAGGTCAAACTTTTAAATCCTTCTTCAGTGATACTGCAGCCTAAAAGACTATACATATACATACATACAAAAACATATACATGTTAAGTGCTGCAACCAATGCCTTACTGACAACACCTGCTTCATTTGCATTTCTAAATGTTTCATAAAATATTTAAAGTTTTCAGATATTTATAAATCTATGTTATTATGCATAAATGAAGATAAATGAATACACACTTCAGTTTCTCTAATCTGCATTGTGTATTTTCCAACAGAACACAGATCTTCTTTATTCCAGAGTTTCCTAGTTTATTCTCACTCAGATCCAGCTCTATCAGGTTTGAAGGGTTTGAATTAAACGCTGAAGTCAGAGCAGCACAACCTTCCTCTGTAATACTGTTATTATTCAGCCTGAAGAGAAGAGAAAAAAGAAAAGAAAAGAAAAGAAAAGAAAAGACAAGAAGGTCTCCTCAGGTTTTTTTTCTGCCAAAAAACACGTAATGGAAGGGTTTTCATGGTCAAAGAGAGTGGGCCTTTCTTAAAGAACATGCATTTCAATAACACAGCAAAACTAGCAAAATGTAAGTAAAAACTTCTTAAGCAATTAAGTAAACAATCAATGTAAAATCTAAGCAAATCATGAGCAATGAGACAAACACAACAGAACAGAGGCATTTTTTTTCAGGTAGGAAATACTACATTTAAAAAATATGGTAAAGAAATACTACAAAAATGTAATCAAATAATAAATTAAATATTGCTACAAAAGCTTTTCAGTCAGTAAATTTTGTTTGGTCAACATTAAGGACACAGAGAGCAGCAGGTAGGCTATATTAAAAGTTGTCACCTAATGCACGGATTCAATATATTGATTTACATCTGATTTTACAACTGTTTACGCTCACTTAAGACATAACCGACTAGGTTTACCTGGATACTTGCCAAGTCAGGCATTTTGACAAACAGTGTGTATTGTAAAACTATACTGTATTATTGTACAAGTGTGTACTGAATTTTAATGATGGATGGATTGTGGGAATCTATGTTTTGATCATCATTCTGAATCTGATCCAGATGTAATCTTTGGGGCTGTTTACACCTGGTCAGTTCTTGTGTTTTTACTGATCGGATATCTTGATTTATTAAAATGATTCCATTTACACTTGGTCACATAAATGTGTCTCAGCAAAACAGATATAAATCTGATCTTCAATTCCTGCACTATATGCAGATTTAATGCATAATGCAGAGTTCACGTCACCGAAAACAACAAATACAGTATGAGCTGCATTTTATTGATCATCAGCTAATTTAAAAATCGAACACTGTAATAAGAGAGAGTGCAGAAACAGCACTGGTAAGATCATTTAGTTTCTTTACTTTTAATGAAGATGATTATGTTGAACGTCTGCGACTTACTTTCACTTACATTTGCGGCAGTTTGCTGAAGAGATACTCAGCCACTAATCTGCGGCGATGTGTGTTGCAGTAGCACTCTCATATCTGGCTATAACCTCATATAGCCTATAACACGCTCTCACAAATATATTTTTTTTACATTGTTGGGAGAAGTAAAATTTACATATGTGGTTTCAACAACCATTTGCATTTAGACTTGTTTAGTTTTAACTGGAATGCATCTCCACCTCCAGATGTGGTTTGAGCGATTGGATTTAAATCCGTCTCAAATGCATTTCGGAAGGCATTTACACCTGGTATTTTCACGATCAGATAGCTATCCGATCTGAGAGAACGCATGAAGTGACCAGGTGTAAACAGGCCCTTTGATAAAAAACATAATTATCTCAATTTTTTTTTTTCAAAACTTTGTTCACCCATATTGATTTCTTTTTTTAAAATTAAAGCAGGTCTGTTTTTATTATAATTTTTTTTTCTTTGGATACATTGTCTATTCAGATATTCATGCAACAAAATATTCTCTGGGCCATTAAAAAGTGTGGTGAAAATTATCAAAAATGCTGGCAACCTTTTAAAAAAAAGAGGAAAATAGTCAAGTGCAATGGGCTATGCAGGGGAACTGAATTGGGTGCTCGCATGCTGACATGCTTCGTGTGTGTGCACACAGGGGCCACCTGTAAGCTTATGAGTACAGAATGTAGTTCACTTTTACAGTCTATTACACTTTTAATAACTTATCAATCATGTTACACTATTTTCTAGCTCATGTTAACTTTAATTAACCCTGCGGCTCTGCAGATACACTAACTTACAGTGATATCAAATATATATCAAAATCTCTATGGATTGAAGCTTGTCGCTCAGGGTACGTGATATTGACACAAAAAAAATTTGATAGCAGTGACAGAAATGACTTTTCCAATATGTTTAAATAGATTTTTTACTTTTATGGGCATTTTAGCTTTATGAAGCATTTTTTCTAACCTAATTAAATGTGTGCATCATATTTTGCATTAAATTCTTACATTTAATCAATGAAGTCAATTAGAATAAGACAAAATGGCTGTTACCAAGCAAATGAAATCAGTATCAACAAAATTCATATTTGCAACGCAGAGGAAACACAAAAGCTGCATCTTAAGTGACATTTAGATGCATTTACAGACTGTTTAATGCAACTCAGTGGGACCATATCATACACCCGGTGCAATGCAGCACCAGGCGTTAAGCAAGTGTTTCTTGCTAGTTTCTGCCCGATGCAGTTATCATTTTCACGTCCTGCCCCACGTTGTTTAAATAGCAAATGCATTTGCGCACATCTGTGCGTCTAAAAACAAAGTGTGTTCGGTCGCATTGTTGGCATGTTGCTATTTTGAGGCAACTGAAAACGACTGCGCCATTGACCAACTGAAACCTGGTCTAAAGTCAATGGCGCAATATTTATTTTGTTATTTAAAGAGCGCATTAGTAATGTGCGCCTATAGGCGGGTCCACAACGCATGTACACTGTGCATTTGCGTATTACACACACAGGGACGCGCAGCAGCACACAAACATGCCAAATATTAAAAATATTACAATGTAAAAGATTAATATTGTTTACATAAAGATATGGTGGAATCTGGCTTGTCCCGTAGATGGTCTGCTTGCATGCAGTGGATCTGGTCATGCCCAAAGTGCACTTGCGCCGTGCGCTTTAGACCATGCGCTTAGATCGTTAAAATAGAGCCCTATGAGAGTGCTTTTGTTGTGGCCCTGTGGCCAGTTGCATGAAAATAGCTGCTAAGTTAAAACTGTGTCTTAAAACTAGTCTGGTCAACCAGCAATTAGCTACAGCTAATCAGTCTAAATTTTCAGAATTAGACCAATCTGCCTTTTTATGTAACTGGCTTAAAGAGATGATCAGTCTTAAAGAAAAAAAAGATCAGTCTTAAAGATTAACTGATGGCTCAGTTAATCTTAGATTAATCTACAATGTCAATATTTTGAAAATGTAATATTAAATAGTATATTGTTTTAAAGATGCTTTGTAGAGTATAAAACAATGTAAAATACTCACATCAGTGTGTTGAGTTTACAGTGTTTATCCTGCAGTAGAGCAGAGATCTGATTCACTCGTGTGTCTCCTAGTTCACGTTTACTCAGATTCAGCTCTCTCAGGAGTAACGGGTTTTTACCCACAATTCCTCTCACATACTGACAGGCTTTATCTGCATCATGACTCAAAAACCTGCATAAGGGAAGATAAAGCAGGAATTAATTCAGTTTTTAACAAACTGTCTAATTAATAGTCTAATGTTAATCCTTGTTAACTGACAACAACAAAAGATTATGCAGTTTACTGCATTACTGAATTTACAGCCACTTTTCCACTTTTGGGCCAAACTGTTCTAAGAACAATAAGAAACCGTTCCAGTAATATTTCCACTTGATCCTGGTTTGGCACAGCACAATTACAAACTGTTCTCAGGCCGGAGTACTCAGCACGATTAGCTAACTGTGCTGAACCATGCTGGTAGAATGTGGGTAGTGACGTCAGCACTGACGGTTCGCAAAGACCCGCCCCCTTTAGTTACTGTTGCTATATCCGACAACTCTCACGCCACACATTATGTTCTCACGCAGTGAAAAATACATCGCGGAGCAGAGAGGACACTGACAACGCACAGACAGACAGGGCAGAGCAGGTTCCTTTTTATATAAAACAAAGTCTTATCTTTCAAATTTAGTAATTTTTAAAGAAATTTAAACAATAAATACTGTTTTGTGGCTCTTTAATGTGTTGTGACAGATCGCTGTAGCGCCTCAGTTAAAGCTGCTCGTGAACCAATCATCTCTTCCTTCTAGTTATTTTATAGCATCAAATAAACATGAATGAACATCTGAAAGAATGTTGTTTCAACTGCGGAAAGCCGTCAGTACACTCCGTTTTTCAAGTTCAAATCCACGGACGTTAATCTATTAACTCTCCTGACTGCTTTGTCGGACAAAATGGCGAATTCAGTGGATGGAGGATTATGATTGGTCAAATAGCCTATCAATCAAACTCAAGCAAGAAGAATGGTTTGGCTAGACGGTGGAAAAGAGGCATAAAATTCACCTGTATGTCATTTATTTTGTATTATTTCATCACGTCTTACCTCAGTGTCTTGAGTTGACAGTTCTGATCCTGTAATATATCATCGAGCTCCTTCACTCCTGATTGTCCAGGATCATTTCCTCTGAGATCCAGCTCTATCAGGTGTGAAGGGTTTGATCTCAGAGCTGACGCCAGAGCTTTATAACCGTCTTCTGTGATACTGCAGTTTGAAAGTCTAGAACAGGAATGAAAATGTAGCGTGATTACTTGTAAGTCAGATTACTTTTTTCATGCAATGAATAAAATAATGTTTTACTTTTTAAATTCAAAACAAACTATCAGAGTTACTTTTTTCAAATAAGCATGTTACTCTGTATTTTGTTATTTGTACAAATAATATGCAAACTAAACTTAGTTTCAGTCAGAAACTGATGACTAAATATGTAAACAAAGTGTTCCACATCATCTCACCTGAGTTTCTCCAGTTTACAGTAATTTTTCAGTCCATCAGAGAGCAGCTTCACTCCTGAATTCTGCAGATTATTATTACTCAGGTCAAGATCCTTCAGAATGCTGGAGTCTGAACTGAGAACTGAAGCCAGAGCTGAACAGCTTTCTTCTGTTAGATCACACTTTCTGAGCCTGATAATAATAATTGAACAACATCAATAATGAAGATACATAATACCATTAATTGTAGGAAAAAGACTACCATGAGAAGTTGACCAAAATGTATGGTGTTCCAGCCCTAAACAAATAAATCAGACGCTAAAATCCTGCAATGATTCTATGCCTTATAGCATCAACAGAATCACTGTTTTACACTCAGCCACCATGCAGTAAACTCAGAGTTAAGATACAGATCCACACAATTGTCCCAGCTCAATGGAACTTGTTTTAATTTAGTCTAGTCTGATTTGAGGAAGCAGTGGCTTGTAAACATACGATAATATTTCACCTCAGGGCAGGGCTGTCGCTAGAGGGGAGAAAGGTGGCGATGATTCTTAATAAAGTCAAAACATTATTCGTTGTTTGACATCCCTAAACAGTAAAAAAAATTGTCCTCATGAATGACTATAACATAAGTGCACTGAAAAGAAATGCTTGAGCCTTTAATGGGCAGAACATGGAAGTACTAGTGCAAGTTGTCCATAACTTTTTCTTTAGGCCACCTTTCTGTGGACAATAATAATGCATTGTAAAATAAATCCAGCAAATAACACTGAAATTTGTACATCTGGCAGATTTTATATTTATATTTTTAAATACAAATATTTATATTTATAATAGTAAATTAAATCAAATCTCAAAGTTGAATACAGTCTTTTGCAAAAAATAAAAAATAATAATAATAATTGACAAAAGAGAAAAGACATGGGGAACAGAAAATCCAGTGTGTCATATTCCTGTGATTTCTGTGGTGTTGAGTGTAGCTGATGGTGAAATGTACTTACTCAAGTATCTTCAGCTCACACACAGGATTCTTCAGTCCCTCACAGATCTCTTTGACTCCAGAGTCCAGCAGACGGCTGTTGTTCAGGTTCAGCTCTTTCAGGATGGTTTTAGAGGAGAGAACAGTAGATAGAACTGAACAGCTTTTCTCTGTCTGCTCACAGTTATTCAGCCTAAACACGGAAACAGCATTATTTATTATTCAGTACATATTCACCACACACACCATACCAACAGCTCCTCATATCTGCTGACACATGACTGACAGTCATTTACAATCAATTAACAGAGAAGTTATAATGTATAAATCACATTGACTCACTTGATTTTCTCCACTTTGCTATGAGAGTCCATCAAAAGAGCAGAGAGCTTCTCTCCATCCAGATCTCCTAATTTATCTTCACTCAGATCCAGTTCTGTCAGCAATAATGGACTTTTACCCAGAACTTTAGTGAGACACTCACACGCTTCCTGTGCAGCAGCACTTTTCAAAAACCTACAGGAAATAGAAGTTAATTTTTTGGACAAATTTTTGGACATAAGACATTTTAAACCAGTAAACTCCAGGAGATTTTTTAGTTCAAGAATCAACTAAGTGAAAGCGTTCAAACAGTCAGTCCAAAAAAGAGCTAAAGCAGAGAAAACCCAGCCAATAGTGACTCGCGTCCAGATTTCAGCAAATCACTGTAACTGTGTATTTGGCTTCAGAGCAGCCCAAGACGTTTCACATTGTGCTGTGTGAAATACAGACTGCAAGCATTTTATAATGGATTCTGCCCGAAGAAGCATGTTTTACAGGTTTCAGTTTCTGTTGTTGTACTATATACATATATTGTAGAACCTAGAAACGAGTTAGCATTTTATCACTCCCAGTTCCATTGTCCTGAAGTTGCTGGATTTTGGATGGGTTTTTGGTTAAATGGTTGAGGTTGTGTTTAGCACAGACATTATTTCAAGATATTTTCATGTTTTATTCTACAATATAAGTAACATCAGTAATACCCTCTTGTGATTTTTTTTAAAGCTTTTACTTGTCTTGTAAAAAGCAATTGCTAACAAGTGGCTAAATGGAACTACAGAGATTGTTGGGGAAATTAAACATCATCAGCCGAACAGAATGTATTCACACTTGTAGTTCATTTCTCTTGCTTCTTTGGTTGGGACCAAAAACAGAAAATTATAGATTTAGTCCTGGTTCACGGTCAGGCGTGAACCTAAAGATATAAAATAAGATGGCTTTTATGATGTATATTTTGTGACACGCAAAACAATGCTGCATACTGGGCTAAATGCTGATTGTGCATACTGTGGCAAGCAGGGCAGGGCCGAAAGCCGTGGGAATGCAGCAAGACCGGTGACACAAGTGATAATGAGCATCACCTGCAAGCCACACCGGGCCTGAAGGACAAGAGAGGACAAAAAACGTATGATAGTACTTTTACTAACTTTACACCTTAACTTTTACTAGAACTTTTACAGCTAAAAACCCTTGAAGAGTTATTAATGTGTAAATGGTCAAGACAGAGGCAGGAATGCCTCCATCATGCTATAAAGAGATCAGGCACGTACTGGTTAAGACACCTGTACCTAACTGTAATGGAAAACATTGAGACTATGTTGTGAAAAACAGGAATTCTTAAGCATTCTGTACTTTTTAGGGTTGCATCTTGTGACATCATGTCTTGTTTCTGGTTTGTTTAGATGTCTTTGGTCCGTGTTGTGTTCATGTACAGTACTGTAACATACGGATTGCTCCAGAGTTAGTTTGGAAGTGGACCAAGACCCACCTTTCCATCGTCTCAGTCCGCTTGTTTGGTGTGCACCAGGGTACAGAAGGCATTGTTCACACTTAATCAAATGAACTGCACTGAGCAGTGAAATGAGCAATCGCACCGGGGTTTACTTTAATACAAACTTGTGGTCATAAATGTATGTGTGCAATTTAATCCACAGAAGAAAAAAATTGCTTGTTTAATGGCTTGGGAATGGTGTTTCTTCTCCGATTACGTCAGTTTAATGGCTTGGGTAGAACATCCTGAAAGCTTGGATAGGTAATGTTTTTCAACATTTTGTTATACTGGCTGAAAGTCTTGTCACATCCTAAAAGCAATCAATAATTAAAGTGTTCTAAAGTGCTCTATGTTTATCTTCTTTGGAAGTCTTTTTAGACACAAACATTTTCAGACCAATTTCATTTAGTGCGAATGAAATTATAGGGTGTCCTACCTGCCGGTGGGTTTTAATGGGTTTTTGATTAAATGCTTGAAATAATGTCTGTGGTAAACACAACCTCAATTCACGTTTTAATTCTACAATATAAATAACATCAGTAATACCCCTCTTGTGATTTTTTAAAAGCTTTTACTTGTCTTGTAAAAAGCAGTTGCTTACAAGTGGCTAAATGGAACTACAGAGATTGTTGGGTAAATTAAACATCATCAGCTGAACAGGTAAACTCATCTACTCACTAGTCCATTTTCACAGCCTCGTTAATTGCACTCTTGCAAACTATTATAGTTGTTAGACTTGTAGGAAGCTTAGTGATGGTGTCATTGAAGTCATGCGTGTAGTGTGGCCATGGTGTAGTTAGTTTACAGCCAACATTTATCATTTGACTTCTGCAGATTGTATTTACGCATTAAAATTCTTAATTTGTGAAGATTATTATGAAAAATCATAAGCTTTTGTTAGTCACAGACCTTATTTAATCCAAAAGCCAAAGAAAAAACCCTATTGGGTTTTTGTCAAGTTAACCAAGGTGATGCTGACTTCTGAGTTGACCTACAAAAATATGTCATCCCTGCAACACTCTATAGCGAGAGGTTTGGGTGTGCCATACTAAACCATCTGGCATTGGGTGTACCATACACTCATTGTCGTAATCATACTTTAGATCTAATATTGTCACATAGAATCAATGTTGATCCTGTTGAAATTCTGCAACAGAGCGATGACAACTCAGATCATTATCTAATCTTGTGTATACTACATTTAGCCATGGCTGCAAAGCTGACTCCCTGTTACAAATATGGTAGAACTATCACTTCTAACACTAAAGATTGCTTTATAAATAATCTTCCTGATCAGTTTCATCTCCTCAGCATCCCAGATAGCTTAGAAGAACTCGATGTTGCAACATAAACTATTGACTTTCTGTGTGTGTGAGTCTTTTTGAATGTGTGAGTGTGTGTGAGCCTGTGTTTGTTTGTTTGTGTGTGTGTGTGTGTGTGTGTGTGTGGGTGTGTGTGGGTGTGTGTATGAGCAAAATTAGCAACAAGAAGTCTGGAGCAGTCATAGAAAGTGTAGCAATGGCATAGCAATGTAGCAATAGTAATGTCTTTAAGTTATCTGACACTAAGTGTTGGCAAAGGAAATGTGTACTTGTCAATAAAAATATATGATATATTTAACCCTTTTGTTGTGCACTTTCTCTTTTCCAGCACTTTAGACACAGTTGCTCCTTTGCGCTAAAAGGAACACGCCGACTTTTTGGGACTTTAGCTTATTCACCGTATCTCCCAGAGTTAGATAAGTCCATAAATACCCTTCTCATCTCCTGTGTGTGCCGTAACTCTGTCTGACGCACCCACCGCTAGCCTGAATAAACTAAATTAATATTTTTTTACAACAAAAATGAATCATCACTGAGCTTACTTAAGCTGGACTGTGACACTACTTTTTTCTGGAAACAAACTTTGTTGCATTATTTTCCTGTTATGTCTGTAAAGCTGCTTTGAAACACTCTGTATTGTAAAAAACACTATTATAAATAAAGGTGACTTGACTTGACTTAAACTATACTAAAGTTCACACAACAACTTCCAGTTCAAACACTTTAAGGAAACATGAAAACTGTCTACAGCTTGCATCGGTCATTGGTAGACCATAAAGCTGAGTTTGCTAAGTGTGTTCCACACGCAGCCGCTAGATGGCAACAATAGCTTGTGAAGTGCTGTCGGAAATAATCTACACACAAAATAAATGTAGCCCATTTAAAAATGCAGCATTATGCAGATTGTTCAGTAACTGTTTAAAGTCAATTTGGAATTAATGTGGGAAGTACTTCTCAGAAAAACACAAGAATAACGTCTTTGTGTTCTGTTAAGACAATGTAATACAATGTTCTAGGCAATCATAACCTTCCATATTTTGTGATGTGATTAATTAAACAATGAATCAAAAGAAGACATGTCTTCTCAACTGATTACTGATGTAGCATTGCATTATGGTTGCAGAAAGTTAAAGTACAATTAAATTTCTTCACCTGATGGTTTTCAATCTACAGTCCACATTCTGTAGTGAATCACTGAGCTCCTTCACTCCTGATTGTCCAGGATCATTTCCTCTGAGATCCAGCTCTATCAGGTGTGAAGGGTTTGATCTCAGAGCTGAAGCCAGAGCTTTATAACCTTCTTCTGTGATACTGCAGTCTGAAAGTCTGAAAAAACAAAACAATATTATGCATTCTTTGTTGAGAGATAGTTTATCATACAAGTACTGAGCTTTACAAGTAATTCTAACAAACTAACAAAAATGTATGCTAATCTTGTGTGCTTTTCTCCAAAATGATCTATACAGTATATATACACTAACCAAAACCTTGATAATAAATGTATTAATTGAATCAACTGTCCAAAATAATTGATTTATTAAACCACATATTGTTTCAAAATTTCTTCAGTTACACACAAAAGGAGATGTTAGGCAGAATATAAAGATGTCACAATAAAACTAAGGGTGAAAAGAGTAAAATTATAGCCTTCATTTTCATCATTTTATCTAATCAAACATTAGAAATGTATATAGAAATGTGCAATGATATAAATACACACTTCAACATTTCCAAACTGCATTGTGTATTTTCCAACAGAACACAGATCTTCTTCATTCCAGAGTTTCCTAGTTTATTCTCACTCAGATCCAGCTCTATCAGGTTTGAAGGGTTTGAATTAAACGCTGAAGTCAGAGCAGCACAACCTTCTGCTGTAATACTGTTATTATTCAGCCTGAAGAGAAGAGAAAACAAAGACAGGAAACATTCTTCAGTTTATTTCTGCCACAACAACAATAATAAAAATAATAATGGTTCTTATTCTGCAAACCCTTTAAAGAACAGCAGTGACAGTAAATGTAAAATACTCACATCAGTGTGTTGAGTTTACAGTGTTTATCCTGCAGTAGAGCAGCGATCTGATTCACTCGTGTGTCTCCTAGTTCACGTTCACTCAGATTCAGTTCTCTCAGGAGTAACGGGTTTTCACCCACAATTCCTCTCACATACTGACAGACTTCATCTGCAGCAGGACCCAAAAACCTGAAAAAGGGAATAAGAAGCGGTAATAAGAAGCAGGATTCAATTCAGTTCAAAACTAAACTTGATCTCATGAAAATAGCATCTGATTGTCTTGAATTTACTTTGATGCAACAGATCATTTAGTCACGTAATATTTATATTAATAATTCATCTGCACTAGGGATGCTCTCGACTAAAGATTTTTCTAGTCAACTAGTAGGCCTGGTTTCACAGACAGGGCTTAGACTAAGCCAAGATTAGACCTCAGTTAAATTAGGGCATTTAAGTAGCTTTTAAAAAGTTATCCTAGAAAGAAAACATTACACATGTGCAGCTTGAGACAAAATAATGGCACTGACATATTTTAAGATATGAAGGTTGCTTTCAGTTAAAACAGCTCAAACATGCAATTTAGTCTAGGGCTAACTTAAGCCTTGTCTGTGAAACTTGGGGGTAGTCTTTAATTTAAGCAAATAGTTGACTAATAATTAATAAACCATGACACATAATTATGGGCCTTAATAATTATAGCCTATAATTGTCAGGGTTCTCCTCTGGCAGTTCTGGCAGTCTTGTCTTTGTTTAATGTGTCTTTGTTTGTGTTGGCCATGTGCTCCTGTATTCCTGCCTCCTTGTTTCCAATTACCACACCCTCTTGTTTAGTCACTGATTAGTCCTAGTTTGTCTGGGTGTGCTCACACTTTCCTCATGTTCTCAGCTCCACATTTGTGTGAGTTGTTCACCTGTTCCTTGTCTGAGTATTGTCACCTGTTCCTTGTGTTCTCTGCTTCCTTTATAATGTCTGCTCTTTCCCTCATGTTTTGCAGATTCGTTAAACATTGTGCCTCTGTGTACTTTCCTAGTACTTTTCTCGTTGCTAAATCTAGTGTTATTTGTACAAGTTAATTAATTTTGCAGTGCTTTTGTTCTGCCATCAGCCCTGTCTTTTCCCTGTGTCTTTAGATCCTGTCCTGTCCTGCAAGCAGAGCTTCCCTAGCTGTTTACTCTCCTTTAGAGTCCTGCACGGGTTCGGGTACCACCCAAATTTTGCTCAAACAGGTGAAAAATATCCAACTGTGTTGGATACGGGTGCGGGTCGGGTCGGACACGGGGGAAACACGGGTCTAAACACGGGTTTAAAACAATCACATGCAAACGTAAAAATATATGCATATTTTTAGGTACACATCTACAAAAATATGCCTGTATTTCAAGTTGATAAAATAATGTAAAATCCACATCAGTTTATTTGTGCCGACGCGCCACGCCCTCCCAGGAATCTATAATGTTACCTAGGCTACTTTCACTTTTAAAAATTCATCATAACCGTGTGCGCACGATCTGCTTGCAGTCGTCGAGATGGATGCTGAGGAGTTGAAGAAAAGAATAGCTAGTGGAGATTGTAAAGTTGTCATCAAAAATCAAGTCCATTTTACGTCATCAAAAATCAAGTCCAGTGTGTGGGAGAAATTTGGAGTTATCTTAAGAAAATATTGTGAAAGGCTTATTTGCTGTTTCGTGTTGGATAGCTGCAAATGTGGAACTTCATCGCTGAGGAAGCACAGATAACTGTGGTAACAAACCTAGCAGTTCTGTCGAACAGTATTTTTCATATTTAACACTGTTAGTATGTGTGGTGTGCAGGGCGTGTTTGAACCAAGGGGCAACATTCTGATCTGAAAAATGAAGCCTACCCGGAAGTGCGAAAAACTGCAATACATCGAAAATCCGCTAGGGGAAGGTCCCAAAAGGGAGCAAATGTCCATAGCCCCCATGTTAAAATGTCCGTTTTCACAGCATAAAATCATGTTTTTACAGGTTGGTCCCATGGACTTTTATTGGATTTTTCGATAGGTTCCGAGTGCCTGACAACGGCGAGGGTAGTGAATTTTTTTCTAACTCGTTAGTTTAGATAGTATTTAGATATAAAATGTATGACAATAAGGGCGTGGTTAACTTTGATTGACAGCTTGATTGACAGCTGAAAGGCAGCGCCACGGAGAATGACAACATAAGAAGCGCCATTTTTTAATACAGTTGACATATAATACTACTGTTTCTGTATCATGAAATGTAGTTTTAAGAGTTTTTCAGGCGAGAATGTAGTTGTTTAAAGCTCAAATCTGTGGTTTATTTATAAAGATTTATGAAAATTGTATCCAGTTGTGAGATCCAGCGATGACCGGGCGCTCGGCGCGATGTACCCCGCCTGGAGCAGCCTTTCATCGGCTAGACGTTTTGAGGTTTGCCGCTGACTCTGGCGTCTCTGTAGTGGTTAAACATGAGATATAATTCGTCTTGTCTATATCTAACGGGCGATTTTTGGTCTCGTGGGCAATCGTTTTGGCTGAGGGGAAGTTTCATAACTTTATAAGCTATATTTAACTTGTACCGTTGTATTAGAGATCGAGCGCATGACTTTTTATGTTTGACTGAATTGTTTGCTTTATTTGTATAGCTTCTTGTAACTTTACCTTTTACTTATACTTTTATAATAGCTAATATTGATAAAACTGAAATTTAACAAAAAGAGACTGGGTTGAGTTTTGTCATTTTAAATTTTAATACAAAGAAGATGATCTGTAATGTTGTTTACTGCAACATCTGTTGTTTAGTACAAATGCACATATTGCCTGGACCATATTCAAATGTTTAATATTTGTATATTATATTTAAAACGAAAAGAGGCAGGTTTGTGTTTTATATTTCGTTTTGTTATAAATAGGCAAACGTTATGTGCAGTGAATATAATCAATACGCGTTGCCTGAACCACATTTGTGTGGCTATAATGTTTAAGATTTCTTTAAATGAAAACGAAAAGAGTTAGTATGGTGTTTTATAACATATTTCGTTGCCTAAAATATACACAGAGATAACCGAAGTAGCAGAGCGAGCTGAGTGACGCGCGCTGCGTCAGAAGGTGGGCGGGGTTAGGGTTTCCCAAGATTTTCCAAGATGGCGCCGCCCATACCCCCCATAAACGGCTTCAAACCCGTTCTTCAGAAAGTCTATGGGTGACGTCACAGACGCTTTGTCCATATTTTTTACAGTCTATGGTTTGAACCCAAAATTGTCAAATGTAGGCTAGACGAAATTGCGTGGCATATAGTGTTGTAGCCGCGTCTGTTCGATTGGTCAAATGTTATAAGGCTACTCAGATTTTAATTAGTGCTGCTGTCGGAAAACGGGTCGGATGCGGTTTTAAGCACTGCGGGTACGGGCGGGTGCGGATTTACAAAATCGGACCCGTGCAGGACTCTGCTCTCCTTGCATAACAGCAAGCCTGGTGTAGAGCCTGAGATACTGGAGTGCATTGGCTGTTGTACTTGGGGTTCCTGCCTGGCCGTCGCTGGTATCCTCTGGTCTTATTCTGCCCTGCCAGAACTGCTCTCCTACCTACCGTCATCTTGAGCTAGTCACAGTGGTTGCTCTTCTTGCTTATCTGTCATCGTGCCCCGTTCCCTGCCTAGTGTTTGGACTGTTATCCCCTCCTCTTCCTCACTATCTTGTCTAGTCTGCTGTTTTGTCAATAAATACCTGAACACTCATTCTGCATTTGAGTCTTCCCTCAGAGATCCATGATAATAATATATAGCCACACAAAAACATAAAACTTGCCAAAACACACTGGCAAAAGTAATGATTATGAATGTGTCGTGAAAAAACAGCAAGGAGACAGCCTAATCATTCATTGATAAACTAGTGTTTACTGTGTTTTCACCTGACTCGTCACCTCCGCAGTAGTGGACGAACCTATATGCGTATGGATTACATAATCTGAGAATATTTTTTTCCAGTTGAATTGGTTCATTTCAAAATAGACATTTCAAGCTTTCTATAAATATATTTATCTTGTCTGTGATGCAAGTATACACTGAGTTTCATTCTATTTTTTGACACGCTCAAGTTCACAGGGAGTGATTTAGCAGACAGCGCATCCTGTTTGTTTTCATTATTTTGGCACAACGTTTTGTTTTTATTTTGAGCTATACCCCTATACAGTTTTGAATGATGTATTAATCTTACCTGTATGACCAAAAGTGACAGAGTATCTTAAGTTAAAGGTCCCATGACATGAAATTTTCAATTTCTGAGGTTTTTTAACATTAATATGAGTTCCCCTAGCCTGTATATGGTCCCCAAGTTTCTAGAAATTTCAATCGGTATAAATCGAGCTTTTCCTATCTTTCTCTGCCTTTGAGAAAATGGAGGCTCAATCAGGCTGATCTTGAATCCCCTCTTTATGACGTTACAAGGAGAAATGTTACCTCCCCTTTCTCTGCTTTGCCCGCCCAGAGGATATTTCTCGCCCATGAGAAAACGAGCTAGGAAACAGGAACGCGCACGCGCGATTTTAGTTTGTCCACGAGAGATATCATGGCTTTTGAGCGAGCAAAGCATAATAATTGCTCAATAATTGGATGTACAAATGAACACTGAAGGGTCAATACAGAGCTGGGCTTGCTGAACGTCTGAAACTAAAGTCTGGATCAATCTCTTTGGCTCAGCTACACACCTCGGACAAGTAAGTCAACTAATGATATAAGTCTGTTGCTTTACTGTTTATGGTTACCTAGCTTGTTACACGTAGAATGTGGCTGTCACATGAGCTGCAGTTTATGTGTGTGAATACACACACTGTAACGCGAGTGTTGTACATTTCTTTGTTATTTGGATAACCGTTTTCCTGTTGGTAATATGGCGCGCGCGATATCCGCATTTCAAGATCGCAGAGCTTGATGTAATTGTAATAAGATAAATGACAGACGTTACAGATCTCTCATGAAAAGGCAACAGTAGGTTCGCGTTAGCTACATGATAATAACTGTAAACCATCCGAATAAAGTACCGTATCCAAACATAATATTTTAAACTTACCACTCGGAAACGTCCTGCTGGAGCTGCTGAGTTGCAGCTTCTCCATCTGGATCAGATTCTGGGTCAAACTGAAATGCTTGAACGACTGCGTGTCTTCGTGCCATTGCAATATATCCAACATAAACAAACATGCATGGTATCGTTGCGCAAGATGGTCAAGGCCACGCCCACCCTCCACCTTGCGCTGCCTTTCTCCTCCTCATTATCATTTAAAGCTACAGACACCGAAACGGCCCGTCTGAAGGAAGCTCATTCTGGGACTGGCTTGTAGTGGCTATAATTCTGCACCGAGGCTGAATTTTTGGAAAGAGATTTCAGATACAGTACTAGGGACCACTAAGGTCTATATTAAAGCCTACAAAAAGTAGCATGTCATGGGACCTTTAAATGTTAAATTTTAACTTAAGTTAAAGTGATTGCTCCGGCACCTCCATGTTAACTGTCATGCAGCACACTACTATTCAACTTCCACACTTCGCACAAACATATGAATATGCACCAAATAATATCACACATTTTTCGATGTTAGCATTTGAGCAAGCTGTAATATAAAGCTGCTAATAGTTAATGTGAATAAAAATGTGATGAGGCATATTTGAGGTCAGTGAATGATAGGCGAGCATTTGGATTTCCTGCCCAACTGTAATTACCACAAGGACCAGCCAATAATGATCTATCTGTCGTGGACTGCGTGACTTGCCACTTCCTGTGGAGTTTTTTTTTCTTCTGCGACTTACCAACTAATACAATTTTGGTCAACTAAGCCTCTTCTCGTTGACTACTAGGGTGCAGCCCTAATCTGTACATTATTATTAATTTTTTTCATCACGTCTCACCTCAGTGTTTTCAGTGAACACTTCTGATCCTGTAGTAAATCATCGAGCTCCTTCACTCCTGATTGTCCAGGATCATTTCCTCTGAGATCCAGCTCTATCAGGTGTGAAGGGTTTGATCTCAGAGCTGAAGCCAGAGCTTTACAACCTTCTTCTGTGATACTGCAGTCTGAAAGTCTAAAAGCAATTGAATAAAGTCTTATAAGTCAAACAATTAACTAATTCAATAAAAACAAGATTTCTTTTTCAGGATTATCATATTCATAATTCTCAGTACTTAAAAAGCCACATGTCTGACAATATTTTTTTAATGTATTTTTTTTTTATTTCTGTAAGTGACATCACTGACATAAGATTTCTACCCATGCTTAAATTCAAACCTGAGTATCTGCAGTGTACACTGTGAATTTCCCAGTAGAGTGGAGATTTCTGTTACTCCAGAGTTTCCTAGTTTATTCTCACTCAGTTCCAGCTCTTTCAGGTTTGAAGGGTTTGAATTAAACGCAGACACCAGAACAGAACAACCTTCTGCTGTAATACTGATGCAGTTAAACCTGTAGAAGACAGAACAAAGCAAAAAATAAAAATGGTGTATATATGCAAACAATTATACAGGCTAGTAGCTTTAGTAATCGCTACTTTTATCCACGAATATGAGATTTGCATTATAACAGATTTTTTAAAACTTACTTCAGCTTTTTCAGTTGACACAGTTCATTCTTGAACAGCGCAGAGAAGATCTTCATTCCTGAGTCTCTCAGTTCAGTCCCACTCAGATTCAGCTCTGTCAGATTTGACGGGTTTGAATTTAAAGCTTCAGTCAGAACACGACAATCTTCATCTGTGATTTTTCTGTTATTCAGACTAAATAAAGAGAAAACATAGACATTTTATCTACACATTTACCAAGAGTTGACAACTACTGGTTATGGTGATGATGACATTGCAAAATATACATAATACAATAATGACCAAGTTCACAATTATAATAAAAATTATGTTTATTGCAATGATAATAAAACTTACATCAGTGTGTTGAGTTTACAGTGTTTATCCTGCAGTACAGCAGCAAGTTTCTTCAATCCTGAGGGTCCTAGTTCACATCCACTCAGATTCAGTTCTCTCAGGAGTAACAGATTTTTACCCAGAACTCTGTTCACAAACTGACAGGCTTCATCTGCAGCAGAATTTAAAAACCTGGAGAAGGGAAGATAAAGCAGGATTCAATTAAATTCTTAACTAAACCTTTATTAAAAATAGCATCTGATTGCAATTGAAAACAGTGTCAAATGTTTTATGTTCAATTTACTTTACAATGGACTGTATTAACCCTTAGGGGTCCAACGTGTTTTTGGGGTCCTTGAGATGTTCTGACATGCCCTGACATTTGTGCTTTTTTCAGTTACTTTTAAACATATTAATGGCAAAAGTGTTATTACACTCTATTTAGCAGAACAAGGGCTACCATAATATGTGAGCAACATGTACATGTTTGTATTTTTGAGAGAATAACATTTACTGTATGCATGGTTATTGAAAAAACAAAAAAATGAAGTCTCTGAAAAAAAAAGGCCACAAAACACATACTAAATATAGAAACCTAGAGTTTTTGCTTCAAAATGATGTGAAAATCATCCTAACTAATCATTCACATAAAACAATATATTGATTTAAATTTTGTAAGACACTTTTTGTTTAGAAAGGCAATATGTATAGGGGCGTGATTCACAACCGACAAGACAATGATCCGCATAATGAGCCTTTCAGTCAGGTATGTCAACGGTATGTTTGGGAACTAAAGAATGTGAGGACAAAAGATATATAGTAGTTTATTTAGAATATAGTTAACAATAATCCAAATATAAATGAAAGTCAAAAGCACATTTTGAGTACACTGTCATACCTGGAAACAAATTCTGTTCAGTATAGTCTATAATGGGCCATTCTACAGAATTGGTTCAAAGTTAGAGTTGGAAACATCTTGAAAGAAATTTGTATTTTTTTGTATGCATGCAAATTGTATAATATCCAAGGAACACATTTCTAGTAATTGTGCTGTTAATTCTCATACTGTATTTTCAGAAAGTTTTGGAATATTTTTCCTCTCCCCAAATTTGTCACTAATGAAACACAACAATAAATAATTTAATGAGAAAACTTATATTGACATATTAAGATTTTGTTTACATCTATCTTGTAAATATAATATTTCAGTTGTAATCATTCTTTGTAAAAGGCATTAAGTTTATCTTACTGATTTCAAAGTTAAGGATTAGTTTGAATATACATTGGAACAAACACTATAACATCTTAGTTGATAATTTAATATACCTACTTTATTTTTGACAAAACATCTCATATTATATATTTAACATACGAGCAGAAATTGGCTAACAAAATCTTCATTGATGTGGCAGTAGTCCATTTTACAGTAAAAACTTTATAATCTATCCAAAACTAGTCAATGAAATCTTGTCTAAACACTCATATTACGTCTTTAAAATATAGTTTTTATTATGTATTAATATAGGGCATATAAATGTTAATTTGCAGTTTAATACGTTGCTTATACAAAGACATTTTATCTCAACATATTTCAGTCGATTTCACTCATCTCAGTATAGCAATATAGTTTGGGAAAAGCCAAACTAGTCGATGTGTTCATGTAAAAATAGCATGTTTACTAATGTAAGTACGTGTAGTAAACAAAAGTGCTCATCTGTGACATTCATTCACACAGAGACATGCATAACACAGAGGATTCATATTTAAACTTTAAATATGTTTTAAAAGTCTTTTTTGTGGTTTACAGACATTATTCCATATCGCGATTAGAATATAGAACTTAAGAATAAAGAATTTATTATTAACAATCCTCAGCTGGATCCTCGAAACCAAACTGAAACCAGCTCTTATTCTAAGTAAAAATTTTCCAGGATTATTACTACGCTATTATTATTCCTCACAGCATCGCAAGATGTCGTAAAGTACATGAATCTGATTAAACTTGATGCCTTTTATCGAGTTGATGTGGGCGTTGGCAGGTTTGCATGGATCGCCTCAGATCATTTGCATTTCAATAGTGTGCGCTCTCAGTAGGCGTGTTCACATTAGCAGATAATGAACTGCCATGAGAACGACTGACATCTCTCTCTTTTCATAAAGATTACATAAACAGAGAATATTTGTTTTCGTTTTGAATTAGATCATTTAAAAGTAGACACTTAAATGTTTATAAAGATTTATTTCTCATGTAGTCTGACAAGTTTTCGCTGAGTTTTGTTTAAGTTTAGAGACGTGCTCCAGAAAAAAAGTTCACGGAGAGGCAGAAAGCACACCGTTTATTTTTTTTATTTTTTACAAAAGCACAATGTTTTGTTTTGATTGTAAGTGGACACATACAAAAGTAGACCTTTTACAGTTTATGTTTTCATATTTCTTTTATCTGTATGACCATTAATGAGTATTTTGAGTCTATTTTGCTGCTATGTGAAGAAAATCCAGCAAAACGATTGTCGACCCTACAGGGTTAATGAATAATTCTATAAATAATTTGGCTGCTTATCATTTTTGTTGTATTATTTCATCATGTCTCACCTCAGTGTCTTGAGTTCACACTTAAGTAAATCATCCTGTAGTAAATCACTGAGCTCCTTCACTCCTGATTGTCCAGGATCATTTCCTCTGAGATCCAGCTCTATCAGATGTGAAGGGTTTGATCTCAGAGCTGAAGCCAGAGCTTTATAACCTTCTTCACTGATACTGCAGTCTGAAAGTCTACAGAAAAGACATTTATTACCACTCAAAAAAAAAAAAACCCACGAAATACACGAAAAATTATTTACATGAAAAACGGTCAAATGCACTTTATTTATTGTATTTTCTTTTAATCAGAGAATCAATAAATAAAAAAATCACATCTGACAGAAGCATGTATTTTCCTTTCCTTTTGTTTACAACAGTAATATTTAAAATTAGAAAATTAAAAATGTGATTAGTAAAATAAAATAATGGTTAATTGAACTTACACGAGTCTCTCCAGTGTGCAGTTTGTATTTTCTAATCCGTTCTGGAGTTTCTTCACTCCTGAATCCTGCAGATTATTGTTGCTGATGTCAAGCTCTTTCAGACTGGAGTTTGATCTCAGGACTGTAGCGAGAGCTGAACAGCTTTCCTCTGTTAGACCACACTTACGCAGCCTAAAATGATGAACAGAAGAGGGAGATTTTACAAACACAAAGTACTTGATGCCAACTGAACATTTAGTAATCACTGAAGATTAGTGCTTGTGAGTTCTGTAGGGTTCACCCGATTTAAGATAATTTAAATGTCCAATAAAATGTTTAGAAAAGTTCAACTCACATCAGTGTGTTGAGTTTACAGTGTTTATCCTGCAGTAGAGCAGCGATCTGATTCACTCCTGTGTCTCCTAGTTCACGTTCACTCAGATTCAGCTCTCTCAGGAGTAACGGGTTTTTACCCACAATTCCTCTCACATACTGACAGGCTTCATCTGCAGCAGGACCCAAAAACCTGGATACGGAGTAAGTACATTACATGCCATTTCATTTGGGTATTTTCATAATCTTGTGAAAGGGACTTTAGTCTTTTCAAAATCTAATTTATAAATGTGTTTTTGACAGTTGAATTCTCTTTTGGCAAAAACAGGATTAACACTATTGAGTGTTGTTTTAATAGCACTCACCTCAGTGTTTTCAGTGAACACTTCTGATCCTGTAGTAAATCATCGAGCTCCTTCACTCCAGATCGTCCAGGATCATTTCCTCTGAGATCCAGCTCTATCAGGTGTGAAGGGTTTGATCTCAGAGCTGAAGCCAGAGCTTTATAACCTCCTTCTGTGATACTGCAGTCTGAAAGTCTACAGAAAAAAAAAAAATTTCATATAAAACTTTACTTTGCACAGTAGTTATGATTAATTAATTACGGGTAAGGTTGGGTACCAAAACCGGGCACCAATATGGAACCGGTACCCAAGTAACCGAAATGTAACCGGACCGAATCAAAACACAGATTTCGGTGCCTCATTTCGGTGCCACTTAAATGCCTCAGCTGTCTGTTGAAATATTTGTCCTGTTGTTCTCCGAAACGGACGTAAGAAGCATCATCACCACATGTGATCGCTAGTTAACCCTTTAACACGTAGGCCTAAATCTGACTGCGGTGTGTGCTAACGTGCGGTATATATCAACTAACATGAAATAAATAAATAAATAATTCATTCAAGAACGTTGTGCAAGTTTACTGCAACAATAGAGCCACGAACTTCACATACTTTTGAAACTACTTTTGATACTACCTGAGCGCTCATTGTCACAGTTGTAAATATGACGGCGTTCTTCTTCCACTATGGGTTTCGTCACGGCATTTAAGGTGATGTGTTCTAAAATAACGCTCACCTTCCGCAGGACATGCAGCAAGTCAGGAGAGGTGTCGTATTTGGCCAGAGAAGGCAAAAAATGTGACAAGAATTACTGAAATTTAAAGCTGGTTTGTATCATACCAAGAATACAGACTACTTTGCTGTTATTAGTACTGTAGTGTTATATTATTGTAGTAGGGTTTTATTGTGGATTTGTTATGTACATTTGTTGTGTTTTGTTTTTAGACTACTTATATTTATATATTTACTTTAAAATTGTAATATATTCAATTTTTATATTTTTTTTTCCCCACAATAAAAAAGCCGTTCTTTAATGTAATTCATCATCGTTTTGAGGCTCTTTTTTTAAGTACCGGTTCACCGGTACTGTTTTAAAAGTATCGATTTGGCACCAGTATCGAAAAAACGATACCCAACCCTAATTACGGGAGAATAGTCACAAAATCACACTGAATACCTTACCAGATATGAGTAATTGTTTGCAGCAATGAGTAAAAATGTAACTGTAAAAGTTTACAGTATTTCACTACATTTGAAGAAGGAAGTATTTGTAACATGTCTGTAAACTTTAAAAGGAATATAAATATCTACACGCTTAAAATGAAAAGCTTGACAGTTTACAGAGTTCTTGCAGGTAAGCAAGTCAAATTTAAGACCCTTTTAAGACATTTTAAGACCATAAAGATTGAAATTTAAGACCTACACAACGCATTAACCAGCAAATAACATAAAATTAGCATCAATATGCACTTTTTGTTTACATAAACATTAAAATAATAACATTAAAAATGATGGCCAGATTTTAAAAGAGTGTCTTGCAACATGTTATCTACTAACATGTACAAGTTCAAATAAAGTTTTGACAAAAAAGGTTTTATAAAAAGATAAACCTCGCATATTTCAGGCTTTAAATAATTTTTTTTATAAAAAGAATGAGTAAAAAAAAAAAAGATAAATTACTGACATTTACAATGCACATTAGCTTATCTTTTATTATTAATAGTAAAATTCGGTCCGATTTTCCCGTGGCATCTGTCGTTGCTATGCAACCATGCACTGCGCTCTTCACAACGACAAAGAAGTTTTAGTAGCTAATGGATTTCCACCACCCGAAAAACGCCTGCTGTAGCTCTGCTACAAGATTTATTTACGGAGAAGAGAAAAACACCCGTAGTGTTTGGGTGCACCCCCATCCTTCATGTTGACTGAGTTTTCAATGTTGTTACGGAAAGGGTGAAGCTGATTGGTTGGCTCTTGTCACATGACCAGCTTGTGGAAAAAAAGTTGCGATTTTTTCATTTTACTTAAATGCCCTAATTGAACTAAGACCTAATCCTGGCTTAATACAAGCCATGTTTTTGAAACCAGGCCAATATTTTCTTATTTAGCATGCAAAGTTAACTTAACTTGAATCTTGCATCACATAGTCGCCGGCGATGCATACAAGATGTGATGTTAGTAGCTACCTTTAATTTTGCAAAAAAGCTACTCCAGTAACGTCAGGAGCTATTGAAAATTAGCCTGCAGATCAATCACATCACTATTACAGTGAGACTCTGAGAAGTCAGATGGTCGTTCAGTTGTTGCAAATGCGCCCAACGTGCCAACAATGCGCCTGAACACACCTCGTTTTCAGACCAAATGGGCGCAAATGCATTTGCTTTTTAAACAACTGATAACTGCGTCGGGCTGAAACTAACAAAAAACACTTGCGTTGCGCCTGGTGCCACATTGCGCCGGTGTATGATATGGCCCTCTGTGTGCGAGTGATGTATGTTTGTGTACTTAAATGAAAACAGTGCATTAATATAGAACGAACCTGACCTGAACATGTGAATTAAACTGTTTTATTGCACAACTTCCAGCCAATCAGATTTGAATATTCAGACAGACCACTTGCATAATTAATTACAATAAACCTGTAAACATTGGGTTGATTTTAATAACTTTAATGTAGTTAAAATGTGCACCTAGCACTAACAAAATATTAGTATTAGATCAGCACAAAAAAGTTATCAAACATCCTTAAAATGTGAAGAAATGTACTCACTTGAGTATCTTCAGCTCACACACAGGCTTCTTCAGTCCCTCACAGATCTCTTTGACTCCAGAGTTCAGCAGACGGCTGTTGTTCAGGTTCAGCTCTTTCAGGATGGTTTTAGAGGAGAGAACAGTAGCTAGAACTGAACAGCTTTTCTCTGTCAGATCACAATTATTCAGCCTGAACACAGAAACAGCATTATTTATTATTCAGCACATATTCACCACACATCAGATCAACAGCTCTTCATATCTGCTCACACAAGTGCCTGACAGTCTTTTATAATCAATTAACAGAAGTTATAATGTATAAATCACATTGACTCACTTGATTTTCTCCACTTTACTATGAGAGTCCATCAAAAGAGCAGAGAGCTTCTCTCCATCCAGATCTCCTAATTTATCTTCACTCAGATCCAGTTCTGTCAGTAATAATGGACTTTTACCCAGAACTTTAGTGAGATAGTCACACGCTTCCTGTGCAGCAACACTTTTCAGAAACCTACAGGAAGTAGAATTACAAATCAGATAATATTCCAATTTTAAGCCTTTTGCAGCTTCATCCTGAATGAGTCACTAAACAGAGTAGAATGATTTACTACAAGCATTTGTATCAATGAATTAAACCAAAATGAAATTTACAGCATGTAATAAAACCATAAAATATACATAAACATACAGAACGCAAACAAACAATATGCCATTTTCATGTATAAGCAAACACCAGTGAGAGAAAATACAGAAATGTATTTTCATTGTTTTCACTTATTACTTCTTTACACATAAACAGAACACATACAACAGAATATCTATAATTACAGTAGCTGATCAAAACTAAAACATGCCCAAAACTAATACTAACAGAAAATGATAATGTGATATGATAATTTGTCCAAACACACATGACACTGCCAGACAAATACACTGAATCATTATCAGAAATTATATGCTGAACACAAATATAACAAAACTACTTATTAATGGAAATAATAGTGGAAATTCTATTGTCCCAGTGATCAGCCAATAATATCTCGGCCACTGATATATTTTGCACCTCTAGTCCAGTGTAGTATTAATATATAGTGTTGTGTAATATCTGGTTAAAATCATAGTTATGATAATTGTCTCGTTCATCACCTGATGGTCTTTAATGTACAGCGTTCATCCTGTAGTAAATCATCAAGCTCCTTTACTCCTGATTGTCCAGGATCATTTCCTGTGAGATCCAGCTCTATCAGGTGTGAAGGGTTTGATCTCAGAGCTGAAGCCAGAGCTTTATAACCTTCTTCTGTGATACTGCAGTCTGAGAGTCTGTGTATGAAAGAAGCTGTTAAGCACTTAATGATCTACACTACATAAGCAAAACACGTGAATAAAGTGAGATGACTTTATTTAAATCATAAAAAAACAACTAATAATTATAATAATTATTATAAAAAGCATTGCCAAATGCTTGGCAATTTGAAAATTTGGTGTGAAAATTTACCAATATTTTTATTTTAATATTAGCAAAAATCTGACCCACATAAGCAAAAGATGTCTTAATATAACATCTGCCTAATTTGAATATTTCAATTTCATAGAAACATAGCAATGTACAAAAATGGTAATTTCAATTAAATGGACATTTACACACACAAAAAAGTACATTATCACACAGAAATGTAGATAAATTAAAATACACACTTAATTTTCTCCAATATGCATTCAGGATTTTCCAACAGAACACAGATCTTCTTTATTCCAGATTTTCCGAGTTTATTCTCACTCAGATCCAGCTCTATCAGGTTTGAAGGGTTTGAATTAAACGCTGAAGTCAGAGCAGCACAACCTTCTGCTGTAATACTGTTATTATTCAGCCTGAAGAGAAAGAAAACAAAGACAGGAAACATTCTTCAGTTTATTTCCATTTCCAAACCTTTTTGTAATGAACAGCAATGACAGTCTTAAGCCCCTTTCACACAGAGATTCCGGAAAATACACGGATAAAGTGACCCGGGATTTGACCCGGGTTCGTTTGATTTTGGTTCATTCACACTGCCAGTGATTTTCCGGAATCAGAGAGTGCGTTCACACCAGTGATGCGCGGGTTGATCCGAAATGAGCGGGTGCCTGCGGTCACCCGCGGTTACCCGCGGTTACGAGTCATCCAAAAATATTTTTAATGATATTCGGGTCGCGGTCGGTCGGGTCGTTTGAAATAAAGATGCCAATTAAACCTTTGTAATTTATATAGTACTAGAGAGCATATGAGCGGAGTGGAGCGGTGAGAATCTCCGCTCATCGCTCACGGAACTGTCCACCCCTCCGCTCCCCCGCTCAAAGCTACATCAGGCCGCTCCGCTCATTATCGCTCAGCGCTCAACGCAGTTTGCTCCGCGCTCCACCAAAATCGCCCCCCGCTCGCTCCAAAAAAGGAAAAAAAATCTACATGTATATCTGTTAGCTTAGACCACAGCCTTACCTCCTAAAGAACTAATGAGCAACAACAACATTTTTCAAATAGAAATGTTTTATTTCAAATTAGGCCTAGGCTATAAGGAATATAGCCTACACAAAGTCCTGTAAAATTTAACGAATAAATGGGCCTAATAATATAAATAACAATTATATAAACAAAAATATAGCCTACATACATTTCTTTTAAATAAATTTACTATTAGGCCAGAATTTTGATAAGTTAACTTTTGCGCAACGCGCACGATTAAAATTTAAATGGGCTTATATCCATTGTACACATAAACTGCTGTAAAATAAAACGAATAAATGGGCCTAATAATATAAATAAAATTTATATAAACAAAAATATAAAAAAATATACATAAACGTTTTAAAAGTTGGCTAAATTAACTATTAGGCCAACATTCTTATAACTGAACTTTTGCGCAGCGCGCAGGATTAAAATTGAAATGGGCTTGTATCAATTGTTTGAATATTACGCTATATTTAATTTACACTTTGTTACAAGTTACCGTAGGCCATTCAATTTGCTAACCTTTTGCTTTCTTCCCAGCGTGTTCAGATAGCACACTGCATGTTTTCGAGAGATGTGTCTTTTTAGATTCCAAAATGAATCTTTACTGACTGAAACGATGTCTCCACATTCGTTTTCTTCTACCACATTATAGTTAGTTTTATATTATAGTACACCTGTATGACTTCTTATTTTCCTTTTTGAAGTAGCCTACTTTTTGAACTCCATTATTGAGCCGAGTTTTGACTGAAAATAGAATCCATCTTGCAGTCATCAACTGAGTCAGGGTGAGCATGCTTCAGAATCTTGGTGTGCGCGGAGCGAAATTGGAGCGGGAAATAGGGCGACGCTCCATCCTTTTAAAAATGCCGCTCTGCGCTCTGTCCAAGATCCGCCCGCTCGCTCCCGCTCCACTCCGCTCACATGCAATTTTCTATGAAATACATAGGCCTGCTACACTTTATTGGCTGAATAACTGGCGCGAAGGCACGAGCTCAGTCTGCAGGTAGAGATGGAGGCGGCAAGAGAAAAGGTGAAGACTGGGGAGTGGAAGCTCCGCAAATACAAAAAACAGAAAGAGCAAAATGTGGGAGACATTTGCCGAAATAATGAAAGATGATGACCAAAGTGCTGGCTTTGTCATGTGTACTTCTTGCTATGCATTTACTACTTTTAAAAAATGCGGGTCAGGAAGCGGGTCGGGTACAATATTTTCTTCTTTTTTTTTTGCGGTCCGAGTTGCGGGCGGGTTAGTTGAAAACGTCGGTCGGGTGCGGGTTGTTTATACATTGACCCGCGCATCACTGGTTCACACACAACCCGTAAAAATGCCGTAAAGACACGTGACATCGATGTGACTTGTAATCTCAGCAGCGTCTTAAGTTTGCTTATGAGCTGCGATCTCTCTCTCGAGAAACCACGCTTGTGCATTTGTTTCTCTGATTCGATCATAAAATTGCGCTTTACGTACCGTTTCACAGCTGGAGAACGATCCCGCGCTTCAGCGTCATCACTACGACACGGCATTATTACGGCTTTTGTTCACACAGCGCGCGTTCCGGGACTGAACACGGCAATGTTACTAGGTCCCGACCCGGCATCGATCCCGGCATAAATCCCGGGTCGAGTTTGCGTTCACACAGAAGGCGCTCTGGCAATTTGCCGGCAATTTGCCGGGTTCAAAGCGCTGTGTGAAAGGGGCTATAGGGTACGCTTACACCAATATGCTTAAAACGATATGCTTAAAAGTTTTTCCTTTGAGTTTTCCGCGTACAGACGACACCATTATCAAAACGATCCCCTTTCACACAGATCCGCGAAACTGACTGAAAACGCTGTATTCTGCTGCCAGGCCACTAGATGGCGATGAAACACTATAGACTAAACATATAATGCGCATGTGCAAGAGTATGAAAGCTTATGCAAAATCACAATGCAATATGTAAAATGGCAATGCATTTCTGTATTTAAATTTAAATTTTCCCATACATTTGTGCAACGTTTGGTGCAAGATAAAAATGAAAATTCAATTATATAATTTACATTTGCCATTTTTTATACACTAGTTTTAATATGTAAATTGAATACATATTTTAACGCTTTATAAGTTGCTAAATTAAAATTAAAATGTATTACAGAAATGATTAGATATGTTTAACATGTTCAAGCAAAAACTGTAGCAAAATTGTAATTTAAATGTATTTTTTTCTTAATTGCATTTACACTCACAGTTAAGACACTTGCGATTGCATTTCCATTAAGTGTGTGTCCCGCAATGAATGTAGAAAAATTAAATGTGCAATTTGAAAATGCATTCTGAGCCGATCACGTGCCCACCCCGCCCTGTCAATCACTGCGTGAAGGCGGGGCAACAGGTAAACATAGGCTTTGGTGCGTATTTTGAGCATAGATTTTGAGGTGTTGGAAGGAAACACGGCGGCGGCAGAGCTGATACAAGCGTTACATTCACTAGCAGATGAAGTGGAGCGTGGATAGAGAAATGGTAGTGTTTCCGAAGATTATTACGCGTCTGCAGGTGATAGAACCAGTACGATGTTGGACCGTCTGGGTCTGGGAGAATGTTCTGCCTTATCAAGCGTCGACACCCATGTCAACATTCTGCTGCTGTCTGAGTCTGATGCTGGACTGTGTTGATGGTTTCGTTTTGTATAAAATATTATCATTGTCTGATACATGCTTATCTTTATTCTTATCAGCCTACTATTAACTGTAATACCCAATAATGTTGGAGATCCTATAGCTTTTCCTTACAAATGCATAGGCCTATTACTCTGAGATCACATATGACAAAGCTCCATTGGTATTCGGTATTAATAGCTACTGAAAAATGTGACCGCTCTTTATTTATTTATAACTGACTGTAATGTTCAATAAAGTGACGTATGTGATGTGTGACCATCTCTGTTTATGCAGCTGTATAATCATAAAATATGAGGCAGACATACGAGTCCCTTTCCATTTTATAAAGCATATTCATAAGGTATTAATACTTATGTACATGGTCACGGAATCTGACGGGTCAAATTCATTTTTGGGTGAATGTTGAGCAGGTCGAGGGCTGGTGACGTCATCGTCTATAATTCAGTGTCGAATATTTTAAACAACGAAGCAGCACACGAAACTTTAACCGGTACAAACCATCGCACAAACAAACGAGACTATTTTGGGTGAATGTGGAGCAGGTAGGGGGGCTGAGTGACCTCAGAATGACCAATAAATATTATTTTAATATTTAAGAAACCGAAGCAGCACAAAATAAATGTTTATCGGCGCAAATTAGCACAAACATATGAGACTATTTTGGGTGAATGTGGAGCAGGTCGGGGGGCTGAGTGACGTCTAATATTCGGTCTAATATTTCAAAAACTGAAGCAGCACAAACAAAACCGGCACAAACCGAATGATACTATTTTATTTGGAGCATGTGGCGGGCTGGGTGACAGAATATCTAAAAAACAGAAGCAGCACAAACAAACAAAAATTACAGCACAAACTAAGTAAAAACGATTGAGCCTATTTTGCCGACGCTTCACGCAGTGATTGACAGGGCGGGACGGGCACGTGATCGGCTCAGAATACATTTCCAAATTGCACATTGAATTTTTCTACATTCATTGCGGGACACTTTATGGAAATGCAATCGCAAGTGTCTTAACTGTGAGTGTAAATGCAATTAAGAAAAAAATAACATTTAAATTACAATTTTGCTACAGTTTTTGCTTGAACATGTTAAACATATCCAATCATTTCTGTAATACATTTAAATTTTGCAACTTATAAAGCGTTAAAATATTATAAATATTAAAATATATTAAAACTAGTGTATGAAATGGCAAATGTAAATTTTATAATTGAATCTTCATTTTCATTTTGCACCAAACGTTGCACAAATGTATGGGAAAATTAAAATGTAAATACAGAAATGCATTGCCATTTTACATATTGCATTGTCATTTTGCATATTACATTTCAAATTGAAATTTGCTATCCATAAGCTTCCATACATGAGAGCTGTGAAACGATTAGTCGCGATTAATTGCATCCAAAATAAAAGTTTGTGTTTACATAATATATGTGTGTGTACGGTGTATAATTATTTTCTATATATAAATACACACACATGCATGTATATATTTAAGAAATATTTGCATGTATATACTGTGTATATATATTTATTATATATAATTTATATTATATATAAATATTTTCTATATAAATAACACATTTTTCTTAAAAAAAAAATAAAAAAATAAAAAAAATTACTTTTACATTTATTCATTTAGCTGACGCTTTTTATCCAAAGCGACTTACAATTGCTAATTATGTCAGAGGTCGCACGCCTCTGGAGCAACTAGGGGTTAAGTGTCTTGCTCAGGGACACATTGGTGTCTCACAGTGGATTCGAACCCGGGTCTCTCACACCAAAGGCATGTGTCTTATCCATTGCGAGACTTCAGAGACTTCAAACACCTGTTTGCTGCTCAACAGTGGATTATTTTTATAGCTGGCCTTTTAATACAATTAATTTGTTTTACAGAAATATTCCTTAATAAGCCTTTGTCTGACTGAGTTCTTCTGTGCTCACAAATTCACAAATCTTTTGACAGTTTGACAATCTCTATTTAGTTTTCGCAAAATTTTAGTTTTCATGCCTTTTGTAAGACAATGCATTATTTCATGCTTTTCATCTTCAGAAACATCTTTGCATGAGGACTGCGTAATAATGTGAAACAACCTCTTTAAGAAATGTTACCGTTTACCTAAGACGATGTGGCAAACTACTATACAACTTTATAGTATTTTTAACTTTATAGTAACTTTATTTAAAAATCCACAGTACCCTCAAGACTCTCAGTTTGTGTAAATCTACTTATGATTCAGAGTATTTATTTTTTCCCACATTAATTTCCCACATGTCTAGTACAACTATGTGTTTTTGTTTTATTAATACAGTATATACTTTTTTCTGGATATACCCCGAAAGAATGGAAGTGAAATGTGACAACATGCCCCATAGGTGGGGTACATTGTAACATGTGTGGGGCACATTGTAACATAACATATGACAGCTTAAAATGTTATCTGATCTAATAAAAAAAATATACAAAACAAACTAAAATATTTTCTAAATAAAATACAATTAAAAAACTTTTTCATATAAAATAATGGCAATTTTTAATAATTAAATATAAACTCATTTTTGAGTTTTGACTACGAACACATGAAAACACAGCTATACAACATAGTTCAAAACAAATAAATAATTAGTAATTTCTGAACATTGACTCTCAGTCTTTATTCACCTTTTTTTCACGTTTTCTCAATAAAGTTAATAAAAGTATAGAATATAATAGCATATTTCTAATAGGGGCACATTGTAACGCAGTGTTACAACATGCCCCCGCCTGCACAACTGGGATTTAAACCCTGCTTGTGTCTTCTGCTAGTTAGCGAAGCATTAAATAACTATCTCAACTGTTAAATAACATATTGGAGATTAAAATAATATCAGATTTGTCTTATTTTAAATAAACACAAAAAATAGAGATGAAAAATTAACTTAAGTAAGAAATTTACTTTTGCTATGGTTTAATAAATGTCTATGGATATCTTCCCAAAAAATTTAAATTTTGGTGGATATCTTTTTTCTATATAGTGTTGATATGGCAACTAGTAAATACACAAAGTTTCGTCATCCAAGCATGTCCGGAAGTATTTAAAACAAGTGTGTTACAACTAGCCCCGCGTTACATTGTGCCCCGCGCTCCCCTAACCCCTTCTGTCCTAACCAAACTTTGCTAAGGCACTTCTGAAATGTCTTCCATGTGTTGTTGTCATGGTCTCAAACTCAGTTCCTGGAGGGCCACAGCCTTGCACAGTTCAGCTCCAACCAGCTCCAACTGTTATCTGCTTGGAAGCTTCTAGTAATGCTGAAGAGCTGGATTAGCAGGATCAGGTGTGTTTGATTAGGGTTGGAGTAAAACTGTGCAGAGCTGTGGCCCTCTAGGAACTGAGTTTGAGACCAGTAGAGACAGATCTACTTCTATATAAACAATATTCTTGTCAAGAAAAATGAGACAGAAACATCAATTGTGAGCGGGGTGGCCAAGCTCCACTCCTGCAATAAGAGCACTGTATCAAATTATGAATTTAAATTTCAGCACATATTAGCTGATGACACTTAATATAATGTGGGATACTTCAATGCAAAGTATAACTTTGAAACTTGTAAATTACTCACATCAGTGTGTTGAGTTTACAGTGTTTATCCTGCAGTAGAGCAGCGATCTGATTCACTCCTGTGTCTCTTAGTTTACGTTCACTCAGATTCAGTTCTCTCAGGAGTAACGGGTTTTTACCCACAATTCCTCTCACATACTGACAGGCTTCATCTGCATCATGACTCAAAAACCTGCAGAAGGGAAGATGAAACAGGTTTAAAATCAACTAAACTTAGTGTAATCAGTTTGTTTCATTTCCCTTGAAATAATTGTATTATAATAACCTGCACAATTTGTTGTTGCATAAAAGTTAGTGAAATAATACAAATAAATTGCCTGCATTTTATTTTGTACTATTTGATCACGTCTCACCTCAGTGTCTTGAGTTGACACTTCTGATCCTGTAGTAAACCATCAAGCTCCTTCACTCCTGATTGTCCAGGATCATTTCCTGTGAGATCCAGCTCTATCAGGTGTGAAGGGTTTGATCTCAGAGCTGAAGCCAGAGCTTTATAACCTTCTTCTGTGATACTGCAGTCTGAAAGTCTACAGATAGGACATTTATTTATAATAGGATTTATTTTACAATTAATATCACAGCAAAAAAGACTTCACAACAGTATTATTTTAAAGGGGTCAAAAGCATTTTTTTTAAATTGTATAATGTTTGACTGCGCAGGATGACTGCAGTGCTACAAACATACTCATAACATATCAAACCTTCTGTAACAGACAAAGCAATAGTGACACAAACATTGTTATTCACACTTGTATGTTGAGACATTATTCTCAAAAGATCAAGAAAAATTGTATTCTCAGTTCACAGCCCCTTTAACTTTGAACAAAAGAAATGTTATTTAAACAAACAATCTCACCTGAGTCTCTCCAGTGTGCAGTTTGTATTTTCTAATCCGTTCTGGAGTTTCTTCACTCCTGAATCCTGCAGATTATTGTTGCTGATGTCAAGCTCTTTCAGACTGGAGTTTGATCTCAGGACTGTAGCAAGAGCTGAACAGCTTTCCTCTGTTAGACCACACTTACGCAGCCTAAAATGATGAACAGAAGAGGGAGAATTTACAAACAGAAAGTACTTGACGCCAACATGTTTATGTCACCAAATGTCTTTAAGATGCTTTAAATCACCAATAACACATGAACACAATACTCACATCAGTGTGTTGAGTTTACAGTGTTTATCCTGCAGTAGAGCAGCGATCTGATTCACTCGTGTGTCTCCTAGTTCACGTCCACTCAGATTCAGTTCTCTCAGGAGTAACGGGTTTTTATTGTAAAAATCTTCAGTCAGATGTTTACAGGCTTCATCTGCATCAGGACTCTGTAACAACCTGGACAAAGGAGAAGTATGCTGACGTTATCTGCTACTAATGATGTGCAAGACTAGTCGACTAAACGGTACAGCTGCTACTAGTCGACTCTGAAAACAATAGCCGATTACACAAAGAAAAAGAAAATACACAAGATTTTATCATTCAAATTACTGTCGTTTTAATGTTTCTGTGACGAGAAGTGAAAACTGAGCTCGCGTCCCATGAGCTCTGGAAGGATAAAAGGAGTAACGACAGTGTAGGACGAGAGAGGACCAGGCCTGGGACATTTAAGTTGCATGTTGTTTATGTATGTGCAGCAGTCGGCCATGATGCACCTGACGTTTACTTTCGTTTTATTTATTTTGTCAATAAAACTTATGTTTACAGTTCACCGGTTCCCCCTTCTTCCCTGAGCCCTGAACTTTATTACATTTATATTTAAAGGCATTTTAAATAACACATTAAAATAAAACACTGGGGAAAATAATACCTTAAGATGTACTCTTTTAATTTGACCTCAGATCTCCCATGTGTTTTCTTCCCGTCAGTCGAGGCGAGCTCAGAAATGACCGCTCGAAAGACAAGCAAGGCGCGGGAGAATTTTGAATTACAAAAAAAGTTTTATGGGGAAAAAAAAAGTTTTATGAAAGCTGTGACACGTCAAACTGGCATAATTCCACTGGAGCCATTCGTAAACATATTCAACACATGCACATAAGTGTGATGGCCAAAGCAATCAAATGCCCATCGCTTCATTTACTTCAACTCTGAAAAAAATATCTTATCTCTGAGACGACAGTAACAGACATGTTCCCACTCAGTTTTGTTGAGGGAGAAGGCTTCCGAAAAGTCATAACACAAGGCAAGCGTACTGCATATTTATGACCGTTTTAGCAGCATTAATTATGGGATTCGACGGTTTGATTCATTGTTTCAAATGGATCATATGTACGCACAAGTCTTTAGGGGGTTCTTACTTTAGACTAGTCGAGTCGGTAACAAAACTTCCATTTAAATGACTGTCAAATTAGTCTAAACGCACATCCCTAACTATCCTGCTATAGTGATATATGCTCACAATGTTGTAACAACAATGGCATCTGCTTTTCGCATTAAGTGGATCATGTGATGGCAAAACACATCGTCTTTGTCCTTGCTGGTTAATAATTGCCCCACGAGGACCAATTTACCAGCGCCCATGTGACTCGTATCCCCCGAGGGACATTTGAGTCACATAAGGAAACCCTGTTTTCTTAGAATCCCCTCTAAAACCCCCATTTCAGCATGGACTCCCTGTGACTTTTCACAGACTCGTGACATTCCACACACACACACACACACGAAAGCCACTAAAGTGCAACGTCATGTAGAAATACGGCTCTTGAATGTATACCTTCCGATATGTATGTGTGTGATTAGCTTTGCCTTATAATAGAGGTGTGTTTTGCTAGAGTAAAATCTTTAATTCTGAAGATTCATTGAAAGAATATTCACTCCATAGTGTCTGGTAACCCGAACTCAGACCATAAAACTTTACGACCCAAGCCTCAAAGGCATTCCAGAACACACACACACACACACACACACACACACACACACACTCTGGAACTTTGGAAACAGATATTCTTCCACATAACAAGCCACTAAATGTTTGATACGTATTCCTGTGTTTCGCAAGTGTTGTCACTGGCCATAATGGAAACACTGACAATTTTAGTGTGTTTAATCCAAAGTTATTTGTGTGTAATGATGCATATGAACGTATCTCTGTGTTGCTATCTTTGTCACTATTCGTTTTTGGTGTTGTTTTAATCCCCGTCGCAAGACGAAGGAGATTTTTGATAAGGGACTGTGATAAACGTTATTGTTCCATGCGTTTTTAATTCCCCGAGCATAATACCATATTTTGCCCCCTCGTGATTCCACACGTGGGGTCGGGCTGCATTAACACACAGAATTCTTCCCGCCTCAGATAAAAAGACAATCTGATTCGCTGAGCCTCGGGAAGGGGGCGTAAACAGATGTCTGATAAAACGGCAGAAGCCCCCTCTCTTCCTCCTCTCTCTTCCACTCTCAACTCATCCAACTTCTCTGGACCCTCTTCCTCGGCGCAGCGCTTCTCCAAAGGAACATCTGGAGGAGGCCCTGGCCTTCTCCATCGAGCGAGCACATGTTCGAGTCGTAGCTGCGTCCTTTGCAACAAAGACTGTAAACCTCTCCCATCCCGGGAGATGAACCTTATTTTCCGGTAACATTAAATTCAAGTGAGCCTTTACATCGTTTTTCGAAACGACCCAGAAGAAGAAGCTAGACGCAAACCAGCCGGACACGCGCATGCGCGCGTCCCCTTTTCAGCATCACACTGAAAGAGTACCACATCTCGCAAGTATCTTTCTCTCTAACAGCTGATTCCTGGTGTTTAGCTTGTAGGTCTGCGAATTAAATTACCCTCTATCTCTTAACTCTTTATTTCTTTCTTTCTTTCTTTCATGTCATTCATTCCGATCACGTCATGCTATGTTTTATGTTTTTGTTCGGTTAAATGTTTGTCTGTTTTATTGTTTGCATTTTACGTACGTTTATATTTGTTGCTTATAATCTCTAGCGTGTGCCATTTTATTAATAAACCCATTTATACTTTTAACTGTCTCTGTGTTTGAAAACCCACTTTTTATAAAGTCAATGAAACAAAAGATCTATAAAGCTACAGGCTCTATATTATAAAACTACTTTGAGTAGTTTTAATTTATAAACCCAAAGAGGTTTTGTCTTCGTGGCCAGAAGATAAACTTTCTTGGAGTTTGAAAAGAGATACCTCCTTCTTAACTGTAATGATCAGACAGTACAGAACAAGGTAATCTCGATAATTGATAAAGTAAATGCATATGCGATTTATGAATTATGACCATGAGTCATAAATATTAATATTCCTAAAATTCCCTATATTCTTGAGCTAATTCACATTTACCCAGAGGCATTTACGTTACAATGTTGTGAAAAAGACTTCAGTCATTTCATAGCTTTTATAATTCTTTTTTGACAGTAAAATTCTCGTCCACCTAAAATGCTTTTAGGACTATTGAAGGTTATTATTTTAATAGCACTTACCTCAGTGTTTTCAGGGAACACTTCTGATCCTGTAGTAAATCATCGAGCTCTTTCACTCCTGATTGTCCAGGATCATTTCCTCTGAGATCCAGCTCTATCAGGTGTGAAGGGTTTGATCTCAGAGCTGAAGCCAGAGCTTTATAACCTTCTTCTGTGATACTGCAGTCTGAAAGTCTACAGAAAATACATAAACACACATTTTTATTAACATTGCACTTTAATATCAATAAATATGACTAAATCACACTACATCTTAACTTCTTAACTGAATCAGATATGCCACAGTTTTATTCTGCTATTAATGTGCAAGATTAATTATTTAATGATCACCAGAAATTTGTTATTGTTACATATGGGTGAGTTTAATTCAAATTTTATCTTAAATTTAGGTTATTATATTTAGCCTATGTATTAATTCATTTTCATTAATATTGTATTTACTTAGATATACAGATGATGCTGTAATGTTATTATAAAGGCCTGCTCACGCAAAGACAAATGTTCCTCAAAAAAAAGAGAAAAAAGTCGTCTGCACCAATAAAAAAAACCAAAATAAAATGGAAAAAGCCCAATCCCAAATTAAAATAAATTTTTTTTAGGGGTGTAACAGTACACAGAAGTCACGGTTCGGTTAGTACCTCGGTTTTGGGGTCACGGTTCGATACGAGTTCGGTACAATAGGAGAAATGGTCACACTTTAGTTTAGGATCCAATTCTTACTATTCACTATTAACTACAACTTTGCCTCAATAAACCCCTAATTACTGCTTATTAATAATTAGCTAGGTAATTGTTAAGTTTAGATATGTGGGAGGATGAAGGGATGTAGAATATGGTTATGCAGAATAACACATTAATATGTGCTTTATAAACAGGCACATACGTTTTTCAGTCTGGTTCTCATGAGAGCACCTGGAGATTCGGTCTGGTGCTCACACTGCACATAGTGTGACCCATTAAATATAACTATATAAAATAAAACAATTACTAATAGTATTATTGCACTTTATTTAGTTTGTTTTTTAAATAAAATAATAAACAAAAATAATAAATAGTGTGATTATACCATTATATTTTAGAATAAAAAAAATTCAAACATAAGACTCAGCAAGCTTTTATTTTGGCAGGTTGCCAGGAAGTTATGTATATGCACTGCCAGTTTTAGCCTTTTTTTATAATCTATGGCTTTAGCACTGCAGAGTGAAGCGTGTTATTAGCCATGTTTCCATCCAAAGTTGTGAATTAAACTTATGTGCAAAACTGCAATATCACATAAAACATTTGTGAATAGAGCAGCGTTTCCATCCAGTGAGTCTAAGAGAACAAAACTGTCACTTCCTGATAAACTGGCGCTAAATATTCACTAAGAAAAGCAGGAAAAGCTACTGTATATAATAATTTTCGCATAAGCCTATAATAAATTACTTGTGCCTCAGAGCATGCAGACGAAATGCAATAAAGCCATTATCTTGCTTTCTTCTCTTCAGTGAACTAGGGTTACATTCGTAACAGAGACGTTTGTTCTGCCTGGCAGCATTTAGTCCCCCCTGAGTTAGTTGGTACAGTCCTCCTATAGTGTATGTAAGGGTTAATGCCCGACGAGGTGTCCATTGTCAGGTATTAATGGACGACGGCGAGGCGTGAACTGCGGTTGCCTCCGCCGAAGTCCATTAATACCTGACAATGGACACCTCGAAGGGCATTAACCCGCTTATACCATGGTCACTTGCCAAATAACACATTTTTAAAACATTAGTTTATATTTTAATTTTTTTACAATCGAAATCTAAAGTTTTTACAAACAATAACTTGGTTTCGGAGATATTTATAGTCCGCTCAGCTCGTAGAACCCTTCCGTTTTGTTTTGATACAATAAATTGTAAACGGATACTTTGACTGCCTGTTGCTATGGTTACTCACAGCTGATGTAGCCAGCGCATTTATTTATTAATTTCGAACGGTAAACAGTCAGTTTCACCAGAACTCCTTTACTAGGTGTCCTCTATTCACCCAGACCATGGTATAATACAAACTAAGCAGTAAATAGAATGCATTCTTTCATTAGTGATATTCTAGCAGGGATGATAAAAACAAAAACAAAAGATATTTGGTTACAATCCGCTACAAATTAAAATTTTGTGATATAAAAGACAAATGGAATAATGAAAGATAGTAATTGTGCATTAGAAGTGTCAGAATTTGCTCCACTTAGGCTATATTTAAACATTCAAAGCTTAAGCCCAACCCTCCAATACTTTCCGCAATCTGCTCCCTTTCAAAGTAAACTCCTCTGTTCATGAGCACAAAAAGACGCATTTAAAGTGTGGCCACTAGTGGACCTCTTTTCAAACGCTCAATACGCACATGAGCTGTTCATCCTGTTTAACCAATACTATTCAGATTTTTTTCCTCATTGAATAAAATGTATCAAACAAACCCAGAGCCGCTCAATATCAATCTCCAAACCCTGTTCCAGATTCTTCCCCTGGTATTTAATGTCACTTAGCAAAAGAGTCAGTGAGCCACCAAGGCAGTGTGTTATTTATAACGGCAATAGCTCTGGGCATGTTGACTAAGTGTGAATCTTATTGGTTGGTCAGTTTTCTTCATAGTGCAATGGAAAAAAATAACAGCTCTCCATAAAAGAAAAAAACTCACGTCAGTCTGAATGAACAGCATTTTAAGGAGAAATGTACTCACTTGAGTATCTTCAGCTCACACACAGGCTTCTTCAGTCCCTCACAGATCTCTTTGACTCCTGAGTCCAGCAGACGGCTGTTGTTCAGGTTCAGCTCTTTCAGGATGGTTTTAGAGGAGAGAACAGTAGCTAGAACTGAACAGCTTTTCTCTGTCAGATCACAATTATTCAGCCTAAACACAGAAACAGCATTATTTATTATTCTGTACATATTCAACACACATCAGATTAACAGCTCTTCATATCTGCTCACACAAGTGCCTGACAGTCTTTTATAATCAATTAACAGAGGAGTTATAATGTATAAATTATGTTGACTCACTTGATTTTCTCCACTTTGCTATGAGAGTCCATCAAAAGAGCAGAGAGCTTCTCTCCATCCAGATCTCCTAATTTATCTTCACTCAGATCCAGTTCTGTCAGTAATAATGGACTTTTACCCAGAACTTTAGTGAGATACTCACACGCTTCCTGTGCAGCTGCACTTTTCAAAAACCTACAGGAAGTAGAAGAGAATTTTAGATGAGATAATTTGTTATAATTTTATAACTTTTGCTGCTCCCATCCTGCTTATGAGTGGAGTTATAAATCAAATATAGAAAAAAATATATAGATCATTCCCAATAGTATGTTTCATAGTTTGTGTATGAGTGTGATGTTGGAAAATCAATTCCAATTCAGGTTAGGAATCGGATAATTGTAAGAATTTAAATTCTTCTTATCAATTCCTTTCTGTGGATTTTAAAGTGATTTTAAACCATTCAAGCTGACTGAAGTACTTTTGTAAGGCAAGGCAAAGCAAGGCAAGTTTATTTTTTATTTATTTTAATATTTTTAAATAACGCTTACATAAGTAACTGAATCTGTAATGCATATCTTACATTTGATTTCAGTTTCTGTACCTGAACATCTGAAAATCATAAACATTTGTATCTTTTAGTTGTATTTATTTGTGTTATTGCTTATGTGTTTATTTGTTCTTATTTAATTGCTGAGTATTTATTGTATTTAATAATGCTTGAAATTTATATTAGTTAGAATAGCTGTTTTTGCTGTGGTATCTTTGTTAAAACCATAGGCAAAAGTTCCTTGTATAAGTTCTTGAGCTTTTAGATTTTTGTTCATGGTATTCAGCTGCAACGGAACATTTCAGAAAAAAGACTGTGAATGATATTGTAACAGTTATTCTGTTATATGTGTTTAGTTTCGTTTTCATGGACTTTTAATTTGTATTCTTCAGTTCCTGTTTTCCTTTAAGTTTTCCCGCTTCTCCTTTGTTGTCATGGTAACTAATATGATTTGCCATTGTTCAAATGTGTCGTCGTTGATTACCTCGTTTTTACCTGTGTATTGAAGTTCCTGTGTTCCCATTTTTTCCCATTTTTTTAATTTTCAGTTTAATTTTTTTACCTTATTGCAATCAAAACTAGGAATTGATAAAAATCGGAATCAATAGGCAGAATCAGAATCAGAATTTCTAAAAATTCTAATTACCAACTCTAGTGTGATGTTCCAGTTGGTTTTTGGTTGTTCCTAGAGTTTGGAATTTGTTTCTAAAGCATTCCTTTTAAGTTTAACTTTATAACCATAAACTAACGCTTACATAAGGCGGCAAATCGTTTGTGTGTGTGTGTGTGTGTGTGTGTGTGTGTGTGTGTGTGTGTGTGTGTGTGTGTGTGTATGTATATGTGTGTGTGTGTGTGTGTGTGTGTGTGTGTGTGTGTGTGTGTGTGTGTGTGTGTGTGTGTGTGTGTGTGTGTGTGTGTGTGTGTATGTATATGTGTGTGTGTGTGTGTGTGTGTGTGTGTGTGTGTGTGTGTGTGTGTGTGTGTGTGTGTGTGTATGTATATGTGTGTGTGTGTGTGTGTGTGTGTGTGTGTGTGTGTATGTATGTGTGACAACCAAATAAGAACTTGTATAGAATGTTTTCTTCAATGAATAATTTTATAGATAAAATTATAGTTATAGTTTGTAATTATAGTTTGTGTTGATGAAAGAGATCTTGATATTATTAAATGTAACCATTTTTTTGGTGTGTGATAAATTAACTAGAAATTCTAAAATTGGAGATAAGCAGCAATCACTACAAAATTGTAATGTTTACTGGATATTATGTGATGTTTTAATGTTTATTGCAATTGTGGAAATAAATTGCTTAATTTATTGACAAAATATGCAAGTTTTACTGTTAAAAGAAATATAAAATCTGCACCGTTTTCATCAACGCAGCAGAAGTGTAGTAACTGATAGTGTTCATGTTCTGTTTATGCCACAAGTGTATTGCTTATGAAAACAAATTCATGATTTTGCTAATTGTAATCCTCCATATTATGTGATGTGATTAATAAACAATGGGATCAATACAAGACATGAAAATCAACTGATTATTGTTTTGTTGCAGCATGGTTTCAGGTTATTTTAAAAGTACAATGTTATTAAATATTTCAAGGTTTTAATCATCTGGTTTTTAATTTACATCGTTCATCCTTTATTAAATCACAGAGCTCATTCACTCCTGATTGTCCAGGATATAACATATGAATATGTGTGTGAAATGGTTCATTTTGTATTAGTGAAAATGTTTATACAAATAATTGCCTGCATATCATTTATTTTGTACTATTTGATCACGTCTCACCTCAGTGTTTTCAGTGAACACTTCTGATCCTGTAGTAAATCACTGAGCTCCTTCACTCCTGATTGTCCAGGATCATTTCCTCTGAGATCCAGCTCTATCAGGTGTGAAGGGTTTGATCTCAGAGCTGAAGCCAGAGCTTTATAACCTTCTTCTGTGATACTGCAGTCTGAGAGTCTACAGAAAAACAGAAGAAAAAACAAACAGTTGTTATTATTCTATTTGGAGACACAGATTATTGCATCACTAATGGGATTTATGAATGCCTTCTGACAAATTAGACAAATTATGAACAAATTATTGCCATATAGTGTACAAAAACATAAGCCAATATGATGTTTTTATTTTAATATTGGCAAAATCTCCCTTAGATATAAATACAATATATGCATTGACCAAAACCTTATTAAATTAAATAACTTTAATAACCTAATCTTATTAAATTAATAGTTCACCTAAAAATGAATGAAAACATGAATTTTGTCCTCATGTTGTTTAAACATTTATTTTCTTCACTAAACACAAAAAGAGATGTTTAAACATAATATTAGCCTCAGTCATAGTGTACATTTAAAAAGTAGTTTTTCAGTTCATCTAATTAAATAAACCTTAATAAATGTACATAAACATGCAGAAATGAAGATAAATTAATACACACTTCAGTTTCTCCAATCTGCATTGTGTATTTTCCAACAGAACACAGATCTTCTTTATTCCAGAGTTTCCTAGTTTATTCTCACTCAGATCCAGCTCTATCAGGTTTGAAGGGTTTGAATTAAACGCTGAAGTCAGAGCAGCACAACCTTCTGCTGTAATACTGTTATTATTCAGCCTGAAGAGAAGAGAAAAAAGAAAAAAAAAGACAAGAACGTCTCCTCAGGTTTTGTTTTTTTTCTGCCAAAAAACACGTCTACAGTAATGGAAGGGTTTTCATGGTCAAAGAGAGAGTGGGCTACTTTCTTAAAGAACATGCATTTCAATAACACAGCAAAACTAGCAAAATGTAAGTAAAAACTTCTTAAAGGGATAGTTATATAGTTGTGTCCATTGACTTCCATAGTGGGGAAAAAAAATACTATGGAAGTCAATGGACACATCAACTGTTTGGTTACCGACATTCTTCAAAATATCTTCTTTTGTGTTCAACAGAACAGAGAAACCCATACAGGTTTAGAACAACACGAGGTTGAGTAAGTGATGACACAATTTTCATTTTTGAGTGAACTATCCCTTTAAGCAATTAAGTAAACAATCAATGTAAAATCTAAGCAAATCGTTGATCATTGATTCACATTTTTTTTTCAGGTAGGAAATACTACATATAAGAAATAAAGTAAAGAAATACTACATGTAAAAAATAAGGTAAAGAAATTCAAAAAAAAATTGAATAAAATCGTAAGATTAAAAAAACAGCATAGTCTGCATGAATTAAATATTGCTACAAAAGTTTTTCAGTCAGTTAATTGTGTTTGGTCAACATTAAGGACACAGAGAGCAGCAGGTAGGCTATATTAAAAGTTGTCACCTAATGCACGGATTCAATATATTGATTTACATCTGATTTTACAACTGTTTATGCTCACTTAAGACATAACCGACTAGGTTTACCTGGATACTTGCCAAGTCAGGCATTTTGACAAACAGTGTGTATTGTAAAACTATACTGTACTATTGTACAAGAGTGTACTGAATATTAATGATGGATGGATTGTGGGAATCTATGTTTTGATCATCATTCTGAATCTGATCCAGATGAAAATTTGGGCCTGTTTACACCTGGCCACTTCTTGTGTTTTTACTGATCGGATATCTTGATTTATTAAAACGATTCCATTTACACTTGGTCACATAAATGTGTCTCAGCAAAACAGATATAAATCTGATCTTTAATTCCCGTGCTATATGGAGATTTAATGGAGTTCACGTCACCGAAAACAACAAATATTGATTTCTTTTTTTAAATAAAAGCAGAAGGTCAGTTTTTTCTTCTTTTTTCTTTGGATACATTGTCTATTCAGATATTCATGCAACAAAATATTCAAATAAATATAGGTAAATGGTCAAGTGCAATGGGCTATGCAGGGGAACTGAATTGGGTGCTTGCATGCTGACATGCTTCGTGTGTGTGCACACGGGGGACCACCTGTAAGCTTATGAGTACAGAATGTAGTTCACTTTTACAGTTCATTGCACTTTTAATAACTTATCAATCATGTTACACTATTTTCTAGCTCATGTTAACTTTAATTAACCCTGCTCTCTGCAGATACACTAACTTACAGTGATATAAAATATATATCAAAATCTCTATGGATTGAAGCTTGTTGCTCAGGGTGTGTGATACTGACAAAAAGAATTGTCAATCTCAATATTTTCTGGGATTTTATTGATAGCAGTGACAGAAATGACTTTTCCGATAAGTTTAAATAGATTTGTACCTTTCATAGGCATTTTAGCTTTATGAAGCCTTTTTTTCTAACCTAATTAAATGTGTGCATCATATTTTGCATTAAATTCTTACATTTAATCAATGAAGTCAATTAGAATAATAAGACAAAATGGCTGTTACCAAGAAAATTAAATCAGTATCAACAAAATTCATCTTTGCAATGCAGAGGAAACACAGAAGCTGCATCTGAAGTGACATTTAGATGCATTTACACAGACTGTTTAATGCAACTCAGTGGGACATGAATACATTTAACCTGCAGTTACAAATGCATAAATAATATTTTGATATTTTAAACATAAAATGCTGAATACTGATATTTGAAATTGTTAATAAAAATGAAAAGATACTTTAAATTGTGAATTAAAACAGCTAGTAGGTGGCAGCAATTCACTGTTAATGAGCGAGTCACTGCAATTCAACCGATTCATTCAAACTGGTGATTCATTCAGACATACAGCGACATTTTTGCCCCCTTATCTTGAATTTTGGGGAAATCTAAATGCATTTTAATAGACCAAATATAGATAAATATATATAAAACATAGACTAATGGCACTGTAAATGCGCACTCGCACTGGTGTAACCTACTAGAATACATCACGTTTCTGTGCACTCTATGGGCCATATCATACACCCGGTGCAATGCGGCGCCAGGCGTTAAGCAAGTGTTTTTTGCTAGTTTCTGCCCGATGCAGTTATCATTTTCACTAAGTTCCAGCCCCACTTGTTTAAATAGCAAATGCATTTGCGCACATCTGTGCACCCATGGGCTGCTGGTCTGAAAACGACGTGTGTTCAGTCGCATTGTTGGCATGTTGTTATATTTTGAGGCAACTGAAATAGACTGACTCTCAGTACAGTGGGGGCGGAGCTTCATCATGGGGCCCTCTGCTACCAAGTCATTTTTAAAACCGTTAAAAAAAACCGTAAAATATCTGATGAATGCATATGTAATAATGTGTCACTTGTTGAGCCAAGTAAGCTTATATGTTAAATAAAACACAAAGAAAAGCCACATTTTTTGACAAGTTTGTATTGACGAACAAAGAAAATAGTTTGCCAGTCAAGTAAAAATGTTTCAGCACCACGGACAGATTCTGCACATTCAGATGCTCCCAATATAGCCTACTGTAACGGAGCTGCCAACATTGTAAACTCCGAACCCGTGCATGAGATAGCCTATTCAAAGCAACGCAATTTCTTCATACGTTTGCGATATAACGAAATGTTAATTTTAATTACAATGGTCATGTTTGTGCTTTTGATTAGGCCTATTTATTATGTGCAGCATTTCAATTAATATTCAGAAATGGGTAAAGTTACTTCTACCGTTTGTTTTTCTGATTAACTTTTATTATCCTGCAAACCAAAATAAAATGGGCCTAGGCTAGGCTACTTAATATTAATATTATTATTATTATTATTAATAAATTGGATGGGCTATCTCTGCTATTCTGAATTAACACGATAGTTAATTTTTTTCTTCTGCAGAACAAACTGTTTAAAAACGAATAGCATACGAATAATAATAAAAAAAAAATCATATAAAGATCAAGAAATCCAGAAAAAATGTTTAACAAAATTACGAAAAATAAGGATAAATTATGTTTGACAGGGAACGCAAATCCGTGTATCATTCGTTCAGTCGTTTTTTGAATTAATATTGAATATAGAAAAATGAGAAAACGGTCCCTTTTTCGTTTTTTCCTTTTTTACAAAAAAACGAAAAACAAGAATTCAGCTGGATTTCTCGTTTTTCGTTCTCAGTTAGAAAAATGAATAAACAGCTTGAATATTCGATTTCTACACGTGGGCGGAAATTAAACGCCCCTTTCCTCTGATTTGTCAGCCGAAGATCAAACTGTTCCGTCATCAGTTCTACACAGCAGAATAAGAGTCCTCTGTTGTGCGGATTCTTAACGTATTTATTGCAACTACATTTAATCTTTTTCTCATCAAACAACCAGACTAACGAATGTCTCGACACAACCCGTACCGGGGAATAGACTAGATGGGGCTTTCTTCTGTGTATATATAAATTCACCTACGCTTTGCATCAGCTGGCTATATGGGCAGGATAAATGACGGCTGTTAGCCTATCATTGTCGCACTCGCCCAGTAATAAAAATAAAAAAAATATTATAAATTAAGATATAAATCAATATAATTAGTTGTAAATTAAATCTTTTTAACTCTAATAAAAAAAGAAAAGAATAATGCATTGACTATATAATTGGCCTATATTAACGTTAACGTATAAACTGTCATTCAGACTGACTAGCCTATCTAACAACTGGAGAAGTTTTATGATGTAGGCCTTGTGTTTTATTAAAATGTATTATAATTTATATCTCTAGGATGCGCGCTTGTGCGTGGCGCGCCGGGTCATGTTGAGAGGGAAACGCGCGCGTCACATCGTTGTAAAAAAAGCATATTCATAAATAGTGTAAAAGACCGGTAAATAAAATACAACATTAACATTATAAACACTATTAATAACATAATATGCGTATTTTAATGAGAAACTGAAACTGTACAGAGCAGACGTTGGTTTTGGGCATTTCTCATTCGTCCAGTAGCCTATCCATATTTGCAATGTAACATTTGGATGCTAATTAATAATGTAAAGAAGGCTTCGTACTTCATTCGAGTCCCAATAGGCCTACACGTAAATCAGCATCTCCACAGCAAGGGAAATTAGTTTGGAATGTCAACAGACCAATTAAGCAGAATAACGTTTTATATGTTTGGTTGACTGTGTTTTATTTTAATAACGAACAGGCTGCGACACCCGACATCACTTGGATGTGTTGCTCAACAGGGGATTTAATAGCTACTGTCGTTTAATACTCTCATTCGAAACAGTAACATTTATATGTCTATTTGTGTACTTTCAAAATGACTACAACATATCATGCCTTTGAAATTATTATATAAGAATAATTATTATTATAAATGATTATTATATTATTTCTGGCGCACACCAAAAATCAACCAAAATAGCCTACAGCCAATAGCCTTCTTGGCGCGCCTATATATTTTTGAAGGTCAACATTAAGATTAATCACAGCGTGCTTCATGTTAAAAAAAAACCCCGTGACTTGACTTTACAATCCGGAAAATAGCTAATTATTTCACGGACCCCCTGGCACTTGAGAACTCCTGGTCTACACAGAAGAAAGCCCCATCTAGTCTATTCCCCGGTACGGGTTGTGTCGAGACATTCGTTAGTCTGGTTGTTTGATGAGAAAAAGATTAAATGTAGTTGCAATAAATGCGTTAAGAATCCGCACAACAGAGGACTCTTATTCTGCTGTGTAGAACTGATGACGGAACAGTTTGATCTTCGGCTGACAAATCAGAGGAAATGGGCGTTTAATTCCCGCCCACGTGTAGAAATCGAATATTCAAGCTGTTTATTCATTTTTCTAACTGAGAACGAAAAACGAGAAATCCAGCTGAATTCTTGTTTTTTGTTTTTTTTGTATAAAGGAAAAAACGAAAAAGGAACCGTTTTCTCATTTTTCTATATTCAATATTAATTCAAAAAACGACTGAACGAATGATACACGGATTAACGCATCTCAAGGTCGCATGCACAGACTCAGTGCAGTTGCAGTTGGAGCAGTCATCACCGAACAACAGGCAAATAAAATATTAAGCTAATTAAAGTTAGAAAAGTTCAGTGAGTGATTTTCTTTTTCTTTTGTTCTTTGATCAACATTAATGGTAGCAGCGAGGCTCGATGGTGTTTTAAGCCCCCAATGGCTCCTTAGAGGCAGCTAACCCTACCCTCAACCTTAAACCTACCCATCCCCTCGCTGCCTGGAAGGCGCCGTTGGGGGCTTAAAACACCAAGTGCCTAGCAGCGAGTGTATGCTGTCAGTGCACTGATTCAATAGACATAGGCTTAGGCTACTGTTTTTCTTTCTCAACCATTTAAGACAAAACCAACTGTTTACGGGGATATTTGAACTTGAAAAAAAGTTACATTTCCATTGTTGAAACAACAATTCTTCTAATGTTTATTCATGTTTATTTGATGCTATAAATTAACTAGAAGGATAATTGTGAGATATAATTGTGTGTGTGTCCGTGCACTATATTAGAGGCGGCTGTTTTCGTGCTTTGTGAGTGCGCAGCACAGAAAACAGCGGGCATGCAGACGTGTTCTCTCGCGTCTTGCGCTTAAAGAATACTATCAAGAAGAACACCGTTCCTGTCCAGTGACGCAATATCGGCGGCGTTTGAGGGGCCCCTAATTGGCACGGGGCCCTGGGGCGGCCGCACCCAAGCACCCACGCTATCTCCGCTACTGGCCCTATGAGAGTGCTTTTGTTGTGGCCCTGTGGCCAGTTGCATGAAAATAGCTGCTAAGTTAAAACTGAGTCTTAAAAACTAGTCTGGTCAACCAGCAATTAGCTATGGCTAATCAGTCTTAATTTTCTGAATTAGACCAATCTGCCTTTTTATGTAACTGGCTTAAAGGGATGATCAGTCTTAAAGAAAAAAAAGATCAGAAGATGCTTTGTAAAGTATAAAACAATGTATAATACTTACATCAGTGTGTTGAGTTTACAGTGTTTATCCTGCAGTAGAGCAGCGATCTGATTCACTCGTGTGTCTCCTAGTTCACGTTCACTCAGATTCAGCTCTCTCAGGAGTAACGGGTTTTTACCCACAATTCCTCTCACATACTGACAGGCTTTGTCTGCATCATGACTCAAAAACCTGCAGAAGGGAAGATAAAGCAGGAATTAATTCAGTTTTTAACAAACCGTAGTATTTTTTTATTTATTAATAGTCTAATGTTAATCCTTGTTAACTTTGACAACAACAAAGGTTATGCAGTTTACTGCATTACTGAATTTACAGCCACTTTTCCACTTTTGGGCCAAACTGTTCTAAGAACAATAAGAAACCGTTCCAGTAATATTTCCACTTGATCCTGGTTTGGCACAGCACAATTACAAACTGTCCTCAGGCCGGGTTAGTGCTGAACCATGCAGGTAGAATGTGGGTAGTGACGTCGGCACTCAGAATTGACGGTTTGCAAAGACCCGACCCCTTTAGTTACTGTTGCTGTATCCGACAATGAAATAGCAACTCTCTCGCCACACATCATGTTCTCAAGCAGTGAAAAATGCATCATGGAGCAGAGAGGACACTGACAAGGCACCGACAGACAGAACAGAGCAGGTTCCTTGTTATATAAAACAAAGTATCATCTTTCAAATTTAGTAATTTTTAAAGAAATTTAAACAATAAATCCCGTTTTGTTGCTCTTTAACCCCCTGAGGTCTACGGTATCGCCGGCGATACCAGCTCGCTTTTTTTTTATCAATGTAAAAGAAACTCATAAATACTCTGTTGACTTTGATTTTCCATAGGAGTTTCATACATCAATCGATTCTGTTAAATGTGTATTATTTTTGTGTATACTCACAATAAAAACAAAGTGTTGTGCTTTTTGCCAAATAAAGAAAAATAAACACGAAGCGAGTTCTGCCTTCTCTCTGCCAGTGAAGTCCATTCTGAAACGCGTCCGAAAATGAACAATAACTGAGCGAATACTCAGTCAAACAGGCATACAAAGACACAGGCATGAAGCTTGAATTCTCGTCTTTTAAATGAAGTAATTTATATAAAAAACAAATATCTTCATCTTGTGAAATCTGTATTAAAAGAGAGCGATTCCAGTCAAGCTCATCTCAGCTCATTACGTTATAATCGGCCCCGCCCACGGAGAGCGCGCGCTATTCAAACGCAAATGACTGAGACGATCCCATACAAACTGTGAACGCCCCCATCAGCTCGAGAAAACACATCAAGTTTATTCAGATAAGTGTAGTTGTCTACACTGTCTCGCAGCGCTGTGAGGAATAATAATAATGGAAAACTTACCTCAGAAGTGCTGGTATTTCGAGGAGCAACGGATGGAATAATGTAGTAAGTTTTTTTTTTCATTCTCAAGTAAATCGCGTTTCTGTGTGAATGAATGAACGCAGAGATGCGCTGTTTACCACAACTCGCAAAAAGACGGTTTAAATTTGAATTGCGTTTCTGTGTGTGAATAAATGATCTGCTTTTAGCAAACTATTTTGCTATACTGAGTAAAATCGATTGAAATATGTTGAAATAAAATGTATTTGTATAAGCAACGTATTAAACTGCAAATTAACATTTATATTCCTTATAATAAAAACGAAAGACCTATGTTACAGACATATGAAAGACAACATTTCGTTGATTAGTTTTGGATAGATTACACATTTTTACTGTAAAATATCTGCCACCTCAAATAAGCTTTTGTTTGCCAATTTTTGCTAATATGTTAAATATAGTATGTTTTGTCAATGTAGGCTATATTCGAAGTTTGAAATATGTATGATAAAATGTATACTTTAGTTTTTACAAAGAAAGATTACACTTCAATTGTTGTTGTAATTGTAACCTTTTTAATAAAAAAAATATATATTTACAAGGTAGATGTAAACAAATTTTAAAAGGTAAATATAAGCATTTTCTTTAAATAATTTTTATTGTGTTTTATTATTGACAAATTTGGGGAGAGGATACATATTCCAAAACTGAAAATACAGTATGAGAATTAACTGCACAATTAATAGACATGTTTTCCTTGGATATTATACAATTTGCAAGCAAAATTTGTGAAAAAAAAAAATAATTGACATGCTTCCAACTGTGAACCAATTTGGTAGAATATATATATATATATATATACTGTATATATATTGCTCTTGCATTCTTTCTTGTGGCTATAGGTGACACACCTGAATGAATGGCTCATTAAGTATGCGGGCCCCATTGTCTCCTCAGGTGTGAACCACTACATATGCATGATGCTGTTGAATGGTTGACGCCCCTTGCGCATATTGCCTTTACAAACAAAAAGTGTTTTACAAGATTTAAATCAATGTATTGTGTTATGTGAATGATAAGGGCAGGATGATTTTCACATCATTTTGAAGAAAAAACTCTAGGCAAAGACATCAATTAGTCAAAAGTCTTATTGACACATATTTAGTATGTGTTTTGTGGCCTTATTTCAGAAACTTTAGTTTTTAGTTTTTTCAATAACCATGCATAAACATTATTCTCTCAAAAATACAAACATGTACATGCATGTTGCTCACATATTATGGTAGCCCTGTTTGTGCTAAATAGAGTGTAATTATACCTTTGCCATTAATATGTTTATAAGCAACTGAAAAAAGCACAAATGTCAGGGCATGTCAGAACATATCAAGGACCCCAAAAACCCCTCAGACCTCAGAGGGTTAATACAGTATGTCTGACAGATGATGATCGCTGTAGAGCCTCAGTTAAAGCTGCTCGTGAACTGATCATCTCCTCCTCCTAGTTATTTTAAAGCATCAAGTAAACATGAATGAACATCCGAAGGAATGTTGTTTCAACTGCGGAAAGCCGTCAGTACACACTGTTTTTCAAGTTCAAATCCACGGACGTTAATCAATTAACTCTCCTGACTGCTTTGTCGGACAAAATGGCGGGCAAAATTCAGCGGATCGCGGATTATGATTGATCAGATAGCCTGTCAATCAAACTTAAGCAAGAAGAGCGGTTTGGCTAGACGGTGGAAAAGAGGCATAAATTTCTCTTAATTCACCTGTATGTCATTTATTTTGTATTATTTCATCACGTCTCACCTCAGTGTCTTGAGTGAACACTTCTGATCCTGTAGTAAATCATCGAGCTCCTTCACTCCTGATTGTCCAGGATAATTTCCTCTGAGATCCAGCTCTATCAGGTGTGAAGGGTTTGATCTCAGAGCTGAAGCCAGAGCTTTATAACCTTCTTCTCTGATACTGCAGTCTGAGAGTCTAGAAAAACAAAACAATACTATGTATTATTTGTCTTGTGTGCTTTTCTCCAAAATGATCTATACAGTATATATACATTAACCAAAACCTTGATAATAAATGTATTAATTGAATGAACTTTCAATTTTTTTTTTATTTATTCAACCACATACTGTTTCAAAATGAATTTCTTCAGTTACACACAAAAGGAGATGTTAGGCAGAATATTAGGCTGTCACAGTAAAACTAAGGGTGAAAAGAGTCAAATTATAGCCTTCATTTTCATAATTTTATCTAATCAAACATTACAAATGTATATTGAAATGTGCAATGATATAAATACACACTTCAGCTTTTCCAGACTGCATTGTGTATTTTCCAACAGAACACAGATCTTCTTCATTCCAGAGTTTCCTAGTTTATTCTCACTCAGATCCAGCTCTATCAGGTTTGAAGGGTTTGAATTAAACGCTGAAGTCAGAGCAGCACAACCTTCTGCTGTAATACTGTTATTATTCAGCCTGAAGAGAAACAAAACAAAGACACGAAACATTCTTCAGTTTATTTCTGCCACAACAACAATAATAAAAGAATAATGGTTCTTATTCTTCAAACCCTTTAAACAGCAGTGACAGTAAATGTAAAATACTCACATCAGTGTGTTGAGTTTACAGTGTTTATCCTTCAGTAGAGCAGCGATCTGATTCACTCGTGTGTCTCCTAGTTCACGTCCACTCAGATTCAGTTCTCTCAGGAGTAACGGGTTTTTACCCACAATTCCTCTTACATACTGACAGGCTTCATCTGCAGCAGGACCCAAAAACCTGAAAAAGGGAATATGAAGCAGGATTCAATTCAGTTCAAAACTAAACTTGATCTCATGAAAATAGCATCTGATTGTCTTGAATTTACTTTGATGCAACAGAACATTTAGTCAAGTAATATTTATATTAATAATTCATCTGCACTAGGGATGCCCTCGACTAAAGATTTTTCTAGACAACTAGTAGGCCTGGTTTCACAGACAGGGCTTAGACTAAGCCAAGATTAGGCCTTAATTCAATTAGGGCATTTAAGTAGCTTCTAAAAAGTTATCCTAGAAAGAAAACATTACTGGTGTGCAGCTTGAGACAAAATAATGGCACTGACATATTTTAAGATATGAAGGTTGCTTTCAGTTAAAACAGCTCAAACATGCAATTTAGTCTAGGGCTAACTTAAGCCTTGTCTGTGAAACTGGGGGGTAGTCTTTAATTTAAGCAAATAGTTGACTAATAATTAATAAACCATATGACACATACAGTAATTATGGGCCTTAATAATTATAGCCTATAATTGTCAGGGTTCTCCTCTGGCAGTTCTGGCAGTCTTGTCTTTGTTTAATGTGTCTTTGTTTGTGTTGGCCATGTGCTCCTGTGTTCCTGCCTCCTTGTTTCCAATTACCACACCCTCTTGTTTAGTCATTGATTATCTGAGGCTAGGTCTACATTAATCCGGATACATTTGAAAACGGCGTTTTCGTTTATAAACGCTCTCCATCCGCACTAGCGTTTTCAGGCGTTTTCGGATGTTTCAGTGTGGATGAGAAGCTTTTGAAAAACGCCTGAGAACGCTAAATTCACCTTTACTGCGCATACGTAAAACCCAACAAAACATCACTGATATGATTCAGATGGAAAAATAAATAATGAAGTTATCGCGCAATTCTTCTGACAGGATCATTTTTAGTAAAATCTCACACCATTCCCTGATGCGGTCCAGGTCACCATATGTTTGGTCTAAAACGCAACTGCTCTCATGTATTGCCGCAGGAGAGCAAATGTGAGTACTGAGTTTGACACCTGTGGATTACATAATCTGAGAATATTTTTTTCCAGTTTAATTGGTTCATTTCAAAATAGTAATTTCAAGCTTTCTATAAATATATTTCATATGTCTGTGATGCAAGTATACACTGAGTTTCATTCTATTTTTTGACACGCTCAAGTTCACAGGGACTGAGACGGCAGACAGCGCATCCTGTTTGTTTTCATTATTTTATAAAAGCACAAAGTTTTGTTTTTATTTTGAGCGTGCACAAATAAAATAAGCCCCTATACAGTTTTGAATGATGTGTTAATCTTACCTGTATGACCAAAAGTGACAGAGTATCTTAAGTTAAATGCAAGTGATTGCACCGGCACCTCCATGTTAACTGTCATGCAGCACACTACTATTCAACTTCCACACTCTGCACAAACATATGAATATGCACCAAATAATATCACACATTTTTCTATGCTAGCATTTGAGCGACCTGTAATATAAAGCTGCTAATAGTTAATGTGATAAATATGTGATGAAACATATTTGAGGTTGGTGAATGATAGGCGAGCATTTGGATTTCATGCCCAACTAATACCACAAGGACCAGCCAATAATGATGCATCTGTCGTGGACTGCGTGACTTGCCGCTTCCTGTGGAGTTTTTTTTCTTCTGCGACTTATCAACTAATACAATTTTGGTCAACTAAGCCTCTTCTCATTGACTACTAGGGTGCAGCCCTAATCTGTACATTATTATTTATTTTTTTCATCATGTCTCACCTCAGTATCTTGAGTTGACACTTCTGATCCTGTAGTAAATCATCGAGCTCCTTCACTCCTGATTGTCCAGGATCATTTCCTCTGAGATCCAGCTCTATCAGGTGTGAAGGGTTTGATCTCAGAGCTGAAGCCAGAGCTTTATAACCTTCTTCTGTGATACTGCAGTCTGAAAGTCTAAAAGCAATTGAATAAAGTCAAACAATTAACTAATTCAATAAAAACAAGATTTCTTTTTCAGGATTATCATATTCATAATTCTCAGTACTTAAAAAGCCACATTGTGCAAAAGGCTGTGAAGATCTAAGAGTGTTGTAGCGCTAGACATTATTTGGGGACTTTTATTATGAAAGCGTTACGTGCGCACGAGCGCGGAAGCAAACAAATCCTCACAGAGCAACGCATATCGCCTCAGACGGCAGTTTATCTCATCCACGGGCGCTGGAGAAGACGAATAATATTGGTTATCAGCCTCGGATTGAGTGTGTATTGTGCTTCTGTGCGTCTTATAAGAGTGAGTACGGTTTGCTGATCTAGGCTCGTTGTGTTATGATGCAGTTATCGGCTGTGTGCTGTTATGGCACGATGCCAATTCATCCGTGCTTTACCTCATAACTTATATGTCGATCTACAGTGTTCATAGATGATGTTAAAATAATTCATGTAGATAAATAATAACAGTAAACGATGGAAGATATAATTGTGAGTTTAAAAGTAACATAATGCTTGTCAATATGACGTTATATTTTGTGTTCATGCATTATTATGTTCATGTATGAGGGGAGGAGTCAATAGATTGTATATTAGTGCTATGATAATGTGGCATATGTAAGAGTGCTACCATAGTAATGTGCAATAGTGTTGCTGTTGTTAGAGTGCTGCTCTTTGTCTGTTACAGGGAAACCACATCAAAATACCAGCACAATTCATACGTTACACTCTCATCGGATCAAGACTGTGCCCCTTGTGCCCACATCTCTATGATCGCTTGACACTCGCTTTCACCTAAACGCTCCTAAAGCCCATTACGGTCTACAAGCCTCCTTCTCTGTCCCTCAGAGTTATTGATTAATGTGTGTTAACGGTTGGCTCCCCCCTCTGATGTTCATCTTCTCATACCTGTCATAATAAACCATTCAAGTTGATCACTCATCTCTGTCGTGTTCTGACCGACACACCTAGTACACTGCTAAACACACCTGAAACCAGCCCTTATCATCTATAAGAGTAGCCTTCGCTACACACATGTCTGACAATATTTTTATATATTTATTTTTTATTTCTGTAAGTGACATCCCTGACATAAGATTTCTGCCCATGCTTAAATTCAAACCTGAGTATCTGCAGTGTACACTGTGAATTTCCCAGTAGAGTGGAGATTTCTGTTACTCCAGAGTTTCCTAGTTTATTCTCACTCAGTTCCAGCTCTTTCAGGTTTGAAGGGTTTGAATTAAATGCTGACACCAGAACAGAACAACCTTCTGCTGTAATACTGATGCAGTTAAACCTGTAGAAGACAGAACAAAGCAAAAAAGAAAAATGGTGTATATATGCATACAATTATACAGGCTAGTAGCTTTAGTAATCGCTACTTTTATCCACGAATATGAGATTTGCATTATAACAGATTTTTTAAAATAACTTACTTCAGCTTTTTCAGTTGACTCTGTTCATTCTTGAACAGCGCAGAGAAGATCTTCATTCCTGAGTCTCTCAGTTCAGTCCCACTCAGATTCAGCTCTGTCAGATTTGACGGGTTTGAATTTAAAGCTTCAGCCAGAACACGACAATCTTCATCTGTGATATCGCTGTTATTCAGACTATATAAAGAGAAACAGTTAGTTTTATTTACACATTTGAAGAGTTGACAACTACTGGCTATGGTGATGATGACATTGCAAAATATACATAATAGAATAAGGAGCAAGTTCACAATTATAATAAAAAAAAAATTATTGCAATGATAATAAAACTTACATCAATGTGTTGAGTTTACAGTGTTTATCCTGCAGTACAGCAGCAAGTTTCTTCAATCCTGAGGGTCCTAGTTCACATTCACTCAGATTCAGTTCTCTCAAGAGTAACAGATTTTCACCCAGAACTCTGTTCACAGACTGACAGGCTTCCTCTGCAGCAGAATTTAAAAACCTGGAGGAGGGAAAATAAAGCAGGATTCAATTAAATTCTTAACTAACCCTTTATTAAAAATAGCATCTGATTGCAATTGAAAACAGTGTCAAATGTTTTGTGTTCAATTTACTTTGCAAAGGACTGTATTAACCCTTAGGGGTCCAACGTGTTTTTGGGATCCTTGAGATGTTTTGACATGCCCTGACATTTGTGCTTTTTTCAGTTGCTTATAAACATATTAATGGCAAAGGTATAATTACACTCTATTTAGCACAAACAGGGCTACCATAATATGTGAGAAACATGTATATACATGTTTGTATTTTTGAGAGAATAACATTTATGCATGGTTATTGAAAAAACTAAAAAATTAAGTCTCTGGAAAAAAAAGGCCACAAAACACATTCTAAATATGTGTCCACAAGACTTTTGACTAATGGATGTTGTCACCTAGAGTTTTTGCTTCAAAATGATGTGAAAATCATCCTAGTACCTACTCATTCACACAAAACAATACATTGATTTAAATTTTGAAAGACACTTTTTGTTTGGAAAGGCAATATGTGTGGGGGCATGAATGGTCATGAATAATGCTCTGATTCACACCTGAGAAGACAATGACCCGCATAATGAGCCTTTCAGTCAGGTATGTCAACAGTATGTATAGGAACTAAAGAATGTGAGGGAAAAAAAAGGAAAAAAATTATAAAAATTATAAAATATATATATATATATTAGTGCTGTCAAAGTTAGCGCGTTAATAACGAGTTAACGAAAAATCATATTAACGGCACTAATTTTTTTAACGCGCGATTAACGCAGCGCGTATTTTCTGTTTGACCCGTGGCCCAACCTCTAGTTGGAGAAATGGAGATACACAGTGTTGCCAACTTAGCGACATTGCAGACCCCTTTAGCGATTTTTTCCTTTCAAAAAAGCACCCAAACCTTATTTCGTTTCTGAGAATCTACCGGTACCGCCGGTACTGCTCTCCCAGCACTCTCGCGACTGCAGAGAGGAGCAGCGATTTAATTTAGTTAAACACAGATATTATGTTGCTTCTCTAATTTTACATGCAAGTATAGCCGAAATCACAACACAGATATTGTCTTCATCTTATGTATATTTGATTTCATCAGACGACGGCTCGATTATCAGGATTTTTGAGCAGAATAAGATCTTGGAAGGGAGAGCTGGTTATGTCTTAATGGGTCGCGTTTCATTCACTATTTCATATTCATTCCGTTGTTTGACAACAGAAACAGTAAAATATACCAATGAAAACAGTTTTATTGAAAGCTTCATCAAAATGGGCACAAAGAGAGACAAACTAATGTAATAATAAATAATAAATGTACATTTAGCATTTTCAGAAGAGCTGCCCTGTCATGCAAAAATCTAAACATGTTTGTGTTAGTAAATTGCTCAGTGCAAAGAAAGAGAAGTAATGTGAACCTGGTATGTCTTTGTTCTTTCTACATGTGTCTAATAGACATGAAAAAGTTCTTTGAAAAACATCTATGACCTTTGAAACATGTCTCGTCTTCATGCTCTATGTACAATAATAAACATACATTTGCATAAATCATCCATATTTATTCCATATTTATTCATGCCCATGTTGATTAGAGTATTCCAAACTTGAAAAGTATTAATTTAAGGTACATTTAGAACAAATAAAAAATGTGTGATTAAATGCGATTAATCGCGAGTTAACTCATGACAATCATGCGATTAATCGTGATTAAATATGTTAATCGATTGACAGCCCTAATATATATATATATATATATATATATATATATATAAGTTTATTTAGAATATAATTAACAATATAATCCAAATATAAATAAAAGTCAAAAGCACATTTTGAGTACACAGTCATACCTGGAAACAAATCCTGTTCAATATAGGCTAGAATGGGCCATTCTACAGAATTGGTTCAAAGTTAGATTTGAAAATATCTTGAAAGAAATGTGTCTTTTTCCACAAATGTTTTATCCATGCAAATTGTATAATATCCAAGGTACACATTTCTAGTAATTGTGCAGTTAATTCTCATACTGTATTTTCAGAAAGATTTGGAATATTTTTCCTCTCCCCAAATTTGTCACTAATGAAACACAACAATAAATAATTTAATGAGAAGACTTATATTGACATATTAAGATTTTGTTTACATTTCCAAACATTTGTTTGGGAAAAGCCAAACTAGTCGATGTGTTCATGTAAAAAAACATGTTTACTTATGTAAGTGCGTGTAGTAAACAAAAGTGTGCATCTGTGCCATTCATTCACACAGAGACAAGCATAACACAGAGGATTCATATTTAAACTTTAAATATGTTTTAAGTCTTTTTGTGGTTTACAGACATTATTCCATATCGCGATTAGAATAAAGAACTTAAGAATAAAGAACTTACTATTCACAATCCTCAGCTGGATCCTCGAAACAAAACTGAAACCAGCTCTTCTTCTGAGGTACATTTTTCCAGGATTATTATTACACTATTATTATTCCTCACAGCATCTCAATATGACGTAAAGTACATGAATCTGATTAAACTTGATGTGTTTTATCGAGTTGATGTGGGCGTTGACTGGTTTGCGTGGATCGCCTCAGATCATTTGCATTTCAATAGCGCGCGCTCTCAGTAGGCATGTTCACATTAGCAGATAATGAACTGCCATGAGAACGACTGACATCGCTCTCTTTTCATAAAGATTACATAAACGGAGAATATTTGTTTTCGTTTTGAATTAGATCATTTAAAAGTAGACACCAGATGTGCTCCAGAAACAAGGTCACGGAGACGGAGAGGCAGAAAGCACAAAGTTCTTTATTTTACAAAAGCACAAAGTTTTGTTTGGATTGTAAGTGGACAAATACAAAAGTAGACCTTTAACAGTTTATGTTTTCATATTTCTTTTATCTGTATGACCATAAATTAGTATTTTAAGTCTATTTTGCTGGTATGTGAGGAAAATCCAGCAAAACGCGCCGGCACGATTGTCGACCCTAGAGGGTTAATGAATAATTCTATAAATAATTTGGCTGTTTATCATTTTTGTTGTATTAATTCATCACGTCTCACCTCAGTGTCTTGAGTTGACACTTCTGATCCTGTAGTAAATCACTGAGCTCCTTCACTCCTGATTGTCCAGGATCATTTCCTCTGAGATCCAGCTCTATCAGGTGTGAAGGGTTTGATCTCAGAGCTGAAGCCAGAGCTTTATAACCTTCTTCTGTGATACTGCAGTCTGAAAGTCTAGAACAGGAATGAAAATGTTACGTGATTAATTTATTATTATAGAAATTCCATTACCACTCCATTAGACTCCACTCCATTAGACAAAAATACACGAAAAATGATTTACATGAAAAACGGTCAAATGCACTTTATTTATTTTCTTTTCTTTTAATCAGAGAATCAATAAATAAATAAAATCACATCTGACAGAAGCATGTATTTTTCTTTCCTTTCATTTACAACAGTAATATTTAAAATTTGAAAATTAATAATGTGATTAGTAAAATAAAATAATGGTTCATTGAACTCACCTGAGTTTCTCCAGTGTGCAGTTTGTATTTTCTAATCCGTTCTGGAGTTTCTTCACTCCTGAATCCTGCAGATTATTGTTGCTGATGTCAAGCTCTTTCAGACTGGAGTTTGATCTCAGGACTGTAGCGAGAGCTGAACAGCTTTCCTCTGTTAGACCACACTTACGCAGCCTAAAATGATGAACAGAAGAGGGAGAATTTACAAACACAAAGTACTTGATGTCTACATTTAATGATCACTGAAGATTAGTGCTTGTGAGCTCTGCAGGGTTCACCCGATTTAAGATAATTTAAATGTCCAATAAAAATGTTAGAAAAGTTCAACTCACATCAGTGTGTTGAGTTTACAGTGTTTATCCTTCAGTAGAGCAGCGATCTGATTCACTCGTGTGTCTCCTAGTTCACGTTCACTCAGATTCAGCTCTCCCAGGACTAACGGGTTTTTACCCACAATTCCTCTCACATACTGACAGGCTTCATCTGCAATAAGACCCAAAAACCTGGAAACAGAGTAATAAGTACATTTCATGCCATTTCATTTGGGTATTTTCATAATCTTGTGAAAGGGCCTTTAGTCTTTTCAAAATCTAATTTATAAATGTGTTTTTGACAGTTGAATTCTCTTTTGGCAAAACCATATTAAGACTATTGAGTGTTGTTTTAATAGTACTCACCTCAGTGTCTTGAGTTTACACTTCTGATCCTGTAGTAAATCATCGAGCTCCTTCACTCCTGATTGTCCAGGATCATTTCCTCTGAGATCCAGCTCTATCAGGTGTGAAGGGTTTGATCTCAGAGCTGAAGCCAGAGCTTTATAACCTTCTTCTGTGATACTGCAGTCTGAAAGTCTACAGAAAAAATTAATTTCATATTAAATTTTACTTTGTACAGTAGTTATGATTTATTAATTATGGGACAATAGTCTGAAATCGCAAAATATGACAAAATCACACTAGGGGCCCTATTTTAACGATCTGAAACGCAAATATCAAGCGTGAAACGCAAGTAACTTTGTGGGCGGGTCTTGGGCGCTGTTGCTATTTTCCCGGCGGGATAAATGCCTCTTGCGCCCGGCGCAAATCTAAAAGGGGTTGGTCTGAAGTAGCTTCATTATTCATAGGTGTGGTTTGGGCGTATCGTGAAATAAACCAATCAGAGCGACATCTCACATTCCCTTTAAGAGCAGGCGCGCTTGTTCTAAAGCGGATTCTTATTATAACGGCGGATTTGCCAGGCGCGCGCCAGGAGCGGTTCACAGCCGAGGAGACCGACAGTGTCTCGTCAGGGACATTGGGGATTGAGAAACCCACCCAAATTAACTTCGGTTAAACAGGTGTATGATAATTTGGGTAAATGCGTAAGCTAGATGTATGCTTTTAATAAATTGTCTGTCTATCTATCTATCTATCTATCTATCGTAATAATGTATGATTTGCAAAAATGAAAACTGCTGCTTCTGTGTAGATGAGAGAATCAAAGTGCGCGTTGTGCACACGCTACATTGATTATGACCAAGCATGCGCCCTTAAAATAGCATATGAATAACATGCGCAACGCGCCACTGACTTTAAACTATTTTTTCCTGGTTAGTGGCGTAATTGTTTTCTAAACCTGCAAAATAGCATGAGGGAATGTTTGCGCCGGAACACGCCTCCTCTTTGCGCTGAACCGCCCCCCGGAGCGCAAGTGTATTTCCTAACTTACCCGACGTGCGTCTGGGGAGGGAAAAGTCCGCTTTGCGCGGGTGCAAAATAGGAATGATACATGCGTCGCTGTACAAAGTCAATTGCGCTGGGTGCAAGATAGGGCCCTGTATCTGAATACCTTACCAGATATGAGTAATTGTTTGCAGCAATGAGTAAAAATGTAACTGTAAAAGTTTACAGCATTTCACTACATTTGAAGAAGGAAGCATTTGTAACTAGGGATGGGCATTCGATTAAATTTTCTTAGTCGATCGTCGGGAGAGTTAACGATCGACTATCGATTAATCATTAATATTTTTATATTGAAATTCATTATTTCTTTAACTTTTTATAAATTAAAAATGCAATGAAAATACAAAAATACAGTTTGTTTGTCCTCGATGAGATCTTTATTACAAGAAGATCAACTTGTGGCAGTGAAACTGGACGTTCGGTAGACTTGAAGATTCCTGCGGTGCTCTAAACCAGCGGAACCTGCAGCTGCGAGCCGGCGTTCTTAAACAGAGACCCATGGCCACTTCATCCGTTTTCTGTGATCGGATAGCTATCCGGTCGTGAAAAGACCAAATCTAAATGCCCTCCGAAACGCATTCGAGACGGATTTAAATCCGATCGCTCAAACCACTTCAGGAGGAGATCTGAGACGCATTCCAGACGAAACTGGACAAGAGTAAATGCATCTGGTTGTTGAAACCACATATGTAAATTTGACTTATCCCAAAAATGATAAGAAATAAACGTGTGAGAGCGTGTTATAGGCTATATGTCATGTTATATCCAGATATGACGACGCTACTTCAACACGCATCACCACAGATGAGCATCTATTCATCAAGCCAACGTGCAAACTATCGCAAATCAAAGTGAAAGTCATTCATCAACACACAATCATCTTCATTAAAAGTAAAGAACCGAAATGATCTTACCAGGGCTGTTGCCGCAATATCTTGTTGCGGTCTTTGATTTAGAAATTTTCGCTGATGATCAATAAAATGCAGCTCATATCAGTTGCTTTCGATGACGTGCAACAATTTAAATCTGCATATAGCGCGGGAATTCAAGATCGGATTTATATCCGTTTTGCAAAAACACATTTATGTGACAAGGTGTAAATGGAATCGTTTTGATAAATCAGATAGCTATCCGATCTGAGAAAACGCATGAAGTTCCCATAGAACTTCTGCACCAGTCTACTGATTTCTGTTGAGAAAGATAAGCATGTTGACATGATCTGGGATCAGACGCGACCGCAACCTGGTGACAGCCAGTCCAGCCGCCGAAAACACCCGCTCTGAGGGGACTGACGTTGCCGGGATGCACAGGTACCTCCGCGCTAAAATTAATTCCATTGCTTCAAGACTCACACTACGCAACGCAACCTGCATTAGTTTAATCGATAACAAATAAACGTGATCGACGAAATTCTTAACGATCAATTATCGATCGTCGATTAATCATGGCCATCCCTATTTGTAACATGTTTGTAAACTTTAAAAAGAATATAAAGATCTACACGCTAAAATGAAAAGCTTGACAGTTTAGCTCTTGCAAGTGAAGAAATCAAGAGATTATCAATTTTACTACTGTACTGTGAACCTCCATTTATATATTTAGTTTATTTTACAGTGCAAATGTATTACAATAGTAACATACTTCTGTGTTTATTATTATTATTACATTTAAATGGTTTGGCTTACTAAAAACACCAGTGTGTGTTCAATTGTGACAAGACACCAGAGGCTTTTGGAAGTGACCTGGATCCTGAAGCCTGTCCCCACATGATGAGAATGAGTTTAAGGTAGTCTTCCTGTGCAGCTGGTAAAAAAATTCAACCAGGTACAAATGGTAGCCGTCACAAATTTTTCCGACATACCGCTGGCAAAGAAGGCTGAGCCAACTTAACCTGCCATCAAGCTTGCACAAGCCTAAAGCTATGCCATAGAGGTTGGCAAGAATGCACATGCCTTGTCCTGCTCAGTTAGTTCCATCACTAACGGGTTAGGCGAAGCTTCGCTCAGAGAGGAGTGTAAAGCCACAAGCATGTGGGGTAAAGAATTAGAAACACGGCCAAAGCATTGCTGTAAAATTGTACACACGGGACAGTAGCTCATCAGTGCATCTGTACTTGACATTGGGGCATCGCACGTTTTCCCAAAGTGCCTCATTAAGGCAAATTTTCCATAGCTCCTCCTGATGTTACCAGAGTAGCTTTAAAAAAATTATAAAAATCAAGGTAGCTTCTGACATCAAATCTTGTATGCATTGTCGGCGACTATAGCCCTATTCGCACTGGATTAGTATTATCTGGGGACCTCGTGAGATTTAGAAATTACCCCCCCCACATCTGAATTTCGTGTTGCGCATTCGCACGGGATAAACAAAGTTGACTGTGATTTTACTCGAAATTACTGACATATCTCCCAGATATAATGTCAATTGGCTATTGCTTGGAAATGTCTTGTCGATATTATAGGTCTAGAATAGATGTATGAAATATCATAAACAGAAGAATGTTCCTTACCACATGCTGCTATACATGCGGTTCATCACTGTCCATCTAATCATTATTTTTGTTTTTGCTCTTCTGATGTTTTTCAGCTTTCTCTTTCTGCAAATTGTATAGTTGTATCATATCATGGTGTATAGCGATATGACCCAGCACCCAAAATACTATCAAAACACTCCACTCCGTTCTTCGCGAAAGATGGATAAAAAAGCGTACAGGAAACAAAAACCGTGAAAAAAATATAAACGACCCCGCCAAATCACAGAGATGCCGATTCGCACGGGACTAATATTATCACAGGACCTCGGTGTTCGGCGAAATATGGTCGGTCATTTGAGGGGGAATTTTTACTTTACAAATTACAGACATGGCCGATTTGCACGGGATTAAGATCACAGACAACCTCCGCAATTATTACAAATTACTAGAGGTCACCAGGTAATACTTATCCCGTGCGAATAGGGCTTATGTGATGCAAGATTCAAGTTAACTTTATCTTAAAAAATAGACTCATTTCACAAACAGGGCTTAGAATAAGCCAGGATTAGGCCTTAGTTCAATTAGGCCATTTAAGTATTTTTTTTAAACATGAATTAGAAAAAAACATTACTGGTGTGCATCTTGAGACAAAACAATCGCACTGACATATTTTAAGATATGTCAGTGCAAGTTGCTTTCAATTAAAACTCAAACATGCATTTTAGTCTGAGACCAGGTTTAAGCCTTGTCTGAGAAACCGGGGTATAGTGTTCTTGTTCTTTTTTCCATTCTGAAATGTTTTAATTAATAAGTAAGTAACAAACATTCCGATCACAAATTCTAGACCTGCCAGAAGCACTTGATGCACAGCGAGTGACATTATGGAGGATTCTGCTCTATACAACTCTATTTTGGGAACAAAATCACAAACCTAAAGATGAAGTAGAATTTCATTTTGAGTGTGATAATAACACCAAACACAAACTTAAATCAACAAAGAATGCTTCAAGAAGAAGAAAAAGTTGAACAACATTTTGGTCCAGTCAGGGCCCAGACCTAAATCAGATCAATAACTTGTGGAATGACTTGAGGAGACCTATAGACAGGAGATCCCTCTGAAATTTGATTAGCTCTTAACAAACTACCTGGAGCTAACCTATGAAACGCTAATCTGATCTATATGATTTAAAAAGTCCAGTGAAGGGGAGATTCTCAGATTTTCAGTGGTATCATATTTATCTCGTTGGACATTCAGGGGCTCGGTAGTGAGCGTGGTTGCATCATCAAGTTCTGCAGCATTGATTCATCAAGGAAACACATTAACTTAGTTCCTCTGAGTCAAACAGCAAGGTTTTGCTGAAGTTTTGGTCTTTTAAACCACCAAATTAGCCAAAAGTAAAAGTAGTTGCGTGCGTGCATATTTGTGTGCATGAATACAAACACAAAATAAAAGATTTGCATAAGAGCACTCTGGCAAAGCACAGCAAAACATATGACACTTTGGCATAACACAAACCAAAACTAAGGAAGTCAGAGGGCTAAAATCAGGGTATAATGTGGCCATTTATTTCTAAATTATTACAGTTTTCAATGTAAAAACCAAATTAACATTACAAGTGTACCACAGGAAACATTCTCTGAGCCCTATTTTAACAATCTAAGTGCATGGTCTAAAGCGCACGGCGCAAGTGCACTTACGGCGTGTCCGAATCCACATTTGCTAGTTTAACGGCGGGAAAAATGGTTGGTGCGCCTGGTCTAAAAAGGTTGTCCCTATTCTCTTAAAGGTCCCATGACATGCTACTTTTTGTAGACTTTAATATAGGCCTTAGTGGTCCCTAGTACTGTATCTGAAATCTCTTTCCAAAAATTCAGCCTCGGTGCAGAATTATAGCCACTACAAGCCAGTCCCAGAATGAGCTTCCTTCAGACGGGCCGTTTCGGTGTCTGTAGCCTTAAATGATAATGAGGAGGAGAAAGGCGGCGCACGATGGTCAAGGCCACACCCACCCTCCAACGGTACCGTGGCGTGCATGTTTACGTTGGATATAGCAATGGCACGAAGACACGCAGTCTTTCAAGCATTTCAGTTTGACTCAGAATCTGATCCGGATGGAGAAGCAACGGATGAAGAAGTTGCAACTCGGCGGCTCCAGCAGGACGTTTCCGAATGGTTAGTTTAAAATATTATGTTTGGATACGGTACTTTATTCGGGTGGTTTACAGTTATTATCATGTAGCTAACGCGAACCTACTGTTGCCTTTTCATGAGAGATCTGTAACGTCTGTAATTTATCTTATTACAATTACATCAAGCTCTGCGATCTTGAAATGCGGATATCGCGCGCGCCATATAACCAACAGGAAAACAGTTATCCAAATAACAAAGACGTGTACAACACTCGCGTTACAGTGTGTGTATTCACACACATAAACTGCATAGCTGCATAGATAATGTTACAGCCACATTCTACGTGTAACAATCTAGGTAACCATAAACAGTAAAGCAACACACTTATATATCATTAGTTGACTTACTTGTCCGAGGTGTGTAACGTTAGCTGAGAAGAGAGTGATCCAGACTTTAGTTTCAGACGTTCAGCAAGCCCAGCTCTGTATTGACCCTTTGGTGTTCATTTGTACATCCAATTATTGAGCAATTGTTATGCTTCGCTCGCTCAAAAGCCATGATATCTCTCGTGGACAAACTAAAATCGCGCGCGCGCATTCCTACTTCCTAGCGCATTTTCTCATGGGCGGAAAATATTCTCTGGGCGGGCAAAGCAGAGACAGGGGAGGTAACATTTCCTCCTTATGACGTCAGAAGGAGGAGATTCAAGATCAGTGCGTATGAGCCTCCATTTTCTCAAAGGCAGAGAAAGATAGCAAAAGCTCGATTTACACCGATTGAAATTTCTAGAAACTTGGGGACCATATACAGGCTAGGGGAACTCATATTAATGTTAAAAAACCTCAGAAAGTGAAAATTTCATGTCATGGGACCTTTAAAGGTCACTTATTATGCCCCTTTTTATAAGATGTAAAATAAGTCTCTGATGTCCCCAGAGTGTGTATGTGAAGATTTAACTCAAAATACCCAACAGATCATTTTTAAAAGCATGTAAAATTGCCACTTTTGGGGGTGACCAAAAACATGCCGTTTTTGTGTGTATCCCTTTGAATGCAAATGAGCTGCTGCCTCTGACCCCCTTTCAAGAAGAGGGTGGAGCTTCAAGAGCTTGCGCTTCGGTGTCAGGACCTTTTTTTTACAGTCTATGGTCAGGACAATCTCATCTCACGGAATAATAACCTCAGAACAGAAACTGTCAGAAAGAGTCGGACAATAATGCCTACAGAGCCAGATAATATATCCTGTATGGAGATAGAAAAGGTATAGATTTGTTTATTACAGTTATAACTTATTTGTTATCTTGCTTTTATCCACTAAATCTATACTGATTAGTTTTATGAAGATTTTTGTTCTTCACATAAAAGATGAAGCGTCCATTTCACTCCAGAAAATCACTGTAAGAGCTGAATAAAACTGTACAAAAAGTGTGCATTAAAGTCTTATCCATAAACACTCTCTCCCTTGCATTATCATCAACATACACATCGAATTACACAAAAAAAAAATTGTTAACAGTAAACAAATATATATAGAACTTTTCAATTGGGTTACTTAATAAACTGGTAAACTTTATATCCATAAAACGACTCGATGAGCTGACGTAAAGTGTGCGCTCTCCCTTTCATTACTGCTGTGACCAGTATCGATCCGGAGACTGTGAGCTGGATCACAAACACAACAATTGGTACTGATCCATCCTCGAGCAACAACTTTTTAGCAAAGCCTGCTTTTGTACTGACAAAGTGCACAAAACAGTCTGCTGTAAAATGATTCGCGCAAACATAAACGCATTATGGTAGATTGAGGGGCGCATTCCCTTCAAAAACAAAAGTAATCCACTGCGTCTTCAGCAGCTCAGTTGTCAGGAGTAAATGACGACTGCTATGTTCATTCTTACATCCAACAACAAAACACCTCAATCGCTTAGGACATCGGTTCCCAACAGGGGGGTCGCGGCCCACAAGGGGGCCTCAGCGAGCTCTGTGGGGGGTCGCGTCGTATTTTGAATAGTTCTGAGCAATGAGCATTAAATAAAAGTCCTTAACTTTTTTCTGTTCAAAATTTACAAAATTGATATAATGAGCGAGTTCATCATGAATCCATTTTCCAATCTGTGTTTTTGTCTTATCCTGAACCACTATGTTACACCTATAATAAGTGTTTACATTGGGACTATTTCACACTGGTTCGGATCGCTGCCGCTGCGGAGTAGCCCAGTACCTGCGTGACTCGTCATAGACGTTCACAGAGAGAAGTAGTTCCGGCTACAATGTTCTTCCGAAAGACGCATTATTCTGTTAATAAACGCAAGTTTATTATTGCTCGCCATAGCGCCAAAAGCGTCAAAAATAAAGTCTCACATTGATAAAGCCTCACAAATAACATGCAAGTATTGAGGTCCCAGACAGCAGTCATTTAGTAATAGCCTATATACTTTTTTTTTTTTTACCTACACACCAGTGTGAATATTTTTGTTATTGCATTTCAAATAGGACCAATTTATAGGCTACTCGTAGGCTTACATTTTTAAATTACAAAGGGCCTACTGATGTTTTTGTACCGTTTGCTTGAAAACAACATATTCTGTCATCCTTGCTGCAAGCTTACAAGAGCGATAATATCATTAAATGTTAAGGGGGGCCCTAAAATATTTTCTTGGGAAAAAGGGGGTCTCAGACAAAAAAAGGTTGCCACTGGCTTAGGAGACACCACTGGCTTAGGAGACATTCTTGTCTACAGCTGCTCCGGGGTCGAAACAATGGCGGAATGTGTACAGCTCACTCAGGGCGGGTCTATGCTAAAACTGCAGTGTCAGTCAACAGTCGTGGGCGGAGCTTGTGCAAATCTACGTAACTTTGCCAAGAAATCTGCGAACGGCTTATTCTGAGACAGTGCTTATGATTTATGGGAATTTTTTAAAAAAGCACTGGGTGGATTTTTATTATTATAGGATGGTTGTGTGCACACACGACATGTTCAATGTTTTATGTTTAAACACCATGTAAAAGTGAATTTTGCATAATGGGTGCCCTTTAATGAGTAATGGGTTTGTTTTGGGCGTAACGTGCACTTAACAAATCAGAGTCTCATCTCCCATTAAAGGTCAGTCACGCTCGCGCCATGGCAGATTCACTATTTATATGGCGGAATTTGCAAGCAGAAAAACTGAACGTTTCTCTAGCGAGGATCTATGGGACTGTCCCATCTATGGGACAAAGTGGACGCACGTCATGGACCCGTCTGTTGCCGCAAATTACTAACGCGCTCTTTAAATAACAAAAAAAACCTGACCTGAACATGTGAATTAAACTGTTTTATTGCACAACTTCCAGCCAATCAGATTTGAATATTCAGACAGACCACTTGTATAATAACAATAAACCTGTATACATCGGGTTGATTTTAATAACTTTAATGTAGTTGAAATGTGCACCTAGCACTAAGAAAATATTAGTATTAGATCAGCACAAAAAAGTTATCAAACATTCTTAAAATATGGTGAAATATACTCACTTGAGTATCTTCAGCTCACACACAGGATTCTTCAGTCCCTCACAGATCTCTTTGACTCCTGAGTTCAGCAGACGGCTGTTGTTCAGGTTCAGCTCTTTCAGGATAGTTTTAGAGGAGAGAACAGTAGCTAGAACTGAACAGCTTTTCACTGTCAGATCACAATTATTCAGCCTAAACACAGAAACAGCATTTATTATTATTCTGATTGTACTTCAGCACATATTTAACACACATCAGATCAGCAGGTCTTCAAATTTGATTGCATTTGTGACTGATAGTCTCATATAACCAATTAACAGAGAAGTTATAATGTATAAATCATGTTGACTCACTTGATTTTCTCCACTTTGCTATGAGAGTCCATCAAAAGAGCAGAGAGCTTCTCTCCATCCAGATCTCCTAATTTATCTTCACTCAGATCCAGTTCTGTCAGCAATAATGGACTTTTACCCAGAACTTTAGTGAGACACTCACACGCTTCCTGTGCAGCAGCACTTTTCAAAAACCTACAGAACATAGAAGAGTATTTTAGATAATTCTGTCAAAATGTAATTTTTTGCACCTCCCATTCTTTCAAGCTAAGCAAATACATGATACACAATGCGAAAACAATATTAAAAAAAAGTACTGTATGTTCAAATATATCAAAATTAATATATAATTATAGTGAAGTGAGGAACCTTTATTATTTCTAACTGTATTCAGTTAATTATTTCTAATGATTTGAGTCAGTCACTTAGTTGACAATTACCGGTTTATTCCAAAATGCATTAATAGATTGGGTGGTAAAAAAGGAGTGGAATATGGCAGGGCATCAACCTCATCAAGTCGACCTGCTTGTACTATAACTAATCAAGATAGAGTTCTGGTTGCATGTGTCTTCCAAATGAGCAAAATGAGCATAATGTTTCTGATGCAGTTACAGTGCATTTTTGTGAAACAGGATTTTTGGTGCTTATGGCCTTTTAAAGACAAGGTACAGCAATGTGACGAATGTAGGAACCAGTCTCCACCTTAAACGGATATCTATACCTTAGGCTTGGTATCAAATCCGTTCAAGCAGATCATTTTCATTTGACTGTGCTTTTCCATTGTTTTTCTAGTAGTTTTAGTTGTGGTATCGAAATTGTGAAATTTCACTGGTATCTAAAATGTAGGTTTCAACCTTATGGGTCAATAAAAACAATTTTATTTATTTATAATTTTTTTGTGGGGGCTAGTGAAAATTATTAATTGAATTGAATCAAGAATCAAATTAAGAATTTTCAATTCACACACAACATTTTTTAAAACATAATGACATTATTTTATACAATTTTCATGGAGCTTTGTGGAAGCTTATTTCCCAGAATGTTATATACATTTTTAATTTGAGAATTAGAAGATTATGTTATTCGATTACAGAAATGGTGTTAACTGATTTTCATATTAGTTTATTGTTATAAACTATTATTAGGAAGAAGTCTAATCAGAAAATCAAAATTATGTAATAATTTTTTTGTCACAAGGTTCATGTCACAAAATATAGTTGTGTGACTGTTGAATTTCAGTAATAGGTATGCTGTAAATCCCTTTACCTTTAATTGCAATTCCTCTCCAATTACCAGTCCCCTTAGTTTCATATAGCAGATATCACATTTGTGGCTTATTTTGAAATATTTTAAGACATTAATCACCTGGTCTTTAATTTACATTGTTCATCCTGTAGTAAATCACTGAGCTCCTTCACTCCTGATTGTCCAGGATAATTTCCTGTGAGATCCAGCTCTATCAGGTGTGAAGGGTTTGATCTCAGAGCTGAAGCCAGAGCTTTATAACCTTCTTCTGTGATACTGCAGTCTGAGAGTCTAGAACAGAAAGGAAAATGTAACATTCAGACGATTATTCAGTTATTCTACAATTTATCAGAACACAGAACAAAAATTGTGCATGTTCTACACTAAAAAAACAAGCAAACTAAATTTCAAATTTTTATATTAAAATCATGAAATTGAACCAATAATAACTTATAATAAACTTATTAAACTGAATTTCTCATTAATACAGATTTACATATTAATTCATACTTACAGTGCTTAGTACAATATTTAATAATACTGCAACTAATATTTTAGCCTTAATAATCTTCATAATTTTCAAAACTATAATATATATTATCATATTGAAATGTGGATAAATAAAAATACACACTTCAGTTTCGTCAATCTGCATTGTGTATTTTCCAACAGAACACAGATCTTCTCAATTCCTGAGTTTCCTAATTTATTCTCACTCAGATCCAGCTCTATCAGGTTTGAAGGGTTTGAATTAAATGCTGAAGTAAGAGCAGCACAACCTTCTGCTGTAATACTGTTATTATTCAGCCTGAAGAGAGAGAAAGAGGAAACACTCTTCAGTTAATCTTAAAACTTTCTTTATGATCAATGACAATGTTATTTTTTTAGATATTTTACATGTAAAGTATTAGATCAAGTAAAATACTCACGTCAGTGTGTTGAGTTTACAGTGTTTATCCTGCAGTAGAGCAGCGATCTGATTCACTCCTGTGTCTCCTAGTTCACGTTCACTCAGATTCAGCTCTCTCAGGAGTAAAGGGTTATCACCCACAATTGTTCTCACATACTGACAGGCTTCATCTGCAGGAGGACTCAAAAACCTGGAGATAGAGGAAGTACACGTTTGACATTACGTGCCATATAATTAATTTTCACAAGTTTTTCTAAGAGCCTTTAGTTCCCTTTCGAAAGGGAACTCGCACTGTGTCCTGAGACGCTTTGAGGAATGCCTCAGTGTGACTGATGACTGTTATCACGGTAATCTTATTTGCGGGCGACAGCCATGACGTCACTACTAGTGCGACCAGGAAGTATAAAAGGGCGTCTAGAGAACATCTCAGCGGCTGACGAGGGTGAGCTGCTGGGAGAGGATGCACTGTCAGACGCTGAGAGTTGGTATTTTGAGTCTCAGGTCGAGCTAACATTACTCCTCTCGTTCCAGAGAGTCGTTTTGAAGAGTATATTGCTCCCTAGAGCCTCTATGCACAAGCCCGAGGATATGCCCTAGATATCCTTGGATGTTAGCTCTGAAGAGAAGAGCCTCCTGAGAATCAGGCTGCTCTAAACACAGACGCCAGCACCTCCCCTGAAGAAGGTGGCTGGCCGTTGAGTGTGTCCCGGGCTAAGCTAGCTATGTCACCAATGGTTTATGTAAGCAGTCTGGTTCATGAACCTCCTTTCAGAGCTGTATGTGCTTTTGTGAGTTGTTGGCCTTCTCTGGGCCTCCCATACAGTAAGCCCAACAGATTCGTCTTTGCAGGTAGAGTTAGAGAAGAGGCCTCTCTCTCATAACAGAGAGTTTTCCTTTAGACCCTTCGCTCCCTGAGCTCTTCGTAGGGTATCAAAGCTTAGGTGCTTTCCATGTGGCAGGCCTCCTCTTCTTCTTGAGTCATCCTGCTGAGGCCTCCATCCCTCAGAGCTCCATGCAATCAGCAGTGTCTTTGCAGGTTGAGTTAGATAAGAGGCCTCTCTCTCATAACAGAGAGTTGTTTTGTAGGCCCTTCGCTCCCTGAGCTCTGTGTGGTGTATATCTGAGCTTAGCTGTTTCCCACATTGTAAGAGAAAACACTAGAGACCACATTGGTGTGAGTGTGGCAGGCCTCCTCTTCTTCGAGAGTCATCCTGCTGAGGCATCCACTCCCCATAGCCCTGTGGAGGCGGTATCCGTCTCTATTTAGAGATTGTGGTCAGGTTCATTCTTCAAAGAAAGCAGGTTGTTGGCTTCAGCTGATAGAGCATGATAGCCTCCCTGGTATGGGGGTTGACGTTGGTCCCCCTGAAAAGTAGCAGGCTAGAGCCCTTTGGGTCTGGGCCATACCCCCTTAAAGGAACCCCCCTCTAAGCGGGGTTGTTGTGTCCAGGCCTTTGAGCTGGCTCTGGGTCAAGTCCTTCGTATGAAATCACAAAGGTGCTCCCTCATTAAAGCATGAAGCTCGGGCAGTGGCCTTAGGAGGTAGTGCTTCTGACAGCCTGGTGCGTACCAGTAGTAAATGTGTTTGTGCTTGTCACAGCCATGATTGGCAAACATCCCCTTAGCATGGCAGCGTGGGCATTTCGTTCCCCAAAGTGTCTCAGGACGCAGTGCGAGTTCTCTTTCAAAGGGAGCGTCTCGGGTTATGATTGAAACCCTTGTTCCCTGAGAAAAGGGAACGAGACACTGCGTCTTGTCGCCATGCCTCCGGTCTGCTTACACAGTCCCTTCAGACGAAGAAGTGGATGGCATGTTCTCTAGGCGCCCTTTTATACTTCCTGGTCGCACTATTAGTCCTGTTATGGCTGTCGTCGGCCAATACGATTGCCGTGATTATACAGTACTTCAGTCACACTCAGGCGTTCCCCAAAGTGTCTCAGGACGCAGTGTCTCGTTCCCTGTTCTCAGGGAACAAGGATTACAGTCATAACCCAAGACGTTATTTTTAAAGTGACGGATTAATAATAGTTTATAACTTAAAAGATTTTTATTTAAAACTACTGCACATTAACATATATATTTTTTAAACTCACCTCAGTGTCTTGAGTTGAGACTTCTGATACTGTAGTAAATCACTGAGCTCCTTCACTCCTGATTGTCCAGGATCATTTCCTCTGAGATCCAGCTCTATCAGGTGTGAAGGGTTTGATCTCAGAGCTGAAGCCAGAGCTTTATAACCTTCTTCTGTGATACCACAGTTTGAAAGTCTACAACAGGAATGAACATATAACATTCAGCTTATTAATCAGTTATTATTAAAATTACCTGAACAATTTTAAGCCCTAAAGGAAATGGTTTGTGAATTATCATTTCTTTCTTGTACAAATTAGAGAATAGAAAAAATAGGATATAGAGGCAAACTAAAGGCCCAGAAACCTTTAATATGTTAGAAATCATCTAACCTGAGTTTCTCCAATTTACAGTTATTTTTCAGCCCTTCAGAGAGCAGCTTCACTCCTGAATCCTGCAGATTATTATTGCTCAGGTCAAGATCCTTCAGAATGCTGGAGTCTGAACTGAGAACTGAAGCCAGAGCTGAACAGCTTTCCTCTGTTAGATCACAGTTACTGAGCCTAAATAAAATATTACAAAACATGATGAAGATACACAACTGTACCATATTAACTGTGGGAAGTAGAGAAGAGATCAGCAGGCTACAACCTGAAAAGATTATTTGATCGTTATGAATTTTACTTTCCAGCTATTAGTAATACTGCTGTTTAAAAGTCTATAGTTTTTTTTGATGTCATATAGTTGCTGTTTAAGTTTAACCTAAATGAGCCATTTGTATTAAAATGAGTTGTCTAATCAGTGAGAAGTATTCCTTCAAACCTTATTTGAGACAATTTAGAGTGACAGTTAAAAGTTAAATTTTCTAGGTCAGGGGTCAACAACCTTTTCGTCACGAAATGTCATTTTTAATTTTCCTAGAATTTCTTAGAACATTTCTTAGAATTTATAAATGATTACAAGGTCAACAAGGACCACATTGGTGTGAGTGTGGCAGGCCTCCTCTTCTCGAGAGTCATTCTGCTGTGGCCTCCGCTCCCCATAGCCCTGTGGAGGTGCTATAGGTCTCTGTTTTGGAGAGGTTCACTCTTGAGAGAGTGCTCACAGAGATGAACTACATGCTTGCTGACACTGACATGTTCAGGTCGAGCTAACGTTACTCCTCTCGTTCTAGAGAGTATGTTGCTCCCTAGAGCCTCTATGCACAAGCCCGAGGATATGCCCTAGATATCCATGGATGTTAGCTCTGAAGAAAAGAGCCTCTTGAGAATCAGGAGGAGAATCCTGAGAGCCATTTGTAATAAAATGATCTAATCAGTAAGAAGTATTCAAACCTTATTTGAGACAATTTAGAGTGACTGTTAAAAGCTCCATTTTCTAGGTCAACTGTGAAGGTGTCTTTATTAGTACCAAGGGTATACTCAAGTTTTTACTGAAGTAATTGCATTGAATTAACGTTACAAAGTGATGCTGCTTTAGTATCACAGTTGCACCCCCAGTTAAAGGTGAAGCAATGTTAAGATTTCAACCACAAATCAATGGTAATGCTATTGAATCAACGTTACACTAAGATTGATTCTACATCATTGATGCTGAATCAATGTTGAAATTAACAAAAATAAATCAATGGTAATATTTTTGAATCAACGTTACATTATAATGTTGATTGTACATTCAAGATTTGCTAACGAAACACATTAAGAAAGGCAACTTATAAACATCACAATATACAGTATTTATATGAAATTGGATCATGACAAGTTGGTATCGATCCATCTTTCAAAATCAACTTGTGTGTAAATCCTGTGTTTTACTAACCCTCATGTGCAAAGTAGTCTGGTGTCAAATGACTTTCACATACTGGTATATGAATTTACTTGGACACGTTCCCTTCATAAATGAAATGGGAGTTTATGAAGACTCTTATGTTAATTATTACAGCCATCAACAGATCAGTTATAATGTTTACGTAGCTGAGGCATATAACAGGCTCACGGATGGTCAGTCCGGAGTGCTGCTGTCCTGCAGAGTTTTGCTCCGACCCAACTCACCTTCCCTTCAAGTAGCTTTTTAGTAATCCTGAAGACATTCAGGTGTGTTTGATTAGGGTTAAAGCTAAACTATGCAGAACAGCTACACTCCAGGGCCGATTTTTGCATAATAGGTCACCTTCAATGAACAATAGTTTAGCAACCAAATGTTACATCGAATATGGAATGGTTTGTATTCTTTCTGAGCTTAATGTCGATTCGGTTTCACTTTAAATTAATTTCGGCTTGTTTGCCTAATTTGTTTTTATTTATAATTCAAATATATTTATAGCTATTTTTTTTCCAAAACATTCTTGTTTTGAATAGGCTACCATTTAATTTAAAGAGGTTTTTTCAAAATTTACTTTTATTAGTTTGAACACAGGTGTTTCCACAGTGTCTAAACAACTATCCTATAATGGTAAAAATCCACCCACTCCTTGTTTTATAAGCCCCATAAATTATTAACAGCATAGTTTAGCTCCAACTCTAATCAAGCACACCTCAATATCTTCAGGATTACTAAAGCTATGTGAAGGATGGTGAATTGGGTCGGAGCAAAACTCTGCAGGACAGCACCACCTACAATCCGTGAGCTTGTGATATGTGTCAGCAATGTCAACATTATGTAATAATAAACATAAGAATCTCCATAAACTCCAGCATCTGAGCCACTAAGTACGCAGTGGTGTAATTTTATTTATGAACGGAATGTGTCCAAGAAAACAGGTAAATGTTACATTATGTGCATGTCATTTTACACCAGACTGCTTTGCACACGAGGGTGAGTAAAACACAGGATTTGCACAGAAGGTGATGGAGATGGATCGATACCAACTGTTCATGATCCAATTTCATATATATTTTGTGGTATTTGCAAATTGCCTTTCTGAAATTTGTTTTGCGTTAGCACATTGCCTGTTGTTTCTTACTGTATTCATGGAGACCAGAGCCATGCTGTTATTTTATTTTTTTATACCAAAATGCTCAGTCTGTATAATTCATAAATGCATCTTCATTCTTATTAAGTCTCTCAAACAGTGTGTAACTTCAGCCATGTTAACCGTGCAGTATGCCATCAAGCTAATTCAGAATCGAATGTTCAGCAAACATCAACAAAATATATGCCATACCTACATGATGTTTTATAATGATCCATTTTGAGAGTTATATTTACTGTGTGAGCTTCTCCTGTACTGTTTATGTCAGTGTATAGACCCTTTTAATGCCAACATCACAATTACGTCACGGCACTAGCTGGAGGCAAAACATAAAGAGCTTAAAATGTAATCTGTGTCAGTGCCGCCTTCTTGCATAAGGATGTAGTGTAACAACGAATTATTATTTTTTCCGAAGTGTTGACAACTTAGTGTTAACTAATCATTGTTATAAACTGGTACTACCAACAAAATATTAGTGCATTGCTGGAACTGGGTGTCGTTACTCTACATCCTTATGCATCGCTTTCTGCCAGGACTTTTACGTGCTTTTCCCTAATCACTGAAGTGACGTCGACGTCCGGGTTAGCGGTAACATGAGCCATTAGGCATTAAATATTTATTTAAACTCCTGATGTACTTACAAACTTTCCAATGCCTCGTTTTATGAGTACAGAACCTATTTGTACTACTGTAGAAGTTTGGTACCATTCTGGGTATTATTAGTGGGGTAATTTACGAGATACAAATTTGGAGCCAATAGTGCAAAATAAGCTCTAACTTTAAAAAAAATTCAACCAAGGAAAAAAAGGCTTCTGGGGGGTGTTTGGCTCGATGTCATGGTGCAAAGGACCCTAGGGTGATTTTACTCCGAACCATCCATTTAATACTATCCAACCTCACATTTTAGCCATGAGACACAATTTGGTAGGTTGGATATTGGATTTTTTGACAAACCAAACACAGATGGTGAAAGTAAATGGCATTTGATCAGATTTATTATATTCATCCTCTGGCTCACCGCAGTGCTGTTTTCTCTCACCCTTACTTTATATTCTATTCACTTATATGTGCCAAAGTAAGTACACAAATAGTACTATATTGAAATTTGCAGATGATACAGTAATTGTGAGTAACTGCTACACGACAATGAGTCTGGACATGGCCCTATTTTTGAGGAGTTTGTCACCAGGTGTGATGAGTCTTTTAAACATAACCAAAAAAACAAAGGACATGATTATAGATTTTAGAACTCATGCTTCATGTTATGATACTACAACCATTAAAGACCAGGTGATGGATTGTGTAGAAGGCTTCAAATATCTTGGGACAGTCATAGATTCTAAATTGAATTTTGAAAATAACTTTGAAACTATGTCAAAAGAATTTACTGTATGTTTTAATGCTATTACAATTTTTTTTTAAATATGGATTGCTCCATCTCCTGTCTGCACAACAAATTTACCCTCAGGTACTAATAAAAGACACCTTGACCTTGATTACACTAAATGTTCATTGGATGAACAGATTAGTCGATTCAGATATTAACTTTGTTATATCTGTTAATTCTTAATAATATTTAAAATGTACCACAATTAATTAACAATATTTCCCTTTGTTCTAATTGTTACATCACACAACTTAAAGTGTCTCCAATTTACACTTTAAACTCTCCAGTCTAGTGCAGAGCAGCTTCACTCCTGAATCCTGCAGATTATTATTGTTCATGTGCAACTCTTTCAGATTGGAATCTGATCCAAGAACTGCAGCCAGAGCCGAACAGCTTTTGTATGTCAAGTTACAGTCATTTAGTCTTCAAACGAATTACAGATTACAGAGTTTTCTACATAATACTTATATACTAAAATTATAATAAAATAGTCAAATTAGACTATTTCCACTTTATTCATTAGAGGAAAAATATAAATAAAAAAACCTACGGATACAAATTAACTATATAGATGGTATACATTCATATATGTTATACAATTAAGAATTAAAGCAGATAAAAACAAAAGTAAAAGACTTACAGAGCTCTTTTGGAGGTTTTGATGACCGCTGATAGTCTAATTAGACACTCGTCTGATTTCTTAAATTTCTCAAGCTCAAAGTCTTCCAGCTCCTCTTCTGATGTCATCAACACAAAGACCAGAGCAGACCACTGGGCAGGTGAAAGGTCAGATGAGAGACTCCCTTCTCTAAGTTGTGTTTGAATGTCTTTAACCAGAGTTTGGTCATTCAGTTCATTCAGACAGTAGAACAGATTGATGGACCTTTCTGGAGATACATTTTCTTCTAACTTTTGCTTGATGTACTGAACTATGACCTTGTTGCTCTGGTCATTGCTGTCTTGCTGTGTCAACAGACCTCGTAAGAGTGGATAATTAGACTGAAGTGATAGACCAAGAAGGAATCGAAGGAAAAGATCCAGATGTCCATTGTCACTTGCGAGCGCCTTGTCCACTGCAGTTTTCAGCAAATCAATCATGGCTTCATTTTTGTTTTCCTGCTCTGTAGACTCTTGAACAAACACACTTTTCTTGCTGATGTCTAGAAAAAGATGTGCATATAGGGCTGCAATAAACTCTTGAATGCTCAAGTGAACAAAGCAGTACATGGCCCCAATAATGATTCCAGTTTCCTCTTTAAAGATCTGTGTACACATGCCTGAATACACTGATGCTTTAGATGCATCAATACCACAGTCCTCCAGGTCTGTGTCATAGAAGATCAGGTTGTTTTTTTCCAGCTGATGAAATGCCAGTTTCCCCAGTGAAAGGATGGCATCTTTATCCCAGGAAACATCTGGTCTGTTTTCTCCATCATACTTTTGTCTGCTCTGCTGGATCTGAAAGCGGAGAAAGTGTGTGTACATTTGTGTCAGAGTCTTGGGAATGTCTTCAGTATTTGATTCCTGCTGTGTTATAGAGGCGTCCTCAGTCTGATTTTTTGTATTATTTATTTTCTCCTCCAAAATGTTTTGGAGAACAGTGGCTGAAATCCAGCAGAAGACTGGGATGTGGCACATGATGAAGAGACTCTTTGATTGTTTAACATGATCAATGATTCTGTTGGCCATTTTCTCATCAGTGAATCTTTTTCTGAAGTACTCTTCCTTTTGTGCATCATTGAACCCTCTGACCTCTGTCACGCGGTCGATACAGTCAGGAGGAATTTTAGTGGCAGCCGCTGGCCTGGTGGTGATCCAGATGAGAGCATAAGGAAGCAGATTTCCCTTGATGAGGTTCGTTAGGAGAACATCCAGAGAGGCTGGTGACGATACATCACGCCACGTCTCATTGTCCTTAAAGTTTAAAGGAAGGCGACATTCATCCAATCCATCAAGAATGAACAGGACTTTGAATTTATCTCTTGTAAGGTCCAGTCTTTTTATCTCTGGGAAAAACTGACTAACAAGGTTCATCAAGCTTTGTTTTTCTTTCTCCTTTAAGTTCATCTCTCTGAATGGAAGAGAAAATATGAAGCTGATATCTTGATTTTCGTTTCCTTCGGCCCAGTCCAGAATAAACTTTTGCACCGAGACGGATTTACCGATGCCAGCAACTCCTTTTGTCAGTACAGTTCTGATCTTCTTGCCTTGTTTAGGTGATTCAAACAAATTTGTGCATTCAATCTGTATCTCTTGTGATTCAGCACGGCTGGAAATCTCAATCTGTCTCACCTCATGTTCAGTATTGACCTGTTTACTGCCACCCTGAGTGATATAGAGATCTGTGTAGATGTCATTCAGAAGTGTGGAGTCACCTTGCTTTGCAATTCCTTCAAACACACATTGATACTTCTTCTTCAGGTCCAATTTAAGTTGTCGTTGATGAATAAAGACAAGCTCATCTAAACACAAAAAGAAATAAAAATACTTGATCCTACTTTTCTCTTCTGACTTTAAGTGACAACATGACAGATGGTCATGAGCCTCTTACCTTTAAGAGTATCTACAAGTTCATCTTGCTTCATAATTTTTAGGAAGTGCAGTGTGATATCAAGAGCTGCTTCTTTGATGCTACTCATGTCATCTATATAGTCCTGCACAAAGTATTGGGTGTTCTCCTTTTTTAGTATTTTCTTAAACTTTTCCAGCTCATTCTTTAGGAATACAATTATTTTGTGCTCAAGGTCCTAAAAGCATAAAAACAAAGATGAGTACAACAACAAAATGTAACCAAATTCACATCCATATATGAAACATATGGTTAAACAAATTACAGACATCAGAAGTAAAAGCATTAATGAAGCTATGATAATGTGAAACTACAAATAGCATATAAAATAAAAATGAAAACTGCAGAACACCAGTTAGCTTGAGAAAACTATTTATGCAATAATTTTAGGTACAATTATTGAAAGTACGTAGTTAAATGACAAACAAGTGTTTGCCTATATGCAATTTTTACAGGCACATTGCTGCTGCTGGATTATGCTGTTAACTTCTTAGACAAAGGCAGTAAATGTAACACACATACCAGAATTAAGGTAGGCAAATATTAACATTACAGAATGTCAATATGACTGTGCCCCAAATCATACATAAATTACAAATCATACCGAATTGTAGAGTTGCTAAATATTGTTTACATATAATTGTAAGTTTAATGAAGCTGCTTGTCTACCAACATGCAAATATATGAGTCATGATTGACATGTGGATGTGTACACAACTGAAATGCTAAATACATTAATTTGTTGTCTTTTTTAAAATAAAAATACACTATTTTACATTTGTTGAAAAACCCATTTGTTTATTATAATATAAATTTGAACAATAAATACAAAACAATATTTTCCATACCTGAAAGACCCAGATGAGATTTTCTCTGAACTTCTTGAAGCGGCAACTCTGAAAGTCTGTTTTTTTCTCATACTGAATCCTGTTAGCAAAATAAATGTGGTCATTGTTTATAGTATATCTAATAAAATACAGCATGTGCAATATTAGACAAAACTAGAACTGGAAACAGCATTTTTTTGCAAACAAATGTCAAAATTTGGTTATGTTTCATGTTCTTGTTTCATGTCTGTCAAGTGATCCCCTGTTCAAGTCATGTGATCCAGCCATGTGTTCCCTTGTCTGTTGTGTCATGTTGTCATTGGTTCATCGTTTCATTGTTCAGAGGTGTCCCTTGTCTAGTCATTAATCTTGTGTGTATTTAAGCCCTCATGTTTGCCGTGTGTCTTGGTCTAGTTTTGTTCCACTGTAATTGCTGTCGGTAAGCATCATGCCATGATCTTGTTGTTTTGTTTTCTTATGTTATTATAATCAAAGCTGCATGTGGGTTCTATCTTCAAACTTGCCTGGATTCATCACAACAAATCTACAGTATGTTGATAAGGAGCTTCAAATGTATACAATATAAGATCATTCTCAAGATCAGCATTACCAGTGTTTTCTGTTTTTATTTCTTATGGGGTATTTTTTTATTTCATGAAGGTATATGCAAGCATCCTTAGTGATTCATCTCTGTAAAAACTGACTGAAGACATCCATGTCACAGTCCAATAGCCAAAGAGAGTATTATCACACAACTCACGTGACAAAGCAAATAAACATTGTCTTTTTAAAAGGATAATTCACCCAAAAATGAAAATCCTGTCATTTACTCACCCTTAAGTTGTTCTAAACGTATACATTTCTTTGTTGTCCTCAACATAAGATATTTTGAAGAATGTTCATAACTAAAAAGTGCATGGTCCCAATTGACTCCCATAATATTTTTCCCTACTATGGAAGTCAGTGGGGCTCAACAACTGTTTGGTTTTCATCATTATTCAAAATATCATCTTTTTTGTTAAGCATAGAAACTTTTTTGTTCAGCAACTTGAGGGTGAGTAAATGATAACAGAATTTTCATTTTTGGATGAACTATCCCTTAATGTATTTTAACACATATGCAAGGTGCTGAATTTTCTTCAAAAGGCACAATGTACAACATTTTAAAAGCCAGGTAACTGGCCAAAAAATTATAATAACAATAATTATGAATACTAACATGGTTAATCGTTTATGTTGTAAATTAAACTAAAATGTGAACTGTGTTATTTAAAAGTTGTGTTTGTGTCCCCACCTGTTGAGAAGAAAAGTTGCCAGTTCAACATCACTGTTCATTCCCTTTTGAACCTTTAGACTTTTCCACCGTGCAATTTCTGCACCGATATTTACTGTGGTCTTTTGTCCTTTGTTACTAAATCACACAAAACAACAAATCACATGGAAACTAAAAGATCCACAGATGTCACAGATACCTCTCTATCCAACACCTTTCAGAAAAAGGTTTTAATGTAAATAAAGTTTCATGATACTCTCTGAAATACTTTCTAACACAGTAAATATGTGACCAACAAGAAATACCTTTTGGTAGATGTTGTTTTCTCACTGAAGCTTGGCAGTCCACCATCTTTTGAACGGTCACTCCTCATAGACACTAAGCTGGACTCAGGTGAGCCGGATCTTTCCCTAATACACAAAGAGCAAACAGAATCGATTTATTGCAGGAGGTCCCACTGTAACTGATATCTACATCTGCTATACAGTTCTGTTAGCTTACATAGATACTGCTTTTTTAAGTTAAGTTTTTATAAACAAAAATAAATCCACAACATTGATAATAAACTTCAGTCGTTTTCAGTGTATGAATCAGAATCAGAATGAGCTTTTTATTTTTATTTTGTGTGCAAACACAAGGAATTTGTTGTGGTTTTACAGGAGCTCTTGGTACATACTTATAAATTAACATACATATATGACATGAAAACAGAAGAACATTTAAATAAGACCAAGTGAAGAAATAAATAATAATGTATACATCTGAAACAGAACAGAAGATTTATATACAGAATTGTGCATTATGTACTGTGCATATACAATCATAAAAAAAAATTTTATATGTATTGTGATGTTTGTACGTCTTGTAATAAAATAAAGTAGTAAGCACAGACACAAGTGCGTATTTCTTTCTTCTCTTTTCCTTCCTTCCACTGTCATCTAGTGACTACACAATAACTCTGCAGACACAATATTTTCCATTTTCTTTAAAGAATAACTTTAAGAAACAATTTACCTCTTTATATAAAACAAATTATATTAGCAAAACAAATGGTGTATTAACTCCTAGCACATTCTTTAAGGAGTGCCTTAATAACGTTAAAACTAATCCAAGTACACAACCAAAACAATAATTGACTGGATTTGAATCATGGACTATTTCATTTTACGAAGTTAGGCTAACTGGAGGCAGCTCTCCGATGCAGAAGAGAACTCAGAGACTGACAAAGCAAGTAAGTGAGAAACAGTGGCGACCATTTCTGGTTCATCTGTTGGTTCACTCGTCTCAGGTAAGGGGAGTCGAGAGAGACAGTCTGCTGTTGTGTTGTATCTCCCAGGGCGCAATGCAACATCACAGGAATAGCATAACAGACGGGCTGACCACCTAGCAATTCGCATGCAAGCTCTACCTGTGCCTTTTGATGTAAGAAGCGTTGTAAGGGCTTGGTGGTCAGTGCGCAGAAAGAAATGTCTAACCCAGAGATACGTCCTCCATTTTTCAATACTCCACGCACAAGCCAGTTCTTCGTTTCTTTGAGCTGACGAAAGAGTTCGGGAGGCAAATGCCACTATGTTTTGAGGTTCTCAAAACTTCACGCAGGGGTTCAACCACTGTTGCGTAGTCAGGTAGAAATTTACTATATACCAAGACGTAAGGGCCAGGAATGAGCGCAGTGAGGCCGTGTCATGGGGAGCAGGTGCGTGCACGACAGCAACTACATTATCAGGGTCTGGATGTAATCCCTCTTTAGAATTCGTGTGCCCCAAAAATTTCAAGGTTTGCAGCTCAAATTTACATTTATGCATATTTAGTTTCAGACCAGCCTTGTTCAGACAGTGAAGTACAGCTTTTATGTGAGTGTCATGGATGTCCTCTGTGTCGACGCAAACAATTAGGTCATCCAAGTAGGCTTGAACACCTGGCAATCTGTGCAGTATAGCCGTCATCAACTTCTGGAAAGCAGGCCTGGCCGAAGCCAGTCCATACGGGACACGTTAATAATGAAACAGCCCGTCTTGGGTAATAAATGCCATTAAAGGGCCCCTATTTTGCTATTTTAAAGTTTCCTAATGTTGTTGTGGAGTCTCCTACAACATGTTTACATGCATCAATAATATACATTTGCACACCATAACATTTTCAATGACTCTCAAAAGACTCGTCAAATGAATCAATCTCTCTAAATCCCTCCTTTCCGCGATATACTTTGCTCTGATTGGCCAGACAGCTCAGTCTGTTGTGATTGGCCTACCGTGTACAGCACATCGAAAACAAAACCGCCCATTGCCATAACAACGTCAGCTCTGCTTGTCCTGAGGCTTCCTACACCGTAAACTAAACACAGTAACGAACAATGACGTCGATTTTACCATATCAATGCGAGCACGAGTCCGATGATGAAACACTGGAAGAACTAGTTATTCAACTCAAACCTCCATCACAAGGAAGACTCGAGCAGGACGTTTCTCAGTGATACACTACTCAGTTTGAGGTACATTATATGAGATGTTGCAACTGTAATTCCTCACCATCAGCATTAACAAGTGCATGTCCATCAACAAACCGATTATTTTACTTGTACTAATTTATTTACAGAGTATTTTTCTAATATATTGCGGTGAACACGTGGAAACTGTATCAATAAAAGTGCATATATTAGCCAAGCTCTAGAGTGAATGACCTGATGTAACATAAACGTTGGTAAAACAGATATTTCCTCAAAGTAGTGAGAACGACAGGCAATCTGCATTAATAGACACAGTTATAGGTAATCGTGGCCCACAACTGATTAGCAGAAGTATTTCAGTAAGACAGTAATAACATTAGCCAGTTAGCAGGAGACCTACACAATATAAAACTCAAAACGAAGTATTTTGAACATCATCTTTCAAGAGCAAGTGGTTTGCGAATCCTGCATTGAACTCTGAGATTTGAGAAGCAGTCGTCAGTAAAATAAAGGGAACACAGCAAACGTTTAGGATTATACTGCTGTGATATCGTGGAAAAGATTAACTTTAACCACTGAGTCTTCACATGCTCGTCCTTGGGCAGAGAAAAGAAACTGGCTTTACCTTCACATTATAGAGCACAGCGCCGTCTTCTTAACATAATGCTGTCCAGTATCCACAGGAATCAGCTGTTGGTTTGAAGTTCAAGTTTCCCTGGTGTCTGCGTGCGCAATAAGTGGGCGGGCAATATTCTAATGTTTGGTCTTGACGTCACAACGAAACGGCTTATGACTCATTTGAAAAACGATTAATTTAATTGACTCAGAGTCGAATCTTACTTTTGAAAGCTATGTTACACACTACATGAAAGGTCATTTTCAAAAATCCATAATAGGGGCCCTTTAAATCTCAACTTTCAGGGTGCAATGGAACCTGGTGATATATTGAGGCCAGGTCTATGGTTGAGAACACTGTCGGCCTATGCAGTTCTGCCAACAGTTCCTCTATATGGGGCAAGGGGTGGCTATCTACAACTATAGCCTTATTAGGCTCCCTAAAATCAACGCACATGCAAATTCCACCTCCTTTTTTGTGTCACTACAATTGGGGAGACCCATGGAGATGCATCCACCCGTTCAATTATGTCATGCTCCAACAGGTTTTTCAGATCATCTGAAACTGCTTGCCTAACTGACAATGGCAGTCTTCTCAATTTTTGTTGAATAGGAACAAAACAAACCTTTCACTTTCATTTTGTGTATGAATCCACTTGCAGTATGCACTGCCATTATTTCAGAATTCTCATTTGCAATCACAGTATCGCCTTCAATACAGCCATGAAGTGCTTTCAGCAGATCCATTCCAAGCAAAGTGAGCCTGACTTTACAATGTAGAATGTGCCCGCTGCTGTACTACCATCATGGAAGACATCTGTAGAAAAACCGCCCAGCACTGGAATAATCTCTTTGGAATAAGAAACTAATTTTACTGTTGCTGGATTGAGGGTGCATGAAGCAAAATGTTTACGGTAAATGCTCTCGGGCAGTATTGATACTGATTAGCCCATGTCCACAATTAACTCCACTGGTTGACAAAGTCCATAATTTTTTTTAATTTGCACTGAACAGAGAATTTTGTCTGTCACCGTCTTAGGATCATTCATGTATAATACAGTGAACTCTGGTATAACAATCTCACGCACCTGTTTCTGTGATGATCGACAAACTTTGGCAAAGTGCCCAATTTTTCCACATGAATTGCATACTGCTTTGATGGCTGGACATGAAGGTTTTTTAGCCAGACGGTTGTTGGATCCGCAACGGTAACATGAACGCCGCTGTCTCGCGTTGGCAACTGACCGATCTGGCGAAGGGGAAGGTATTGTCTTTCTGTCCCTTTGTTTTACATTCCGGTGACTCTGTATGGCCCGTACTTGTGAAGTACCTGAAAGAATCTCTGAGTTCTTTAATGCGGTCTCCATTTGCACTACTATTGAGACAGCTTTAGTCAGCGTGAGGTCTGGTTCAAGTAAAAGTCTGTCCCGAATGAGTGAATTAGCTGCTCGCTCCACAAGCTGGTCGTGTAACATTTGTTCTTTCATTTCTCCGAAATCACATGCAACCGAAAGCTCCTGTAAAGTAGCCAGGAACTGATTAATAGTGTCATCAGTCCGCTGTGTCCTTTGCCTAAATTTGTGTCTCTCTGCAACAACATTAACTGCAGGAACGAAATATATTCTAAAATATCACTGTTCATTCCCTTTTGAACCTTTAGACTTTCCCACCGTGCAATTTCTGCACCAATATTTACTGTGGTCTTTTGTCCTTTGTAACTAAATCACACAAAACAACAAATCACATGGAAACTAAAAGATTCACAGATGTCTTTATAATTTGGTCAAACAATTATCAAAACAGCAGATTACCTCTATCCAACACTGATCATTTCAGAAAAAGGTTTTAATGTAAATAAAGTTTCATGATACTCACTGAAATACTTTCTAACACAGTAAATATGTGACCAACAAGAAACACAAGAAATACCTTTTGGTAGATGTTGTTTTCTCACTGAAGCTTGGCAGTCCACCATCTTTTGAACGGTCACTCCTCATAGACGCTAAGCTGGACTCAGGTGAGCCAGATCTTTCCCTAATACACAAAGAGCAAACAGAATCGATTTATTGCAGGAGGTCCCACTGTAACTGATATCTACATCTGCTATACAGTTCTGTTAGCTTACATAGCTACTGCTTTTTTTTATTTTATTTTTTTTATTTTTTATAAACAAATATAAATCCACAACATTGATAGTAAACTTCAGTCGTTTTCAGTGTATGAATCGGAATCAGAATGAGCTTTTATTTGCCAAGTGTGCGCAAAAACACAAGGAATTTGTTGTGGTTTTACAGGAGCTATATATAAATTAACATACATATATGACACAAGAACAGAACAATATTTAAATAAGACCAAGTCTGGTCTACATCTGAAGTCTACATCTGAAACAGAACAGAAGACGTATGTACAGATTTGTAAATTATGTACCGTTTAATACAACCATATAAAACATGTAAATGTATTGTGATGTTTGTACATTTTGTAATAAAATAAAGAAGCAAGCACAGACACAAGTGTGTATTTCTTTCTTCTCTTTTCTACTCTTTTCTTTTCCTTCCTTCCACTGTCATCTAGTGACTACACAATAACTCTGCAGACACAACATTTCCCCTTTTCTTTGAAGCATTTTGGTTAGGGTACTGTCTTCGAACATTACAACATAATACCATACTCTATATTCCATACACTAAGTATTATAGAATTAAAGAATACTTTAAGAAACAATTTACCTCTTTATATAAAACAAGTTATATTAGCAAAACAAATGGTTTATTAACTCCTAGCACTTTCTTTAAGGAGTGCCTTAATAACGTTAAAAGTAATCCAAGTAAACAACCAAAACAACAATTGACTGGATTTGAATCATGGACTATTTCAGCAACATTGCATCTATTTATTTCTCTAACACAAAATCCTTCAACCAAGCTGGTTGTTTAAGAAATCTCACACCACTTCTAGGACCCGTTGGGTAGTTCCACAGGTATGAGAGGTGCAGGTGAAGGCTTGGCCGTTTTGTCGTTCTGAGTAAGGTTCTAGTTCTTGTTTCACTGACTTCTTGTTTTTTAGGCCAGCCATTCTTGATCTGTGCACGAAGTTAGGCTAACTGGAGGTAGCTCTCCGATGCAGAAGAGAACTCAGAGACTGACAAAGCAAGTAAGTGAGAAACAGTGGCGACCATTTCTGGTTCATCTGTTGGTTCACTCGTCTCAGGTAAGGGGAGTCGAGAGAGACAGTCTGCTGTTGTGTTGTATCTCCCAGGGCGGAATGCAACGTCATAGGAATAGCATAACAGACGGGCTGACCACCTAGCAATTCGCATGCAAGCTCTACCTGTGCCTTTTGATGTAAGAAGCGTTGTAAGGGCTTGGTGGTCAATGCGCTAAACTAAATGTCTAACCCAGAGATACGTCCTCCATTTTTCAATACTCCACACACAAGCCAGTGTTTCCCTCTCCACAGTCGTGTACTTTCTTTGAGCTGACGAAAGAGTTTGGGAGGCAAATGCCACTATGCGCTCAGTACCATCAGCGTGTAGCTGAGAAAGGACTCCTCCCACACCGTAATCAGAAGCATCAGTACTCACGCAAGTTGGCAGTCAGGGATCGAATAGAGTTAGAGTGGGGCTCTTTGATAAGTGTGTCTTCAGGGTGGTAAAACTTTGATCAGCCTTATCAATCCAGAGAAAGTTCATGTCAGTGGAGGTTCTCAAAACTTCACGCAGGGGTTCAACCACTGTTGCGTAGTCAGGTAGAAATTGACTATATAACAAGACGTAAGGGCCAGGAATGAGCGCAGTGAGGCCGTGTCATGAGGAGCAGGTGCATGAACGACAGCAACTACATTATCAGGGTCTGGATGTAATCCCTCTTTAGAAATCGTGTGCCCCAAAAAAAATTCAAGGTTATAGAGCTGGTAAGTCCCGCCCCTTCCGCTAACCCCACTGGACCTCTAGGTTGAAAAATCTTCAATGCAAGTGAATGTGAGAAAATAATTATTTTCTGGTCTCGTTTGAATTTTGCCATGAATGTGAACATATGTTGTCTGTGAATTTTTAATAAAATTTTTCGTGTGAAGAATGCTACAATTTAGCGGGTAGAAGTTTGATACGGTTAGACTTTGTGTGAGAGCACTTTGTGGACTACAACTCTAGTTTTTACATCAGACGGGAATCTGAAGAAAGAACAGCCCATTTGGTTTGAATGGTGACATTTGGGTACAAAACACACAGGCATCTCGATCTGTCTCCATAGATTATCGCAGCATTAGCATTAGCACCGTGATTTGACAAGTGGAGGGAAAATGTGTTATGGGGTGACGTCACATAGGCGACATGTAGTCTTTCTCGTTATGTCTTTTCCACAACTGCTAGCCAAAGAATCATACAATATACTGTCAAACTCGAAACATGAAAAATTATAAAAAAAATTCACAGACAACATATGTTCACATTCATGGCACAATTCAAACAGGACCAGAAAATAATTATTTTCTCACATTCACTTGCATTGACGATTTTTCAACCTAGAGGTCCAGTGGGGTTTTACGGATGGGCGGGACTTACCAGCTCTACAGTTCAATAGTGAATAGTTTCATCAGTCCGCTGTGTCCTTTGCCTAAATTTGCCTTTGCGACAACATTAACTGCAGGAACGAAATATCTTTAAAAATATCACTGTTCATTCCCTTCTGAACCTTTAGACTTTCCCACCGTGCAATTTCTGCACCAATATTTACTGTGGTCTTTTGTCCTTTGTAACTAAATCTCACAAAACAACAAATCACATGGAAACTAAAAGATTCACAGATGTCTTTATAATTTGGCCAAACAATTATCAAAACAGCAGATTACCTCTATCCAACACTGATCATTTCAGAAAAAGGTTTTAATGTAAATAAAGTTTCATGATACTCACTGAAATACTTTCTAACACAGTAAATATGTGACCAACAAGAAACACAAGAAATACCTTTTGGTAGATGTTGTTTTCTCACTGAAGCTTGGCAGTCCACCATCTTTTGAACGGTCACTCCTCATAGACGCTAAGCTGGACTCAGGTGAGCCGGATCTTTCCCTAATACACAAAGAGCAAACAGAATCGATTTATTGCAGGAGGTCCCACTGTAACTGATATCTACATCTGCTATACAGTTCTGTTAGCTTACATAGCTACTGCTTTTTTTTTATTTAGTTTTTTAGTTTTTATAAACAAAAATAAATCCACAACATTGATAGTAAACTTCAGTCGTTTTCAGTGTATGAATCGGAATCAGAATGAGCTTTTATTTGCCAAGTGTGCGCAAAAACACAAGGAATTTGTTGTGGTTTTACAGGAGCTATATATAAATTAACATACATATATGACACAAGAACAGAACAATATTTAAATAAGACCAAGTCTGGTCTACATCTGAAGTCTACATCTGAAACAGAACAGAAGACGTATGTACAGATTTGTAAATTATGTACCGTTTAATACAACCATATAAAACATGTAAATGTATTGTGATGTTTGTACATTTTGTAATAAAATAAAGAAGCAAGCACAGACACAAGTGTGTATTTCTTTCTTCTCTTTTCTACTCTTTTCTTTTCCTTCCTTCCACTGTCATCTAGTGACTACACAATAACTCTGCAGACACAACATTTCCCCTTTTCTTTGAAGCATTTTGGTTAGGGTACTGTCTTCGAACATTACAACATAATACCATACTCTATTCCATACACTAAGTATTATAGAATTAAAGAATACTTTAAGAAACAATTTACCTCTTTATATAAAACAAGTTATATTAGCAAAACAAATGGTTTATTAACTCCTAGCACTTTCTTTAAGGAGTGCCTTAATAACGTTAAAAGTAATCCAAGTAAACAACCAAAACAACAATTGACTGGATTTGAATCATGGACTATTTCAGCAACATTGCATCTATTTATTTCTCTAACACAAAATCCTTCAACCAAGCTGGTTGTTTAAGAAATCTCACACTTCTTCTAGGACCCGTTGGGTAGTTCCACAGGTATGAGAGGTGCAGGTGAAGGCTTGGCCGTTTTGTCGTTCTGAGTAAGGTTCTAGTTCTTGTTTCACTGACTTCTTGTTTTTTAGGCCAGCCATTCTTGATCTGTGCACGAAGTTAGGCTAACTGGAGGTAGCTCTCCGATGCAGAAGAGAACTCAGAGACTGACAAAGCAAGTAAGTGAGAAACAGTGGCGACCATTTCTGGTTCATCTGTTGGTTCACTCGTCTCAGGTAAGGGGAGTCGAGAGAGACAGTCTGCTGTTGTGTTGTATCTCCCAGGGCGGAATGCAACATCATAGGAATAGCATAACAGACGGGCTGACCACCTAGCAATTCGCATGCAAGCTCTACCTGTGCCTTTTGATGTAAGAAGCGTTGTAAGGGCTTGGTGGTCAATGCGCTAAACTAAATGTCTAACCCAGAGATACGTCCTCCATTTTTCAATACTCCACACACAAGCCAGTGTTTCCCTCTCCACAGTCGTGTACTTTCTTTGAGCTGACGAAAGAGTTTGGGAGGCAAATGCCACTATGCGCTCAGTACCATCAGCGTGTAGCTGAGAAAGGACTCCTCCTACACCGTAATCAGAAGCATCAGTACTCACGCAAGTTGGCAGTCAGGGATCGAATAGAGTTAGAGTGGGGCTCTTTGATAAGTGTGTCTTCAGGGTGGTAAAACTTTGATCAGCCTTATCAATCCAGAGAAAGTTCATGTCAGTGGAGGTTCTCAAAACTTCACGCAGGGGTTCAACCACTGTTGCGTAGTCAGGTAGAAATTGACTATATAACAAGACGTAAGGGCCAGGAATGAGCGCAGTGAGGCCGTGTCATGGGGAGCAGGTGCATGAACGACAGCAACTACATTATCCCTCTTTAGAAATCGTGTGCCCCAAAAAAATTCAAGGTTATAGAGCTGGTAAGTCCCGCCCCTTCCGCTAACCCCACTGGACCTCTAGGTTGAAAAATCTTCAATGCAAGTGAATGTGAGAAAATAATTATTTTCTGGTCTCGTTTGAATTTTGCCATGAATGTGAACATATGTTGTCTGTGAATTTTTAATAAAATTTTTCGTGTGAAGAATGCTACAATTTAGCGGGTAGAAGTTTGATACGGTTAGACTTTGTGTGAGAGCACTTTGTGGACTACAACTCTAGTTTTTACATCAGACGGGAATCTGAAGAAAGAACAGCCCATTTGGTTTGAATGGTGACATTTGGGTACAAAACACACAGGCATCTCGATCTGTCTCCATAGATTATCGCAGCATTAGCATTAGCACCGTGATTTGACAAGTGGAGGGAAAATGTGTTATGGGGTGACGTCACATAGGCGACATGTAGTCTTTCTCGTTATGTCTTTTCCACAACTGCTAGCCAAAGAATCATACAATATACTGTCAAACTCGAAACATGAAAAATTATTTAAAAAAATTCACAGACAACATATGTTCACATTCATGGCACAATTCAAACGGGACCAGAAAATAATTATTTTCTCACATTCACTTGCATTGACGATTTTTCAACCTAGAGGTCCAGTGGGGTTTTATGGATGGGCGGGACTTACCAGCTCTACAGTTCAATAGTGAATAGTTTCATCAGTCCGCTGTGTCCTTTGCCTAAATTTGCCTTTGCGACAACATTAACTGCAGGAACGAAATATCTTTAAAAATATCACTGTTCATTCCCTTCTGAACCTTTAGACTTTCCCACCGTGCAATTTCTGCACCAATATTTACTGTGGTCTTTTGTCCTTTGTAACTAAATCACACAAAACAACAAATCACATGGAAACTAAAAGATTCACAGATGTCTTTATAATTTGGTCAAACAATTATCAAAGCAGCAGATTACCTCTATCCAACACTGATCATTTCAGAAAAAGGTTTTAATGTAAATAAAGTTTCATGATACTCACTGAAATACTTTCTAACACAGTAAATATGTGACCAACAAGAAACACAAGAAATACCTTTTGGTAGATGTTGTTTTCTCACTGAAGCTTGGCAGTCCACCATCTTTTGAACGGTCACTCCTCATAGACGCTAAGCTGGACTCAGGTGAGCCGGATCTTTCCCTAATACACAAAGAGCAAACAGAATCGATTTATTGCAGGAGGTCCCACTGTAACTGATATCTACATCTGCTATACAGTTCTGTTAGCTTACATAGATACTGCTTTTTTAAGTTAAGTTTTTATAAACAAAAATAAATCCACAACATTGATAATAAACTTCAGTCGTTTTCAGTGTATGAATCGGAATCAGAATGAGCTTTTATTTGCCAAGTGTGCGCAAAAACACAAGGAATTTGTTGTGGTTTTACAGGAGCTATATATAAATTAACATACATATATGACACAAGAACAGAAAAATATTTAAATAAGACCAAGTGAAGAAATAAATAATAATGTATACATCTGAAACAGAACAGAAGATTTATGTACAGATTTGTAAATTATGTACTGTGTATAAAAAATATGTATATGTATTGTGATGTTTGTACGTCTTGTAATAAAATAAAGAAGCAAGCACAGACACAAGTGTGTATTTCTTTCGTCTCTTTTCTACTCTTTTCTTTTCCTTCCTTCCACTGTCATCTAGTGACTACACAATAACTCTGCAGACACAACATTTCCCCTTTTCTTTAAAGCATTTTGGTTAGGGTACTGTCTTCGAACATTACAACATAATACCATACTCTATTCCATACACTAGGTATTATAGAATTAAATAATTACTTTAAGAAACAATTTACCTCTTTATATAAAACAAGTTATATTAGAAAAACAAATGGTGTATTGTAAACTCGCGCTCGATCGGTCCAAAACCGGCATCCGACCAGTGCGGAAGGTCTTATACAGTAGTGTTATTGTCCTTTTCTCGAGGCAAAGTATTTTTTGATTAAATGCAATACATTTGAATATGTATTCTCTCGTTTTTTCATCTGACTCCATAAATGAAAAGGTTTTAATGATGTCTGTGGATCATTAATTGTGAGCGAATGTTTGACTATTCCTTTTAACTCTTTAATGAAAATAATGTCAAAGTCAGTTAGAATAATCAAATGTAACAATTTATTATGTCAGGTAAATGTATCATGCCAATTTCATAATGAATTCAAAGATAATCGATACAAAACATCAAATGCTCTGGAATAAAGAGAAAAGATGCAACCCAACATTAAGAAATACATGAGGCTGAGAGGTCTCCCTCTCAGCCTCACGGGCGAATCTGAGTTACAGAAAGGCCCCGAACCCTCTGCTGCATTTCATTATATAGTCAGGACCTCTTTAACTTGGAAACATCTTTTAACAATGGAAATTTGCTTTCAGAGGTTACACCTTTGGGTGTAGGGAGACCATTTGTCTAGAGGCCAACCCCTCCTTGTGTGCCAGTTATCCACAAACTCTTAAAAATCTTATTACCTTTTGTTTTACTTATTTGGAAATTAGACATTTATACCAGTCGCACTGAGACATTTGATACCAAACATGAAAAATACTCTGTGATAATCATTCACATTAAACTATACATTTTCTTGGGTGATTTACATGTGGTCTCAGCATGTGAGAGGGGGAGTGAGGAAGAGGGAGAGAGATGTGTTCTGAGGTGAGACTTTGCCTCACAAATGGTGAGTTTAAATGCTAATTTCCAGACAGGTCCTTTGTCCTCTCTCAGGGTCTGGTCACTCTTCAAACAGACTGTCCGGCATTTCCTAATTTATCAATTCTTACAGTATTAACTCCTAGAACTTTCTTTAAGGAGTGCCTTAATAACGTTAAAACTAATCCAAGTAAATAACCAAAACAACAATTGACTGGATTTGAATCATGGACTATTTCAGCAACATTGTATCTATTTATTTCTCTAACACAAAGTCCTTCAACCAAGCTGGTTGTTTAAGAACTCTCACACTTCTTCTAGGACTCGTTTGCTGTTCCTTTACATGAGCATGAGGCTGTAAGCTTGGTTTCCCTTCTGGTGTTTTCCCCAAACTTATCAACACCTCATTTGGAACTCCAGTGAGACGAGACATATTCCATTTCTTCCCATCTTCCAACAGGAAGGTATTTGGACCAACTCTCCTTCTCACCAAACATGGAGCAGTGTACGTTGTTGAGCCTTTGTGAACATGCTCTGGTTTCTTAATACGCATCCAGTCCTTTTCCTTGAATTTGGGCACCTTAGCTTCTCTCTTTTTGTCAGTATAGTCTTTACATTTCTGCTGTGTACGTGTCACAGTGTGTTTGATCTCAGAATATATCTTCACTTCCGTGCTGACAGGCAGGACATCCAATTTTGTACGCATCTTGCAGCCATGCTCAAAAGGTGTAGCCCCTGTGGTAGCATGTGGCGTCGCCCGGAAATTATGCAAAACTGTGTCACAGCTGCCTTCCAGGGCTTCTTTTCCTGAATTGCAGATTGGATTCATTGTTTCAACACTCTATTAAATCGATTCTACTGCCCTGTTGGCCTGTGGATAATATACATGTATGGAGTACATATGTTGAATGTTACCCTCCTTCAGAAAGTCAGCAAAAGCAGTAGATGTTAGTTGTGGACCATTATCAGACAAATTTGATGTCAATGCAAAAAGTTTTAGCAGGTTTGCCTAATTGTGAAGCTTACCTGGATGACATTGTAGTCTATTCAAGTGAATGGGGAGACCACCACTGTAGTTTGGAAAGTCTGTTTAACAGATTAAGTGATGCTCAGCTAACCCTGAATCTGGCCAAGTGTGAATTTGCTAAAGGTGTGGTAACTTACCTTGGGAAAAAAGTGGGTCAGGGTTGTGTAAAACCTGTTACAGCTAAAGTAACTGCCATTGTTGAATTTCCTACCCCTAGTACCAAGCATCAGTTACGCCGGTTTTTAGGAATGGCAGGGTACTATAGGGGTTTTTGTAAAAACTTTGCAACATTAGTGTCTCCCCTTACTGATCTGCTTAGTACTGTGAAGAAATTTGTTTGGACTCCTCAGTGTGAGTGTGCTTTTGTTGCCGCCAAAGACCTTCTCTGCAATGCCCCGGTCATGTCAGCTCCGAACTTTTCTCTTCCATTTAAACTGCAGGTGGATGCAAGTGCTGTGGGAGCTGGCGCAGTCCTACTGCAGGAGGACTGTGCTGGGGTCGAGCATCCCGTCTGTTACTTCTCTAAGAAGTTCTCTAAAAGTCAACGCAACTACAGTACCATCGAGAAGGAAGCTCTGGCATTAGTGATGGCACTCAAACATTTTGAAGTAATCAGCGTTTGATGCGCTGGTCACTCTACCAGCAAGAGTTTAACTTGAACATTCAATACAAGAAAGGCTCAGAGAACCTGCTGGCAGATGCACTCTCCAGAGCCTGTGATGGAGATTAACGTGTTACGGTACCTGTGAAAGAAACTGTACATGTAAAGTATTTACAAGCCATTGGTTGTAAATTTGGTGATGGGGGTGTTACGTCCCAGGGCGTAATTATTATGTGTACAATGTTTTGGTGGTTTTTTGTTGTTGTTGTTGTGCTCTCTCTCTCTTTCTCCCTCCTGAGTGCAAATGAAGACCAGCTGACACCAATTACAATCATCTCCTGGTTGTCACTGATTGGCTCTTGGTTGAGAAGGCTTGTGGATAAAGCTGGAGAGGAAAACCCAGTTTGCTGAGTTCCTTTTTGACTCCAGGCTGCCAAGACTGTCTTCTCCTGCCTCACAGTTGTAGCATGTGTGCTAAAATTCTCATTGTTGATTGTAACTTGTTGGTTACTTGTTGTTGTTGACCTAAGCAGACTTGGACTGCAGTTGAGCTAAGTTTTCTTAACTTAATTTGACTACTGAAAGAGCCTTGAGTTTAAAACATTTACCATTTTTGACTTTGATTATACAATTTTGGTTTAGTTAATTTGGGAAGCCGTAGGGAGGGGGATGCCATTTTTTTTCACGTCCATGTTTTCTCCTGTGTTTGGTTAGAGAGGGAGTAAGGTAAGAACTTTGTCATTTATTTTGAATCTTGCTTTGAAAGGTTAAGAAAGTATACCCCCTAAAAAAGGTTAGAATTTTATGTTTGTTGTTTTGGCCTTGTCCCCTCCTGAAGCCTATTGATGCTTTCCCTTTTTTTTTGTACTTTGGACTAAATAAAGTCATTCTTGAGTGTTACAAAAATCAGTGTGATTTTTTTTCTTTGTAGAGTGGTGGGACAGGAGATGAGAGTTCTTGGTTGCCAACTCTTTAGTAATTTCCTTGTTACTGCCTCCCTGACCCCCTAGACTGGGGAGGCATGTAACACTATGCATTGTAGATTTTGTTTCTCTACTGAAGATGGTGTCCAGGAAGATTGTGACATCTGTTGTCACTTGCGATGCAAAAGCTACTTCTGGCCACTTACTGTAGTAGTCTACCAGTGTTATGGAGTAGCGGCAATCCCATGTAGCAGACTCAAATGGTCCCACAATATCGATGGCTACCTTTTGCCATGGACCTGTAAACTCGTGCTCGATCGGCCCAAAGTCCGGCATCCGATCAGTGCGGAAGGTCTTTACGTGTTACTGTCTTTTCTTGAGGCAAAGTATTTTTGGATTAAATCGGTTTGAGAAATCTCCAACGGGGGGGGGGATTCTGATGAATTCGGTTCGAGAGTAGAGATAAAATCCCAAGGCACACACGCAGACTAGCACACACACGCAAGGTCTCTCGCTCCCTCTCTCTGCCGTGCGTGCGCTACGCTTGCGCGCTCTTGCTTCTGGGAGATTTTAACTGATTTGCGGGCATCAGGGAGCCGCTATCAATATGCGGGAGACTCCCGGAACTTCCGGAGACTTGGGATGTCTGCTTTTGAAACATCAAAATGTCATTTATTAATATGTATTTGTGTTAAAATGACATATAAACCTCTTTTCCTATTCTATTTTGCCTGTAAACGCTTCCAACACGCTTGCGTGTCGCATGAAAAATAGGCGTCGGTTCTATTTCTAGCATGCACGCGAGCCGCGCCTGAGACGCAGCAGTTTCTTACTGTAAGAAACTATTCCAGCGGGTGGAGTTTACTGGTACTGAATATTACCTGTGTTGTATACTCCATGACTGATGACACCCAATCATAGAGCCGAGCGTGAGCCTCTGCGTCATCGTTTCTTAAGTCCTCCGTTTTGACCCGTCTTCACTAAAACGCCCTCCGGAGATTCAAAACGCAAAACGGGGTCGGCAGCGTTTCTAAACTTCTCCGTTTTAGGTCTTCGTTTTTGCCGTTTTAGTCTGGACGGGAGGTACAAACGTAGCAAAAGGTCTCCGTTTCTAAACGAGCACGCAGTAGTGTGGATGGAATATTCCCGTGGCAGAAAACACCCTGATGTCCCGGGAATACACAGGTAACGTCTCGCTTGCGCGTCGACGTGCTCCGTGAGCTAATAAATATAAGCTATATAGTATTTTATTTTTAAACCATGCAGCAAAAAAAAAAAAAAGAGAAGCTTAAAAAAAGTTTTAAACCGTTTAACTGATAGTATTAATCGGTCAACATTTTTACTTTCGGTTAACGGTTAAACGGTCAATATGAGCATCCCTAATGGAAACATGTGCTAACAATGGAAATTTGAATTCAGAGGTTACACCTTTTGGGGGTAGGAGACCATTTGCCTGGAGACCACCTTCCTTTGTGTGCCAGTGCCAAGTTTATGAGTACATCAGGAGTTTATTTAAATAACACTTGCCTGACGGCTCATGCTACCGCTAACCCGGACGTCGACGACACTTCAGTGGTTTGGGAAAAACACGTACAAGTCCTGACAAGTGTTATTTAAATAAACTCCTTAAACTTTCCCAAACCACTGAAGTGACGTCGACGTCCAGGTTAGCGGCAGCATGAGCCGTCAGGCAAGTGTTATTTAAATAAACTCCTGATGTACTCATAAACTTTCCAATGCCTCGTTTTATGAGTACAGAACCTATTTGTACTACTGTGTAAGTTTGGTACCATTCTAGGTATTCATTATTAGTGGGGTAATTTACGAGATACAGCCTTGGATCCATTAGTGCCTGCACTAAGCCATCCGCCTGATTTCTCTAAATAAGCTCTAACTTTAATATTGTTCAACCAAGGGAAAAAAGGCTTCTGGGGGGGGGGGTGTTTGGCTCGAGGTCATGGTGCAAAGGACCCTAGGTTGATTTTAGTGACATAGGATTTTGAGATTCTGTGTATGGCCATTTTACCCACCGAGCTGCTGTTATTCAACTATGGCAAGGTAAACTTGGTTTTTCATTCTATCACCCCTTTAAGAACTACAGTAATGCAGGGATCTAGAATACACTGATACACATAGAACCTTGTGTTTTTGACACTTTAAATGCAATAAGACGATAAAGAGAAATTAGTTTAGTGCACGCGCTGTGACAGCTGGCTGTCTGTGCATTGCGTTTAGGCGTGTGCGCTCATCAAATTTAAATTGGCAAGGCGCGCCACCGCATCTCTTATACACAGTTTGAAAGCGGCAGAAATCACAGTAACAAGTATCTTGAGGGTGTCGTCGATGGATATTGCTTATATTGAATAGCATCCTCGATGTCGGATTAATTTAGCAAGGTGATCTACGGTTAAGGTGGACATCAAGATAACAACTAAGGGGTGAGTGGAACTTGTTTACAGGACCCGCCATGGTCACATTTATGCCACAGTCATTTTACAAACAGGTTATTCAGTACTTGATGGCATCGGAGGTGTTATATTCGCTTGTTGGACAGATCACAATTTGAATTTTTGCAATGCAATAAGACCCCCCTCTCGATCTGTTATGCTCTTGAGATGCCATTTTGCTGGAGCTGTCAAGGTAGCCTATCATGCCAGTGACGTCACAGACTGTTGAAGCTCAAGATGGCTGTGCCCTAGTAACAAAACAACAAACTAACATCACTGTTTTCCCCCCTTGTAACTACTTCAGCAGTTTTAAGTGTCCTACCCAGGGTATCTGCACAATTTTTAAAGTCAAATTTAAGGCTTTTTAAGACCTGAAGAAATCAAAATGAATACCGTACATTAGGGGTGCGCAATATTGACAAAAATATGTCTAGATATTTTCAAAGTTTTGTTGATAATAATTAGATGATATTTTACTGATTGTGTTTTTGTACTGGTATCCTGGCTGGTTTAGGCCTGTTGTTGACAGCAGACCCACGAAGATATTAATATTTTTTATATTCTATGCAGTGGTCAGTTCACAGTATTGACTGAAATTAACATTTTTATTAAGGGGCAATATTAGCCACCTTAAATTGATTTCCAGGGGCATTTTCACCTATATATGGACATTGTTTCTAAACGTATTTAGAGGTATGCATCACCTTTTATGTCAAATTGTAACATTCAAATTAAATTATATTAGAATAACACAGTACCAATGTCAAATTAAATCATTAAATTAAAATCCATCCTTGCAGTGCAGAGGTGACACAGAAGCGGCATCAAAACTGGCATTAGCCTACTATATTTACACTTCATTTACAATTGCATAAATAAAGCTATTCAATATTTAAATATGAAATGATTCATAATTTTAACGTTTTAATTTAGGATACATTAAAGGATACATTAAATATGAAACTAAAACCACCAGTAGCTGGCGGCAAGTCACTGTCTTAATAAGCGAGTTGTTGGAGTCATTTATTCAAACGATTTGTTCAAACGGCTGATTCATTCAGAAAAACAAGTGATTGTTCATTGAATCGTTAAAATGATTCGTTCAAAACGCGGATTTCAGTTAAAAAAAATAAAATAATAAAAATCATCGCTGTCTGTTGGACTACGGCTTCATTATGAAATTCTCGTCGGCGATATAAAGTGAGAATTGACAATATTGTGTCCAAAAAGTAACTCACAATGTTAACTTTATTGTTAATTTAACTGTTGTATAAAATAAATAGCATATTTGCAATTGTGCAAAGAAAAACGGCACTCTTGCTCATGTGATATTCTAATATAACAACATAATATGATATAAATATAAGACAAAAACTCATTTGGGGACATATATAACTGCACTGACACATCACGCAGTGAAAGCAAGCATGAGAGACAAATGTGATGTCAGCTCGCACTCGCAGTGCCTCATACATAGTTAAAACAATGATTACAATATCATCATAGTTCATAGACAATATCGCACACTCCTAAGCACATAAAGAATGAACTTACAATTGAACTGACATTTACTCGTTTTCTTCTGTCCTCTCGCGTGCAGGAGACAGATGTAGGCTAATATACTACCGTAAGTGACGCGAATTGTCACGTGAACAAGCAAATCCACCAAGATAGAATAAAAAAAATAATATGTAGGCCTACGCTAATTAGATAGTTTTAATTTCGAAAGCATTTAGATAAGTCTAAGTCAAAGTTTCATCTAAAATTTAAGACCTTGCATAAGTAAAAATAAGACATTTAAAAAAAAAATTTTTTTTAAGACTTATAGCCTTAAATAAAAAAAATCTAATTTAAGACCTTTTAAGACTTTTTAAGGATCCGCGGGGAGTGGACCCTGCCTACCACAAATAACAATAATAACACATCTGTTATTTCACCTTTACTTCCTATTTCATTTCAGTTCCCCTTTAGAGACAGAGTTTGGTTTAGTGTTGATGGCAAACCTTGTTTCCCAAAACATTTCTTCAACCAATATGCTAAATTGATGCACGGGTTGGAACATGCATCAGAAGGGGGGATGGTAACTTTTGTTTTGGAAAAAAAAAAGAAAAAGAAAAAAAGTTTGCTTTGGATATTGTTTGGAAGACCCCATTTATGGGAATGGAAGGGGTTTAACATTTATGTTAAGGTAAAAGCAGCTCAAGGAAAGGCAGCTGATACCCCACTGCATGACATCAAACCGGGAGATTTATGAAGTTATAGCGGGATTATGAAAATGTGACAGTTCTTTTTTAAATTATAACAATTTTAGTATAGTGATAGTTTTGGTGTTAGTGTACCTGCCATGTGTAATACTATGTATTTCAGCTTTAGTGGCGAGAATGGTGAAAAGTACGGTTTCATACCAAATGCTTCAAATGTCTAATTATGAGGATCAATTTAATGATGCATATCCAAAACCAAAGAAATTTGACGATGACACGACCAGCGGAAGTTACAGCAAAACTTATTGAGTTAAGATTTGTTTTTACCATTTTGAACATCTAGGCCTATACTATTTCTTGTTTTTACTATGTTGACTGAGAGTCTGATTTAATATCAGGAGTGCAATAACAGTGTTTATTCATTCAGCCCAGCTTCGGATAAAAATCTTTTCTTGCTTGCTAATAATTAAGATTAAGAGAGTGATCATCACCTTTTGAACGGTCACAGAGTCTGATCTTTCACTAATGACACAGCAGAACAAGACATTTGATGTTCCAAATGGTAATTATACAGTTTAACAGTTTTAGGTACAGTTTAACAAAAAACTATATGAATTATTATTTCTATCTTAACCGCAGACATTAACTTTGGACACACTAGTTATCTTTTGCGGTGTTTAACATTTGATTTACCTAAAGTTCATCTTTTTTTTCACTCCACAGAGATTCGATTGGATGGAAACAAGCAGTTTGTTCTAGAATTAGTGTAAATTGTGTAAAACATTCTGAAGTTATAAACTAAAGTTTTGCACACAACAATAGTGAGAGAAGCACTCCTTGTTAGGGTTTTGTTCCTCACAGGGAAAAACCTGAAACTCCAGTAGTGTTTAAAATGATAGTGTGAAAACAGCTGCAGTCTTACCTCTGTTTCTCTGAGAGACTCATCTTAGAGAGAGAGTCCTTTCCTCGCTCATCCGACATTACTGCAGCTAAACAACCAGTGCAAACAGATCTGCACTGGTTTGTAAAACAGTCAGCTCAACATGACCTGGAGATGACAATATGTTAATGAGATGTTACAAACAAATATACTGCCATGTAGTGCAACAAAATGGCGTTTTAATACTTCAGATCATTAATTAAGGGATAATCCATGACCAGCTGTAAATTAAACGAGTTTAAAGCACAACATGGAGGCAAAGAACCACATGACATAAAGCAGAGTGCATTCAAATTGTTTTCATGCACAGCTAGCTCTATTATATATATATATATATATATATATATGGGTAGTTGACAAATGGCCAAGAAAAAGTACTTACATATATTTATGGAGTATGAAAACTGCAGTTTCAGAAAATAGTAGTGGTCACTCATTTTGTCAATGACTTCACATATTTTTTTCACGTTTTCACTCAACAGTACTGTAAATGTGTCCTATGGTGTGACATTTAAAAAGTACTAGAAATTATATTAAATAACATAAAAAATACTTGAGACAGAATTGTTAACATTATTAAAACATTATTTTCTTAAAGTGATATTTATTTTACATGAAAGTACTAATTAGAATCATTTTCACCATGGATAGATGAACCTGATAAACTTTTCCCTACGAATGTCAATAAAACTTTTTTGCCAAACTTACAAAACTGTTTGAAATTGTACCCATTTAAGAGGAGATATTATTGTAACTCCCCTAATGCCAAACTTGACTCTTTTTTTTTTAAAGATATTTTAAAATAAGTATATTTTTCTGTTGTTTTATGTTTGTCACACCACAGGACAAAACGTCACACTAAAGGACAAAGATAGTCATTGCATAAAAAGAGTCAGAGTATATAGTGTTTATTGTAACAATAATAAAAGGAGGACATAGTTTTTTTTGTTGAAACTTTATATATTCGTCTTAAAAGCTTCTTAAAGGGATACTCCACTTTTTTTTGGAAATAGGCTCATTTTACAACTCCCCCAGAGTTAAACAGTTTTATTATTGAGTTTTATCATTTTGGAATCCATTCAGCCGATCTCCGGGTCTGGGGGTCCCACTTTTAGCATAGCTTAGCATAATGAATTGAACCGGACAAGACCATTAGCATCTCTCTCAAAAAAATGAACAAAGAGTTTCAATATTTTTCCTATTTAAAACTTGACTCTTCTGTAGTTACATTGTGTACTAAGACCGACGGAAAATGTAAAGTTGTGATTTTCTAGGCTGATATGGCTAGGAACTATACTCTCATTCCTGCGTAATAATCAAGAAACTTTGCTGCCGTACCATGAGTCTAGCAGGCGTAATGATATGACGCAGCGCCTGAAAATAGTCCCCAGCTCGGTAGCCTATTATCAGGCGGCATGCGCTGCGTCATATCTTTACAAATAGGCCCGTCTGGCACCAACAACCATGCCACGCTCAAAATTGCTTAAATCACCTTTCTTTCCCATTCTGACATTCAGTTTGGAGTTCAGGAGATTGTCTTGACCAGGACCACACCCCTAAATGCATTGAAGCAACTGCCATGTGATTGGTTGATTAGATAATTGCATTAATGAGAAATTGAACAGGTGTTCCTAATAATCCTTTAGGTGAGTGTGTATATGTATATGTATATGTGTATATATATATATATATATATATATATATATATATATATATATATATATATATATATATATTAACTAAGCATTAGAGAGTAATAATGTAGCCATTCAGTAGCGAAGCATCTTTCGCAGTCGCAGGGAAGCTTTGCTATCATTGCTGGCTTAAAACTTCTCACAACACGTCTAACCCAGATTGCACAGGTATGTCTCTAAGATGCCTGTTAAAGAACGCTTCATGTGGAAACATCTGATAAATAGTTTTTATACATTCTAAATAAACTGCTTAATCTTAAAAATAATTATTAAATGTCTATTTTAACATATGATAGGAAACGTCTTAGAGACATAATGCAGATGAGCAATATTTTTTTACACTCATTTATTTCCAAAACTGTTTATTTCTTTATCAAATTATAATTTTTCTTTTCATTTTTTATTTGATCATTGCCCCAAGTTCACAATCTATTTTATTATTTTTTAAATGCTCCTAAATGTATGTGCACATTCAGAAAAATGTAATATACATCGAACATAATTAATATCTGTGTGAACCAAAATATTATATTCAGCAGATTATTATTATTATTAATTATGTTTGACATAAACGAACATTCACTATGAGGTTTATCTGTTTTATCTCTGAAGTTCTATTTTAAAATACTTTCGATTTCGCATTATCACAAAGCAACCGCCCGAAATGAAAAAGGAAAACCCTTCTGAAACGTATTATTCGTTTATAATAACCCTTTCGAATAAACTTCATGTGTTAACTTTCATCATCTTCAAAATATTTATTCGTGTAAGTTAATTTTCTAGAAGCTTCTGCGTCTGTTTGGAGTAACGGGCCTATAATACTTCCGGGATAAAACAGGACTACTTTAACTTCGAATTTTAAATTACGGTGATACAGTATAAAATCAATACTATATTTCCCAAAATAACTATAATCAAGAAAGCTAAAACTTACTTGAAGTCTGAAGAGAATTTAGACTTAGATTTCTTTTCTGTCCTTCACAGTGTTCGCTTATCACATGTAGGCTACGAGTCCAAAGCAAAGTCCAGTATCTGGTGGAAGAGATTTCTCGCCTGTTTATAAACTTTGTTAACGATTAACTGATCAATATGACTTCCTCCTTTTGCTGAAGCATGAAGCAACGCTCGCGCTGAGAACTGTGGTGGTGATGGAGAAATGGCGTCAGGTGCACAGTTAGTGGGAGCACCCCCTGTTTCACAGGATTGTAAAGCAACGCATTTTTTTTTTCATTACATTTATTCATTTTTAACATTTAGTCATTTATTTGTAATAAACAGTTTAGTGGGCTATTTAAAAAATGTTATTTATATGTTAAATTATCTAAAAAAAAAAACTAAAAAAAACATACGCTCAGAGTGTGACGTCATATGACAGTGTAAACAGCTCAATAACCATTTTATTTAAAGGCTTAATTTATGTCCCGTTGACCGGTCCGTTAAATTCGATTAAAAGCAGTAGGCCTAGCCTATCAATGTCAAAAATGTGATGTGCAGAGTCAAGTTCGGATGTGTGAGCACTGTTTAAACGAGTGTTCACTTATCACTGATACGCTTGTTGTAATTCGCGAGTTTTCAAGTCTTAATATTGTTTCTTATTCAAAAGTGGTTTTCTTTCGTGTAACACTTTCGGTTTCGTTTCTAAAAACTCAGTGCGCATTTGCTCCTCATTCTGCCTGTCACGTGACCCTTTTTTTTTTTTTTTTTTTTTTTAAATCCTCAAGTCTCAAAATCTACTGGTACTGTAGTTGCATTAGGAGAGAACAAGGCAAGGGATGATCACACCAAATAGGCCATTGATTTGATTTAATGTAAATTAATTAATTAATTAATTAATGAAATCTATTATTTATTTTTTCTTTTGTTGCATTCCAGTAGATATTGGAAATAGGCCTATGTGAACATGTTTTTTTTTTTTTGTTTTTTTTTTTACAGTCTATGGTGTGAACACACAAAAGACACATTTATAAAAGGCATATATGTATGTAAATCTCTCTAAGTAAAGAGTTAAACTGCACACTCACTCAAATATTTAGATCATTTCCAACGTCATACATGATAAAACACACATTAAAAACTTTTCCCATATGGTTTGAATGTAGATTCTGTTTTGAGTTGTTTCTTACAAATGAGATGATCTAATTATCTAATTTATATCTTAATATACATTTTTCTTAAAATAGCTTACTGATGGACTAAAATGTAGGCTATGTGCACTTAATGTGGGTTTTATCATACTCTGTCTTTACCAAGTTCTCTTTAACTTGCGTCTCATAAAGGGGTGTGTTTGCTAGATACTTAAGGAAATGAAAATCTCTCTCTCTAAACTTGTATAAAATATAAACACCCGTCTCTTTTTTTAGAGATGTTTTAATGTCATTTTCAATTTTCTCTGCACAATCCATCATCAGTGGCCAAAAGAAATCGAAGTGGCTTGACACTTTTGGATGCATCAGGAACAACAGGGGCGTAAAACTGCCTGGGCCGTATATCTACTGGCTCCAGGTCTGCAGCCCCCCCATATAGAGGGTTTCCACAACACGTCATCAATCCGGAAGTCGGCCATATTGGCGGCACTGAACGTAAACAATGCCACTGAACTGAACAGACTCGCAAATTTGGCTGATTGTTGCTGCTGAAAAATTGTTGTTTTGGTTTGTACTAATCGGTCGCACCGGGAAAAAACATTTGGAGTTCTATAGACTGCCAAAAGTTAAAGAGAAGAGTGCAAAAAACTGATGAAAGAAGACATCTGTGGTTGAGAGAGGCACAGCATCAGCTCATCAACCACATGTGTAAATGAAGCGTTGACTATGGCTAAAATGTTGACGTAAAGTAGTTCACTGATAGAACTGATAGAAAATGATGTCCACACTGTGTATTGCAACTGCTCAGATCTGATTTGTGTGTCCGTGTAGCTCTTTCGTTTTCCGGAATATCTGCATTGGTTTCTATGGCAATGACGTTGCTTTGATGAAGGGGTTTGCATTTGCAATAGAGATGTTGTCTTATTTAAATTTTACAACATGCAAATGTGTAGCCGCCGCGCTGGACTACTGCATCTTGAGCTGCAGAACTGTTGGAGGCTGGTATGCACAACTGTTTTTTTCCACGCTCTTCTCCGCCGTTTTCAAAAATAATAATTTTCTGCTCATCCGGTACTTTGCAACAACACAGCCTTGTTTCGGCAGTGACTTCTCAGCATGTTTCCTATAACAACGTCTGACGTTTACATTTTACGTGGCGTTAGAAAGTCACATAAACCACGCGAAATCCGTTCAGAGCGTTCAGACTGATTTCCTGATATGTGATTTGAATAGGATTTCAAACCACATATGGATATGTAGCTTGAAACGGATTTCATGTGATTATTTTTGCTGTTCACGTTAGCTAATTCTGATCAGATTTCAATCAGATATGAACAAAAATCGTATTTGGACTGACAATCTGTCAAAACGTCACGCTCTCTCCTGCTTACTAAGTCCTTCTCTATATGATTTAGCAGCTTCCACATGTTTTTCTCCGTGATTTAGACATCATAAATTAGTGTAACAAAGTGTTCAGTAGTACATTAACAGGGCAATCCATGCTGTTGTTTACATCCGAGTATCTCCAATATGGCCGCGCATCCGAGTAACTGACCAAACTGTGACGAAGGTGCAAACACTCTATAGGGACAGAGGGAAAACTACAAGGATTAGATTCTACTATTTTTATGTGGCTGGGGGCACTTTCTGAGCACTTTTTTCTTGGATGTAATGCTGCCGCAGTAGCCCAGAACAGACAATATTAGTCCCAGAACATTGGTTAGTGCACGTGCACATGAAGGGGGGTGTGGGGAGTGGAGGAGAGAGAAGCATGAAGAGGGAAGTTAGCTAGAGGAGAGATGTCCTAGACAACCACAACGACTAACATTAGAATTATATTCTCTTGAATTTTGATATGGCCGACACACGAACAAAGAGACGACGTTCCGATGAACAAATGGCAAAGAAGAGAGAAAGTAGAAGGAACGTGCGAAGTCCCGAATTTACATCGGACAAGCCTGTTTCAGGAAGCACGGAAGGGAGGGGGACGGGACAGGATGAGGAGGAGGGAGGGTCGAGCTAGCTTCCGTTTTGTTTGACAATACTTCGAACGTCAACAAGAAGTGACGTCACCCAACATTGCTTAGAGCACCTCAAGTCGAAAAAAACTGTGATCAACCCGAAGTGGGCGTAACTCGAAGGGGCGTAACTTGAAGTCTTGGAGGCTCCAGACAGATTCTATTGGCTGTAGTGGACATGCACCATTACATTTAGAAATAGACTAGCTTTGTTTCCAAATGAACCCCTCTTCTCAGGGAACCGAGGTTACGTTAGGTAAACGGTGACGTTCCCTTTTGTGTCGGTCACTCGACACTGGGTCACCGAAGATGGCGCTATCGGGATCTAAAATTCCGCCATAAACTCAGTCATGTCATGATTGTCTCCAGACTGCATTAACAGCCGTCATTCAGTACCCCAGGCACATGGATAGGGACGGCACTATCGCCTAGCAATGTTCATCCCGGGACATGAAACATCCATAGCGTGAGGCTGAGCACCGCACCGTCACAGTGTTTATGGTGAATGGCGAAGGTCGTGCCAAAGCCTAGTACTGATGTCCACTGCAGTGGCGATGCCGGTGTGGTCATGAACATGATACAAGCGTGGTAAACACTGTGCAGATGAAACACGAAGGCAGCAGTAGCACTGGTGCTGTCAGTCATATACAGGCGCTGGTCATATAATTAGAATATCATCAAAAAGTTGATTTATTTCAAGAATTCGACTTAACAGGTGAAACTAATATATTATATAGACTCATTACATGCAAAGTGAGATATTTCAAGCCTTTATTTGTTATAATTTTGATGATTATGGCTTACAGCTTATGAAACCCACGAAATCAAAATCCCAGAAAATTACAATATTACATGAAATCACACAGTAATTACACAGTAATACCATGGTCATTGAACCAGGTTTGGGTTATTTTGGCAGTGTGTGCAGGTGCAAATCCTGCTGGAAAATGAAGGAAGCATGAAGTGCTCTGAAAATGTCCTGGTAGACGGCTGCGTTGACTCTGGATTTAATAAAGCACAGTGGACCAAAGTCCTCTTTTCTGATGAGAGCAAATTTTGCATCTCATTTGGAAACCAAGGTCCCAGAGTCTGGAGGAAGAATGGAGAGGCACACAATCCAAGATGCTTGAAGTCCAGTGTAAAGTTTCCACAGTCAGTGATGGTTTGGGGTGCCATGTCATCTGCTGGTGTTGGTCCACTGTGTTTTCTGAGGTCCAAGGTCAACGCAGCCAGGAATTTTTAGAGCACTTCATGCTTACTGCTGCTGACCAACTTTATGGAGATGCAGATTTAATTTTCCAACAGGACTTGGCACCAGCACACAGTGCCAAAGCTATCAGTACCTGGCTTAAGGACCATGGTATCCCTGTTCTTAATTGGCCAGCAAACTCGCCTGACCTTAACCCTATAGAAAATCTGTGGGGTATTGTGAAAAGGAAGATGCGATACGCCAACAATGCAGGAGAGCTGAAGGCCACTATCAGAGCAACCTGGGCTCTCATAACACCTGAGCAGTGCCACAGACTGATCGACTCCATGCCACGCCGCATTGCTGCAGTAATTCAGGCAAAAGGAGCCCCAACTAAGTATTGAGTGCTGTACATGCTCATACTTTTCATGTTCATACTTTTCAGTTGGCCAGCATTTCTAAAAATCTATTTTTGTATTGGTCTTAAGTAATATTCAAATTTTCTGAGATACTGAATTTGGGATTTTTGGGAGTTGTCAGTTATAATTATCAAAATGAAAAGAAATAAACATTTGAAATACATCTGTCTGTGTGTAATAAATGAATATAATATACAAGTTTCACTTTTTGAATGGAATTACTTAAATAATCAACTTTTTCATGATATTATATGACCAGCACCTGTATATAAGTGAATGACGCGTCGCTATTGAAACCAAAGCTGTCCTTTATTTCCTTTATCTTTATCTGTCCTTTAGTGTTGCGATAAAATACAATAGAAAAGTAAATGAACAGAACACGCTGAACAAATTAGCCTCAATATTTGAGTCATCAGCACAGATAAAACAACTGACTGCGCCACTCACCTCTAACTCCCATTGTAATCTACTGTCTGTACTGTGAGTCTATACTGACCACGTCGTTTTTACTTTAATAAGTTAATACAACAACTACAGTGGTCATGTTCTGCAGATCCATGTTCGTCTCGTTGCTCACACGTCTCCTAGCAATGTCTTGTGTGTTTCTGTGTGAGTTTGTTGTGTCCAGAACCAGTTGAAAGTCTGGTAGTGTAATAGGGGCTTTCGCATCAGGTGGTTATAGGAACTCAGTTATAGGAACTAGCCATTCATTTACCATAGGACCATTTTCCTGGTTGCATTCGCACCGCCAGTATGAACTCTGAAGTGACAACTATGTAATTTAAGCGTGGCATTCAACATCTAGACCCACAGAAAGAGAGAGAGGTGTGTGTGAGGATGAGAGAATGGGGCGCAGATTAGCTGTATTGCGCTGCTTTCTGTGCGTGATGACAGAGCATTGTCGAGAGACAACAGGAATGTATTGAAAGCGCATGTTGAGTAAGGGGAAATATGATAAAAATGGGAAAGTAAAGGGGAGAAGAAGATAATTAAGTGCCTTACAGGTGTCCTTGCTCGGTGGAGTCGCACAGGTAGAGTCGAAGGTCTTCACACGAGGAGGCTGAACGCTTCCGCGACAGCGCGCACTACACAAATATAGGCTAATGCTTTCAAACTTGAGTAAGGACAGCTGTCTCCGCCAATTAGCACAGCAAAAGAGCCATTCCACCGAAAGGGTGACATTTGCCTGTTGTAACTTTTAAAAATTAAACTAATTTATTATCTTTTTTCAACACTGAATCTAATAACACACACATTCCACTATTCAAAATGTATATTGGTCAATCTCAGGTAACTTTATTTCATTTTTTACAAGGTTTCAAAGTGGGAGATGGATGCATTTTTCTCAGTCCTGTTACCAAAAATCAGGTGTCTTTTAAAAAGTATGTTTAAAAAAATGGCAGCTAATTTCTTTGTTTTACTCTCACAAAAGTGTTGATTTTAAAGAAATGGTAGGTTGCATGTTTAAATAATTGACATTTGTCACTAAAAATCACAATATATGCACACAAGGTGTATAAAAAAAAATAAAAAAAATGCAAAGCCATTTTTTTTTTTTTTTAAAGGAGACCCAAACCTTAAATTTATAAATGTTTTTATCATGTAATTAATTAAACTGTTGGATAAATGATAAACATAACACAATTGAGAAAATCAGTGGTTTAACTTAATTTTTTAGAGAAAAACTATTTAATAACAGGAATGAAAATTGCATAACAGGAATGAACGTAACAGGAATGAACGTAACAGGAATGTATCCGGACATTCCAGTGTGTGTGTGTGTGTGTATAGCTTGTGTGTGTGTGTATAGCTTGTGTGTGTGTGATAGAGATTTCTGAAGGAATGTGCTTGTTTGTCACAGCCAAGAAGATGAAAAGTGAACAAAGGAGTGAAAGAAGGGGAGAGAGAGAGAGAGAGAGAGAGAGAGAGAGAGAGAGAGAGAGAGAGAGAGAGAGAGAGAGAGAGAGAGAGAGAGAACGGAGATAGTGTGGCGGGTGTATCAGCATGCCATCAGCATCCCATGGGTGTTTCTGGCTCCTGGGTTCTCTCCATCTTCATGTACAAAACAAAAACCTTTCTAAAAAGCTGTCTCTAGTTTGGCCTAGACTTCTCTTTCGATTTCCATGTGACGATCTGTGACTGGCCTCGCGGGTGGGATAATACACACAATGTCCTCAAACAAGTACCAAAGGATGTCTTCGCGGGCTGGCCCTGAAAGCATGGTTTTCACATTGAAAAACTGATACGTCTACAATTTAAGTAACGGTAACTGTAAAACTTAAAAAATCAAATAAATCGTATTAATACGATTTATTTGATTTTTATATTTATTTGATATTAGTGTAAATATTAGTTTATGTAATTACATAAACTAATATTTACACTAATAAATCAATACACCGGAGGATGCTACTCAGTCCTGTTACTGTTACTCAGTCCTGTTACGGTTTATATTAGTAACAGGACTGAGTTTTTAGCATAAAATTAACAAACACATGAAATATAGCCACATAGCATACTTGCTGATAGCATGAGGATACTGAGCAAATTCTAGTGATTTACCAAACATCTGTATCTTAAAAATAAACAAATAACATCTAACAAATAATTTAGGTAACAGGACAGTGTGTTGAGATTGACCTTCTCAGATATAGTTGCAATATCATCAAATATACAGAAAATAAAATGAGAGGACTTACTTTTTGTCTTGTCATTGCCTTCAGAAGATCTAGATGATGTGACTTCCTGTTGAAAATGTGTCTTATGGAATGTTCCAAGTTTTTTTAGAGGGGGGAATGTGTTAGTGTAACAGGACTGAGTGAAAACCCGGGGACATGACTAAAATGTTTATTTTATTTAAAATATTAGATCAAATTTTTTTTCTCATGAAATCTTTTATTTTTAAAGCATAGATTATAATATCTATAGGACTTTATATCATAGGATATAAAGTCACACAACAATGCAAAAAAAAAAAGATTTCTGAAGGATTTTAATCATTATATTTCATGGTAAAGTTTAGAGATAGAGAGTGGGGACATGCAACAAATGCTATTTTGTTTTGTGTTCTAGGTAGTTTTTATTAATGTTTTTAATTAAACATTTAAAATTAGCATTTAGTTTAATGTGCGGGACACTTTGCTTAATAATAAAATGGATTTTAGAGTAAATTTTCATGCATTTTTATACATATAATGTCCTGGGGACAGAAATGTCACCCATTCGGTGGAATGGCTCAAAAGCAAATATCCCGAGAATGGGAGAAATCGAAACTAGCTGTTGGACAGCGTCATACTTCAGTGGAATAAAATTCAAACTGCTACACTTTTCAGACGCGGCTGTTTTTTGTGAAGGTAAAAATTAAAAATAAGCAGAGAATCGAAAATAGCTCCACCTAGTGGCAAATAGTAAACGGAGCAAATGGAGAACTGGGCTGCGTTTCTCGAAACCTTCTTAACGCTACGTCGTTCTTAAGTTACACCTTAAGCTGTACCTTATGGATAATACGTGTTTCCCGAAACGTTCTTATTTAAGTATACCTTCTGTAAGTCATACTTTCGGAAGGTTGGTCTGGACCACTCTTAGCTTTACCTTATCACTGTTGCAGGTCTATATGAATATAATTCTGAAGTTTTAATACACACAGACAGTGTTCAGTTAGGCTAATTCAAGTGTTTTCATGCAAAGAATAAATTTGTCATTACACTGATTGTTGTTAGAATTTTAATTATATTATTATAGGCTATATAATAAAATGTTATACATTTATTTTAATTAAAGAGCGCTTTTAAAGGCCAGTGAAAGCATAGGCTAGTTAAGTCCTATTCGGACGCTAATATTGTTTCTCATGGGCTCGTACGGTATTTTAAACATTTACAGGGTCGGTTATTTTAGTGCCGTCCGAATCCATAATGTCAGAGTTTTTTCTTACCCAACCCACGTAAAAATCCCTGGCCAAATTAGTACCTACTGTTTTTTGACAAACAGGTCGTGTGGTTATTTAACTGCCGTCTGAATCCACATCTCTGCGTTTTCAAGAAGAGATTCAAAATCCACTGTTTAAATCCTTTTTGATCACTGCCGAGCACCGTACGTGACGTACACTTTTATTACTGAAATGCTTGAAAGTATTTACAAGAACAATATTTCATCGCAGCTCCACCTCAGCGAACAAAAATGGGAAAGAGAAGAAAGCATGTAAAAAAATTAAATGGTTAGTATGGCAGCAATATATGATACAATTTTAAAATATGTAGGCAAGGCTATTATAGTTTGGATTATTTTTTATAATATCCCATGAGTCCTAGTAAATGCAATTTCAACTATTTCTAAAGTGCTTCTTTTATAAAGAACACCGCTTTCGCAGATAAGCAGCCCTTGCACGAGAGAATAATTGATTCTCGAGTCATCGATATCAGCAGATTCAGCACCATCGCCACGGACAGCACCTGGTAACGTCGCACGTAAGAAGGTAGATCTTAAGCAGCTTCCTATGGTATAGTTCGGGGAACACACCTAGAAATGGTATACCTTCAGTTAAGTTATACCTTAAGAGTCTTCGTAGCGCGCTAAGAGACAACGTTATCGGGAAACTCAGCCCTGGATATTAAGAAGAAAACACTTACTCTCGTATACTCTCCCCGTACAGGCTATTCAGAGCTCTGACAGGACAAATAGATATAAATCTTAGTGTAGAAATCTCTGTTTGGAAGTCCTGCCCAATCGGTCCAATGACAGTTTCCGATAAGCGGGTGAAGGTTTCTGCACGTCTTTTCAGTTAAAAATAAAAAAGATGAATAAAAAAAAAGATAAATTAAAAAAGATGAAGAGGTGGTTTGATACAAAAAAAACTAACAAAACTTAAGCAAAACAAAATTCTTAATTTTGGCAGTTGTGCAACAAATTTACACAAAAAAACTTATGATAGGCCAAAATGACATTGAAATAGAAAAAGTAAAAGAACTTACATTTCTGGAAGTAATAATCGATGAAAAATTATGTTGGAAGCCACATAGGCCACATATATACTATACATTATATTATTAAACTTTATTTTCAGACCCAGAGGGATCCATAATACAATAAAAGACACATACATAGTAATACATAAAAAAGAAATACAACAAGTAAAAAAAACCTTCCACAGTGTTCAGTGTCTAACATACAGACATGTACGCCAGTGCTTCCACAGTCTGGACGAAAATCTTACAGAACTTCGTCCAGGGTTAACCAACACAGCGATTAGGTCATTTTTTGACTCAGACATACCCATAATCTATACATCAAGTTACGTAAAACTGCAGCACAGGTAGGTACCCCAACACTAACAAACATATGGCTTGCACTGGAGTCTCTTGGAGCTCTTAGCAGCAGCCTCATGCTGGCATTATAAGCCATTATGAGCTTTCTAATGCTGACTTGCTTATAACGACACCACAGATAGGCAGTGTACAATGGTGTACAGTACGTTCTAAAGAGTGAGATCTTCACAGGGACAGAGCACATACTAAACTTACGACACAACATGTTCACTTGCGCATACAGCTTACGACGCTGCCTATAGATATCCTTGTCATCGGATTCGGACAGGTCATTTGCAATAATATGGCCCAGATATGTAATATCTGTGCATACATCAAGTACAGTACCAGATAGATAGAAGTCAGGAAAGTGTGACTGCATGTCTATCTTCTCTACTTCTTATAGTCATAATTTTACTCTTTTTTGGATTATACTTTATATAAAAATCCGCACCATACTGTGTGCATAGTCTCAGAAGCTGTTGTATACCAGCACTATAAGTCATCAGCGTACATAAGGTGATTAATTAGTGAGTCACCAACCCTACAACCTGTACCACAAGCATTTAAAATCACAGACAAATCATTCATATACACATTAAAAAGAAAAGGAGACAGAATTCCACCCTGGAGAACACCATTGGTCACTTGAAAGGGAGCCGATGTTACACTCCCCCATTTAACTCTCATTGTCTGATGAGAATATACCAATAGACCAAGATTCTAATAAAAAAACCAGGGACCCCACTTTTAATCAATTTTAAAAACAATTTTTGATGATTAACACGGTCAAATGCTTTAGAAGCATCAATGAAGCACAAGAACATTGTGGAATTTTGTTTATTATATTTATCTAAAATTTCCTTTAGTGCAAAAATGCATAAATCAGTACCATGCTTTCGTTCAAAACCAAATTGATTATCAGTAGACAAGACATACCTCTCAAGTCTACACAATATAACTGTCTCCAGCACTTTTGACATAACACTGGCCAAAGCTATTGACCGATAATTATCTGAGCTATTCAGCTTCCCCACTTTATCTTTGATAACAGGTACCAGCTCAACAGACAGCATAGAATCAGGTAACTCTCCATGAACAAAACCCCCTGTGTAGCACATAGACACCAGAGGACACAGTTTCTTACTGGCAAGTTTAAGATGTTCAGCTGTAATATGATCCGGACCACATGCCTTATTATCTCTTAGCTTCAATATTGCTTCATGGATTTCAGAGGAAGTGATAACAACATCATCATTATACTCCACATTATCCACCACAAACAGATTACTTTTTACACAGTTTAGTAGTTCACAATAATGTTTCCGCCATAACTGTGAAATTTCATCAGGACCACTCACACCATCTATATTAGACGGAAGAGATGTTTTGCAATTATTAATAGTTTTAATTTCTTTCCAGAAGTCATTAACATTATTATTTTGCAGCTTCCATGCCAGTGAATCAGACCTCATGATGTTCTCATTTCTTTTAATATATGGTGCACATTTAAATCTGGCATTAGTGCTTTTTTTTGTTTCAAACAAGGGGCCATGCCTACTTTTGCCTGACTTAGCCCATTTTTTAAAAGCATTTCGGGCCTCTACATGAAGCTCTTCTACGTGATCCTTCCACCCTGGCTTAGCAATGCACATATTTTCCCTAGGTTTATATAGAGGCCTACTCGAGATACTGAGAGACTCCACAATAGCTTCATACAGGGAATTCTTACAGTTCATATCCCGACACAATAAGGCATCTTTTGGGACCTCAATTCTGGCCAGCAAAGCATCTGAATGATCAACATATCTATTAAGATCTTTCTTAAATGTTTGACCAATTTATTTTCTCTACATCAATGCCATTGTCCACAGGCAACAACACCGGTATATTGCCCGTGTTCACCACCATGAGAAAGGGTATATGGTCCGTAGTAGCCAGATCATAATCAATCTTCATTATCTCAATGGAGTCATGGGCATCCACTGTACAAAGGCAGTGATCTAGCCAGGAAGTAAGAGTGCCAGGCCTCGCTGATATAAGTATAACTATCATTTGGCAATAGTACCTTACTAGATAAAATGAATCCACTGTCTGTACAAAACTGCATTAAATGATTACCAAATGAAGAGTTTGCATCAGTTATGTCAGCATTCATGTCACCTAAAACATATATGCAGGTGGAAGAATTATCCTGAATAAAAGACATGATAAATGCCAATCTAATGAGGTACTCATCCTCATTATATATGCACTCATATGGCGTATAAACATTCAAAATTATTATCTTCTTGTCATTACAACACAGCTCAATACCAATAGCCCAGTCAACTCTCAGTCTTATAACATTAACCAACTGATCATTTTTTATTTTTTATTCCACAACGTAGCAACCCCCCAACCAAAGGAGTTCATTTATGGAACAACTGCAGTGAAGAGATGAAATCATGTACAACAATGAGCAATTTTAAGAGAATATTTCAAATGAATATATTGAATGGATATGAAAAGGACTTGAGGCCTACTGTATTGTATAGGCTACTGACTGTATGGTTTCTGGGATTAAATCCTAAATCTAGTTTGGATGGATTATAATTCGGTTTGATATAGATAGACGGGAAAAGAAGAAGATAGATGGATATGTGTATGTGTATGCATGAAGGTATGCATCTGTGTGTATGTGTACATGTGTTTAGGTGAGTGTATCTGTAATATACGTGTATGTGTAGGTAAATATGTAAAGCATCTACTTGTTTTGTATTTAATTAAAGGATAAAAATACAGAAAGGGGGTAGGACCAGAAAAGTTGATTTTTGAACTTCTTCCTACTCCTTTTTGAACATGGGAATTTCTTAATTGAATTACTTAGAATAATTTTGGAAGCTTGTGCTGAGAAGTCCATGTCCTTATTTATGTTTTTCTTTACATTTTCAAATAAACTAAGTAATTTAATTGCCTCTTTGTTTCATCTGACTCCAAAAATGAAAAAGGTTTAATTGATGTTTGTTAATCATTAAATTTAGGTGAATGTTTGATTATTCTATTCGAAATTCTATTCGTTCATCTGGATTCCTATAGATGTCTCTAAATATTTAATATATTAATTAATTATTTATTAACTGCCAATGAACTAATTTCATGTTGTTTTATATTTTATTTGTTCATTATTTATTTTGTTGAATTTTAGTTGGACTTGGTCCGAACTGTTTATAAACTAGTTATCTGCATGATGCTGCTGCCTTTGGGCTCAGTGATGTTGATGACATGTAAAATAAAGACATGTTATGTTACACTGTGATAGTATGTGTTTTCTGGAAGGGACTAAAGAACAAAGTATTTTTATCAGCTGAAATGCAGAATACACATTTTTTATTAAGTTAAATAGACATTATAACAGTTTCAGGTTATGTTTTAGTGTTGGTAACATGCCCCACATTGCCGCACACAAACTTAGTAATCGTCCCACATTTGGTTTGTTTGATGGTGGTCTGGTCCCCCTAGTGTACAGTGTTTGTGTCCAGACATAGAAACACTGACAACAGAGAGTAGGCCTATAATGGGGATACAAAACAAAGCTGTCTATGAAGTAAATGTATCTTATTAGTGGAATATTAAACGAAATATATAACACATATCTGTGGTGCGCGAGCTGATAAGAGAGAAACGCGCAGTGGATTGAGCGCGAGCTGGTCGAGCGCATCCCTTTATCACAGACGTCAGTGGAAAGTTTGTAGTTCAGTCGGATCATGTCAATGGGAAAGAAAGTAAAACGAGGCATGTAGCTGCTTACATCTCCGTTCTCATTCTGGAGGAAGACCGTTTTACTGTGATTGCTGTGGTAAAACATATTTTAGGACATTCTGCAGAACCACCTGAACGTTCATACAAAAGAGAAGACTCATACGTATGTGTTCTTTGTGTGGAAAGAGTTTTAGCTATAAAAGTACTTTAAAATGACACCAGAAAAGACACAGCAGTGTGAAGGATCATATGTGCTCTGATTGTGGGAAGACTTTTGTTTGAGATGCTGAGTTGAAACTGCAGTGAAGAAAAACTTTACAAGTGTTTACAGTGTGACGAGGTTCAGTTGGTCAGAATCTCTGAAAAAACATGAGAATCCACAATTGAGAGAAGCTGTATCGCTGCCCTCCATGCGGGAAGGTTATAATCTTCTTAACTCAGTCATGCAGAAACAAAATGTTTGATATCTCAGTATTCATCGTCAGATCCAGAACATTCAAATGCTATTCTGTGTCCTTACCAAACATGAGCTAATAAAACATTGAGCAATACAATCTGTTACTTCTATATGAATATGCAACAAGACAATGAAACATCGAGTTCATCTTCCAGACCCAATATTATTCAAATAATTATGCTTTATTAGGATTATTATTGTATTTTGTATCATTTTTATTTAAATTAATTTTTATGGAGTAATAGTAGTGAGTGACTTTTGACTCTCTTACTCCTCCTAGAAATGATGTAAGCTGCTTGCTGCACGGTCACACATTACAATAAGCTTATAACAAGTTAATTGATATTTACCAAGAATGATGAAAAAGAAGAAAAAAATGTTGTTCAAACTTCTACTTGTGTTAAAGTCTTTTTGTGTCTACTGTTTTGGGAAAAGACAGACTTGCTGAAAGAAACTTGAGTTGTGTGTTTGCAAATGTAGGCTAATCTCTTTTGCCATTAAGAGTTGAGTTGACTTCTGCTCTTGAACAAATTTCTTTTAAATAAAATTTACTTTGAAATCCTTATAAGTCTTAACTGTACTTTCCCTTTACAAAATATATCACAATTAGTTAATTTATGTCTTTCATAAAGGAAAGTAGAACATTTCTCCAATACTTGTTGGTAAATGTTCACTACAAAAAAGATTGGTGCTATTTCTATTTGTAGGCTACTATTGATGTTTTATTATACAAAACTTATTCTTCACATGATATTGTGTGACCTCTAGTGGTGAGCTCGAGACATTGCATAATCTCTCTGCATCTGCTGTTGCATCTTAATACCAGTTACACTCCAATTAAGGAAACTGAACTAATGAACTTTTCAAAATAAACAAGTTTTTACTTATATTTATTATGCTAACATATTGTGCAATTATACAATACAATGGCAAATGAGAAAATTATAAATGCTGATCAAAAAGCATTGGACAGAGTATCTAGACTGGGGAATGCGAAAACTACAATTTAAAATGTGGATTATGGGATTATGGGTACATGAATGCTGTCAATATTAAATCTTAGTCTGGGCTTGTGTGTGATAACAGGCATCATCCATATGTCAGTCAAAGCAGAGAGACAGAGTTTCATTCAAATAAAAATGTATCAAAAATAAATATTCTGTATATAAAATGTAAGCGAAAAAAAACAGATCAAAGTTAAATAAATATAAAGATACATATGACAGATTTCACAGATTAAAATCTTTGCATATGTATCACACAATGATGTAATTTTAATTTTAGACTTTGTTTATTTTGCTAAATTTGACAATTACAATAAGCGATGTTTTAATTGCTTCATTATGGAGGAGTTTAATCCCAATATCATTATGATGAAGGTCTTACACTGAAGTCCCATGTTCATGCTTATCCTCCTTTGATCTGAGATCAGGCTCATCTTCCTCCTCCATTTTACCTGTAAAAAAGCAAAACATCTTGTATGAACACTAAATCATCAAATAACCAGTCAACATAACTCACAATGTGTATGTATGTTTCTATTAATGCTGCATTCATTTCTATGCCTAATCATTTTTAAAATACAGAGCTAATATAATAAACTGTACATTTGTTAAAGCAATGCTATTTAAAGCTGTTAAATGTACTATACAATACAGGTATAAAAAGCTTGAATTGGTAATAGCTGTGGGTTTTGCAGTGTTACTATTTATGAATTGCTTTTTAGCCGCATCTCGCTAAAATTACCATCATACACACAGTATTCATTTATTACAGTATTATAGCAAGAACCTTCTGAGGATCCTTCATCCGATGATGGCTTTTCTGCTGTTGATTTCACAGGTTTATCCGCGGGTTTAGACGAACCAAACAATCCAATGCCTTTGAAGAATTTTGTAACCCTGCCTTCTTCTTCTGTGAGGCTGTGAGGAGGAATTAGAAGAGAAAATAATCAGTGTTGAGTGGAACAAGTTGCAAATTAATTATTATATTTCAATTAAGTACAAAGTGTAATAGACTGAAACTAACATTACATTCCTGTAAACAGATTCGTTACTGATTTTACATCATTTGGCATACACACTTTCAGCTAAGCAAAACTTAATACAAACATTTCTAAACAATATTTCAGGGTTTTTCCTCGGTCAAAAACATACACACACACACACACACACACACACACACACACACACACACACACACACACACACACACACACACACACACACACACACACACACACACACACACACACACACACACACACACACACACACACACACACACACACACACACACACACACACACACACAGGGATTCCATGTGGGAACATTCTATTGGCATAATTGTTTTTATTCTGTAAAAAAAACTGTATATTCTCTCCCCTTACACTAACCCTACCCCTAAACCTACCCATCACACTATTTATTTAGCATTTTTGGTTTTCAAATATGATTTATGACCTTGTTTCCTCATTGGGACCAAAAATTATTTATATCTTTATGGGTAATTTGTTTTCCCAATATCGTAGGGTTTACCTGAACAAACACACACACTTGAATATGTGGTTTATGAGGATTCTCCTTAAGCATAAAACGGTTTTTTTTTCTTACTGTATTCCGTCCCCCTACAGCAGGGGTCGTCATGTAACTTTGGCCGCGGGCCAATATTTTTTTTAGCCAGTAGATGGCGGGCCAGCTACACAGAGTAGGCCTATGGATACAAATTAAATACTTTTATATAGGCCTATAATCGCGGAATATGATGGGTCCGTCACCGTCCGTGGATCATTCGTTCAATCGTTTTTTCAAATTAAAACCAAAAATAAAAAGATGAAAAACGACTTGTTTTTCCATTATTTATTTCCTGAACTAAAATGAAAAAAACGAATAACAATGGGTTTTCTGATTTTCTGATTGTGCTCAGATCAAAAATAGAAAAAATTAATTACTGGATTAGACAAATTTTAATTTAGATTTTTAATTTAACACCTTAGGCATATATCAAGGAAATCATTTTAAACAGATCAAGTACTATTGTGGTAACAGATTACAGCCATTTTAATAAAGGTGTGAATAGCAATCATACTCATTCGCTTACAGTCCGACTTTTGAACTTTATTCCTTTTTTTTGTATTATTATTTATTCGGGACACACACATACACACCTAAGGTTTAAGGAGTTCTGCGCGGGACTGTTTTTTTTTCTGTCCCGCTCCCACAAGGTTCTATTCAGCAACCGCTTAAAATACACTCTGTGTTCACCCGCTTTATTTCCCGACCTGACGATCTCGTTTCCATAATCTCACATTCAAATGTCTCTAACGGCAAGAATGAGATTAAGTAGCCTATAATAAACGCTATATAAAAATTGTGTTCGTGTCAATATAAATATTAGGCTATTTTAACATTGTACTGTCAGCAGAGAAAAAAAATGCCACAGAAAAAAATTATTAAATATAAATAGCCTAACATAAATTAAATAGGACAAAGCCTATCACTCAAATTTCTAAGCAACATAAACGAAAATCATATTGCCCTACTGACAAATGAAGTAGGCTATTTTCTGCCAAACTATTTCAAACATCCTTGCAAAAAAAGAATGTTGGTGACTGACAATGGTTTCAGTACCAAACAGCTCCTCAGAGCTAGGTGTACAGGTGGTCAGAATTAAGTGCGGATACGCTGTCAAAAGATGTCGGGAGTGGGCTATTGTCAGTCAGACCGCCCGCTCCGTCCAAAGTACACCAGAGTTCTGACCGCTACCGTCTTTTGACGCACGAATGGACACAAAGTGGTCAAGCGTATAACTAGACGCGGCAGGCGCGAATTTGACGCGCTATTCGCGTCCGGTGTGAACGCACAGTTATACTTTAAAATGTAATCCCGCGCCGCATGATTCCCTATGGGTGTTTCACACAGTATTTCACACCGACTACGGCTTTTCTCAAGTAGTGGAAGAGTTTTGTGCAGCATTTAGGACTTCCAAAATAATCCGGCGGGCCAGAAAATATTGCTGGCGGGCCAGTTTTGGCCCGCGGGCCGCCAGTTGTCGTTCCCTGCCCTACACTAACCCTTAGTACAAAATTCAAAATGGCCGACGCCCAAAATGGCCGATATGGGAAAAGTGGATACCATTTGACTCGGCATGCCGTCCCGAATCTAACGAGACCAATTTGACCATTTTGAGACCAAAACAGTTCAGAAGTTATAAGCAAAAATAGCCATTTTTTCGTATCTTTGCACCAGTAGGTGGCGCTGTGCCGAAACGCAGCATGTAACCTCAGGTCATGCTGATGATGACATGTACCAAGTTTGGTCTGAATACAATAAAGCTTGTGGAGATACAGCCTTATGTCTATTTTCGCACGTTCTCCGTAAAATTCTTTGCAAGTTATCTGCGTTCGATACTATAGATCATACATTACTCTTAGATCGACTACAAAATTATACTGGTGTTCAAGGACAAGCACTAAGCTGGTTCAAATCATACCTATCTGACCGCTACCATTTTGTCTATTTAAATGGAGAAAAATCGATCATAACTCCAGTAAACTATGGAGTGCCGCAGGGATCTGTATTAGGCCCTCTGTTATTTTCCAAATATATGATGCCACTTGGAAATATTATTTTATTAGCTGGTTGTCCTGCATCCTCAATAAACAAGCTACAGTTAGTCCAAAATGCCACCGCTAGAGTTCTTACGAGATCAAGAAAATATGATCATATAACACCGATTTTATCATCACTGCATTGGTTACCTATAAAGTTCCGTATTAATTACAAGGTTTTGTTACTGACTTATAAAGCCCTAAACGGCTTAGCTCCAGTCTATTTAACGGATCTTCTATCACCCTATAATCCATCGCGCTCTTTAAGATCACTAAATTCAAGGCTTTTGGTCATACCTAGGATATCCAGAACCACCAAAGGAGGGAGAGCATTTTCACATTTGGCTCCAAAACTCTGGAATAGTCTTCCTGATACTGTTCGTTGCTCAGACTCGCTCTCCCAGTTTAAAACTAGATTAAAGTCGCATCTCTTCAGCCAGGCATTCATATAATCCTACAGTTCAAACTACAATCCGTCCTCTAGCTCATAAATGCCAGAGGAGAACTGGCCCCCGACTGAGCCTGGGTTCTCCCAAGGTTTTTTTTCTCCATTAGGTCACCTGATGGAGTTTTAGGACACCATTAGGTCACTTGATGGAGTTTTTCGGTTCCTTGCCACTGTTGCCTTTGGCTTGCTCAGTTGGGGATATTTTGGGGATATTTAATTTAATTTTATCAATCAATAAATTCCTCTTGAAACAAACTTTGTTGTATCATTTTAATTTAATACTGTGAAGCTGCTTTGATACAATCTGTATTGTGAAAAGCGCTATACAAATAAACTTGACTTGACTTGACATTCTGTAATAAGATGCCACATCAGATCACAGAAGGGAGTTATTTTAAACATTCGACTGACGTTATATTGAAAAAAATATGATATTAATGTGATAAACTGTGTTTGTACGGTATGCTAAGATAACATGCTAGCCCTTATGCACCTGTTGCCAGAGGATCGATAATCCAACTAAGATCACTGGAGTGTTTCTTTAAAACGGCATTCGATACAAACGGAAAGAATGTGAAGTTAGATATCTGATCAAAGAAATAAGGCATTTTTATTCACACTTTTAATCCCCTTAAGCTTATAAATAAAATGCTCCATGTCATTGTCACAAGTGCATCAGTTATTTCAGATATCACATTAGATGACCAAATAAAGCTTTGGTGGGACAAAAAATTATTTTGGTGAAAACCAAAATATTTTTAGTGCCGATAAAACCCTGTATTTGTATTTTAAATATTATACATCTAAATTTGTCACCTATGTTTGTTAGTGTTACTGCAACTAAAGGATGTTTACTCACCTCAGGTTACAGCTTGAGTTTTGCATCACGTCGATGAGCTTCTGCTTGGAGGATCCGATGGTATTTTTACTCAGTTTAAGCTCTTTTAAAAACTGGAGTGCTTTTGTGTTTGTCAAAGACTGAGTTAAAGAAGAAACATCTGTAATGCCACAGTTGTTTAGACTAGAAAGAGACAAACAGAAACAGGAAAAAATCAGTCATCTCAATAGAAACCATGTGATGAGAGACTTCCAGTGGCAGCGAAATTCACCTACATTAATTTTACATCAATATCAAATCTGACAGGAAAATTCACAGTTGCTTGATTTGCTCATCAAAGCTACACTAACTATTCAAGGCTATCATTAATTGGTGTCTACTCAGCCCAGAATAAAGAAGCTGATGGGAAAATGTTTCACACCTGCTTCACATCTGGTCTACTAATATTTAATTACTAATATCAGCTAATTAAACTACACATTATATATATATATATAAAAAAAAGAACAACACATTGCACTCCTTACTTAAGCTCTGTTTGGTTGTTGCATGTGTTCTAGGCAACTTAGTCATGCAATTATCCCACTGCTGTTTACTCTGTGGCTGAAATCATCTCATCATACTTGTACATTTTTCAAGACTGTGAAGTTACTGACTGACAGAGGGTCATTGTGCCACAGTGCACATACAGTATAAAGCTAACGGATTATGAAATCATCACCTGCCACTATGGCCAAAACTGACCTGCGCTTGGTACTTGGTGGGTATCAATTTAAGACCCTGCTTTCATCAGATCACAAAATAATAAAATATAAATAATAAATTATATAAAAAAATAATGTAAACTCAGGCTCTTCATGAGATATTGAGTGAAAGTGATTTGGTTAAATTATCTTATGTAGAAGTGATTTTAAGCATTTTGATTCTTGTATGTGAACATTACTGACCTCAATATCTCCAGTTTACATTGTGAACGCTTCAGTACTTCACACAAGATCTCCAGTCCTTTGTTTTCTATTTGATTCCCACTGAAGTCCAGCTTTCTCAGGTGTGAAAGACTTTGACACATAGCTTGAGTCAGGAGATAGCACTGTTTCTCTGTAATACTGCATCCACACAGACTGAGGACAAAGAGAAACAACAGTGGCTCAAATACATGTAAATTCACCATGAGTAAGTGTCATACAATATAATACAACAACAACAACAACATGGAAACTTAATTACAGAACCATAAACCATGAGGAGCATAACTAGAAGGAAACTAGTTATAACTCAGGTAATAATTAAATCATCTTCAAAACGTCTGTGAGTTATAAATGTACATTAAGGTTCAATATAAAACCGATTGAAAAACTGAATCAACAAATTTATTAGAAATATAATTAAATAGACTATTTTCAGATTTTTAACGTGAGAAAAATGAAGAAAATAATGAATAAATCAAAATTAAAGTCAATTTTGTTTAGTATACTAATAACATTTATAACATATACTTATATGTTATATAACATATAACATATATAGTTTACTAATTACTAATAACATTACTAATAACATTTTTACTTAAAGCTGCAATACAGAAGATTTTTGGTTAAAAAAAGAAAAACAAAAATACCCAATTCGTGACAGTAAGCTTATACTGATTTATAATTTGAGGAGACAGGTCATATTTTGTGAGAAATTTTTGTTTGATGTCATTTATCTTTCATCATCATCTCCATAAAGAGAAGATTTCATAATTACAGCATTTGTAATTAGTTTGTAACTAATAAGCAACATTATTATTACAGTGTAAATTGCAATCTTCTGTTGTATATTGCACACCTGTACACACAGATGGTCTATTCGTTTATTTTGATATGTAGCCTACAGTATATACATATGTGTGTCTTTCACATATCTTTATTATATATCTTGTATTTGACTATTTTTGTCCTGCTGTTGTCTCTGTGAACTGAAAGCCTCTGTCACCAATGCAAATTGCTTGTGTGTGCAAACATACTTGGCAACAAAGCTCTTTCTGACTTCTGACATTGCAAATAAATGTACATTAAATGTCGACATTTAATGTACATTTATTTACAATCTTTAAGTGTGTTTGTAATAAACATCAAGTCACCATATTAAGTTCTCTTGTAGCCAATAATTGCATCCCTTAAATCCCATCTTTGATAATCAACATGAAATACTGAAAAATTGTTTTGTCCAATGAAAAATTATTTCTTTATGCCTTAAAATCAGTTGAATGTAACTCTATACCCTAACTCTGTCGCCTTTGGCTTTTGGCTTGATTAGTTGGGGACCCTTAATATTCAACAATAATATTGATCTGTCTGCATTGACACCATTATATGAACTGAGCTGGACGATGACATCACTGTTTTCTCCAGAGTGGCTATATATATATATTAATGAACTAAATTAATAACTTTTTACAACAAAAACGAACCATCACTGAACTTATGTAAGCTGAACTATGACACTATTTTCCTCTAGGTTTGTTTCTTCTAGACACAAACTTTGTTGCATTATTTTCCTGTTATCACTGTAAAGCTGCTTTGAAACAATCTGTATTGTAAAAAGGGTTATATAAAGGTGACTTGACCCTTGATTCATCTAGTAACACAGTTCTGTGAATATGCAAATTAGTTCCCGCTTCAATTCAAACTGTGTTTTTGAAGCTGTCTTTGGTAAATGGCAGTTTTGAGGAGAAAATACCCAGCAATGGTGTTGACTGATGAATTTGCATACGTTTGGTCTTAATATGTCTGTTTTATTTTATTTTTTTATATGCTTTAACTATATATATAAAAAATTTAAAAATTCACCACAGGGGGACTTTAATACTAAGATTCCAAATCATTAGCTATGTTTCCATCCAAAGTTGTGAATTTAACTCAAAACTGGAATATCGCATAAAACATTTCCGAATAGAGCAGCATTTCCATCCGGTGAGTTGAAGAGAACAAAATCGTCACTTCCTGATAAACTGGTGTTCGATATAGAAAATTAGGAGAAGCCACTGTATATATTATAATTCCTGTATATAATAAATTACTTGCATCTCAGAGCATGCAGATGAAACAAACGTGTTGTCTTGCTTTTGGAGGTGGAGACTTGCTTTTTAGGAATGCAGTCAGGGAAGACTGTTCTGGTAGGTAATTATACCGAACAACTTTGACAGATTTTGGTATTTCTGAACGTCCAAAACAGCATTTCAGATGCTGTGCAACGAGATCAGTCCACTTTTTTAATGTGCATCAAGGAGTTCATATAAATTTATTTGGTAAATGTGTTTCTATCATGGTTTATGCACGTTTTCTTGTTTAATAAAAAATTCATCCAACTCAGGTTTTTTATGCACATTTTTTATAATTTATGCTCATCTTAGCATTTCCATCCAGTGTCTTTTTATGCAATTTCTCAAAATGTGCATATAGGTGGATAATGAAAACATAGCTATTGTTAAGAGTGCTGCTAGCCTGCTAATGAAATTAGTTCATAAAGAACATCACAAATATTTTCTAGATAAATATTAAATAAGTTAAATATTTACATATTGTGTGAAGAAAAAATAATCAGGCTGAATATGGCTGATTATAATAATTTTTTTACCAAATAAATTTCAATGACTTTTCCATGACTTTTAAGGCAAATATTTATGACCTAACGTTCCATGAAAGGTCTATGTATACGTGTTCAAATTTTAAATCACAGCATATCTTAACTAATTAATGACAAGCGATGTGGTTTAATACAAAAAATAAACAATTTAAATAATGCTGACACACCAGTATGACAGTTAGATAAAATACTGTGTCTGACCCTCAGAACTCCACGGTGTAGCAACGGATTAACATACACCAGTGAGAAGCAACAATGTTAAATTAGTAAATAAAATGCAGTAACTGACAGTACCTTTACAAGGTGGCAGTGCCAGAGACAAACTTTTGGAAAACAAAATTAGAGATTTAAATACAGATTTGCCTCCTATTTACTATTAATCTAATTGGATAACCATCAATCATCAACAAGATTAACGTCCCTATACACCTTATTCCTACGCCCCATGACGCTTGGCGCGAATAATGGGTGTAACTTCCGTTAAGCTGTAAACAATCAGTGAAACGCTCGCTCTATGAACGCAATACATTAAAAAAGTGTCACAATGATATGACATTAATCTACTCACCCTTCAATCATCGAACATTAAAAGGAAATTTAAAAGTGCAAAAGCATCAACAAGGTACTTTCAATAGACCAAATAACCCCAAAACCGCGTAATATATATCTGTATTATGTAACTTATGTTGCCTTAATCAAAAATGTTTATTAACTTCAGCATTACGTGATACTATTATAAAGTGATTTCCGTCATTTTGACAGATTATAAATTGCATTTACCTGTGAGAACAATCCTGGTAAGAGACGTGAGGATTTGAGGAGAATAACGAGAGATTCTTTGTGCATTTCAGTGAATTATTAATGGAATATATCTTAAATCAAATTCGGGAGAACAGACCACAGATGTGCAGTATATGTTGTCCTTTTTCATACTTTTACAGTGGATTGCAAAGGGAAAAAAGAAAATAATCATGAGGAAAAGAAAGCAGCGATTGAAAAAAGCTCTTGCCATAGATATTCTTGTTATAACATGTCACGTTAAAATACCAAGTATAACGTTATTCTCATGATGTCTTAAAATAAATCATGAAGGAAAATTGACAGCGCATCCAGTCAAACTGATGGATCAGCTTTACTTGTAGGGCAACCTTATGATTTGAAATGATTTGTTTCAGCCTTTTTGAATGGAAGTTCCCCAAACTGAAAGTGCCACCCATAATTCAAAACACAGTAAGGTCGTCAGGAATAAGGTGGATTTGAATTCCCCAAAAACAGTTGTTCTATTTTATTTTTTTTTTTCATTTTTGCAATTTACATCCAAGTACAAACTGCAACTGCCAGACATTACCCCATCCCAGAGTCAGAAATGAACTTTTCCATTAACTTTTCCTTGCAATTGATTTCCAGGGGCATGTTTTTTTTTTTTGGTATAAAAAAACTGCTAACATCCAGACATAAGATCTCTTAAAAACATTTCATAAAATACATTTCATGACCCCTTTTATAGAAGTAGATTTTGTAAAAAGTACCATAAGTGCTTTAAAAACCATTTAAAGGGTAACTAAACCCCTGGTCAGAGCCTGACTTGGCAATATTTGAAAAAAATGCTGGAAAAGTGTGCAGACCCCAGCGGAGATAGAGGGGACGAACTGAGGGCGGGGCTGAGCGGGGGGGGGGGGGGGGCCTGCACCTGAGACCCGCAGTGACGGATTAATTGACAGCTGCTGTCAGACTCTAAAATGGAGAGTGACTCACAGGGTTGCGAGACGACGTTAAGTACATGCATCTGATGAGTTTTCTCGAGTTGATGTCAATAGCGCGTGCTCTCTGTAGGCATATTCATATTTTGCCGCTATGTGGAAAAAAATCCAGCAAAATGTGCCGATGCGTTTGTCGACCCCAGAGGATTAACTTTAGCCTAACCATAAATAGTGATTATATATATGATCACTCACATCAAAGACGCCGCTGCAGCAGAGTCCTGCAACGGGTCGGGTACCCGCATAAAACTGGCTAAAACGGGTGGATTGTGACATTCCTAAAATTTGCGGTCGGATAATGAACTCCTTGCGGGCGGGTAGCGGATGAAAAATATGTGCAATATTTGTATGCAGGGCTTGACATTAAAGGGGTCATGAACTGGATTGTTTTATTATTTTATAATGTTGCCTGGGGTGCCCTTATAATGTTAGTATGATTTTTACATCAAAAATAGTCATAATTTATAAATTAAAGCCATTTTTCCAAGCCTGATTTCAGCCTCAGATTTGAACGCTCTGTTTTAAGGGGCGTGTCTGCTGTGAGACTGCAGTGCAAACACCCACTGCTGTGATTGGCTGACATGCTTGCATATGAAATAGCTAGTATTACATGAAAACTCTCGAAAACTTTTACTACGTTTTTACTATTACAGCTATCGAGATTAACAAATCGTGTAAAGTATCGTTTAAAGCATTATATTTAAATCTATTTCATCACATGAAAGGTTGCAGCATGATGAGCACTGACTGAGCAGATGACAGACAGTCTTGTTGATCGCGTGAATAAAGATCTTATCATTGCAACGCAATTTTTGCACTCTCACAAATGCTTACACCAAATCACAATGCAAACACGATGTGAATACAGAGTAAGAGCTTCGTTGTGTAGTGTAACAGTGTCATTATTTCATCACGAGTTTGGTAAGTGTACATATATAGGCCTACATACAAACGTAGGCTACACTCTTTCTTTTAAATAAAAACCTGTGGCGTCATCTATGATTATAAGGGCTGTAGGCTATTTGCGAAATGAAACCGAAATCGGGACACTCAGGGCCACTAACCTATAATTAAAACTTCCACAGAGATCTCAAACAAGCATTTAAAACACAGAATATTAAGAATTGGCATATCAAGCAAAATAATATTCGATGATTGATCGAAAATCGTAGGCTATCTCTCTCCCCACATGCTCACCGGCAACGCTCCGACAATACATTCTCTGTACTGTAGGCTAATAGGCCTATGTGTTGTAGCCCAGTCATTAAAAAACGATTTAGTTTCATATTCATGTTTAAATAAAATAATATATTTTTTAAATTTCATGTTGATTATATGAAAAGTGAAAAGCATGAATAAGATAAGATGATCCCGAATATCGGGAGACAAATTGAGTGGGCAGACATGATTGTGACCACTTCATTAAGTTTGTTTTTGTAGAAAGCCTTTCTTTGAATTTCGTTTTGTATTAATTGTATCTTAATTTTAATCAATATTTCATCAACCAATTTCCTGGATTTAATAAATAAGAGGTAAATATCAGGCAATATAATCAGGACACGGAGGCGCCGGCGCGTGGAGCTCATCTCTTAAATGAAACGAAACTCGGCATATAAGGTACTTGCCTCACAGACCTGAGAAGTATATAGAAAGCATGAAATGTGTACTTTTAAACAAAACAATTAAAAACGAAAGAAAACAGACTGCTCTCTGCTTAAGTTGGCTAATCCGTATGAAATGTGAATTTCTCTCTGGCGCATTCACTACTGCAAAGATCGTGAGTCGGCATCGTCAACTTCATCTTTGACACAGAAAACACTTGTTTATTAATAAACAATTGAAATGTCTCCTTGATATATTTGAAATATTAATAATCATTACTTTTCCCAGTTCTTTGTGACAGCTTTTAGGTGCGTTATTGGCAGCGCACCCTTACATGTTACATGAACAACACTACACCTACGTAGCCTCCTGACCACTGTACTAAATACAGATAAATCTACGTTAACTTGAAGCTATCCTAACTGATGCAATACTATGCGTGGTAGCTCGTACCAAGCAAGGGCGTGGTGAGCTGGAACCTGCTTACGTCACGTAGTACCGCTTACGACACGCAGCACAGCAAACATCCAATAGGAAAATTGAACTGCAGTAGCCACCGTTCAACCTGAAGAGGGCAGCACTCAGACGTTTTTACACCATATATTGTAGAATTAAAACACTTTATACCCAAATGTCAAAAAAGTTACTCGAATCAATGAACAGCACTAATAAAGCCCCATTCTTAGAGATCATTAACTAAAAAAAAGTTGGTTTAGGGTTTAGTTACCCTTTAACTCCGTTAGAATAATCTATTATCAGTTTTTAGTCTGTTCTCACTTTGGTCTCATTTTGCAGTTTGTCAGATTTCAGCATTTGAGACTTTCTACTGATAGACATGCTAAACCATCAGTCCATTAGCTCAGTATTTGTTTTCTTTAAAGGAAACACCAAAAGACACAGACAGTGCTATAAACAATGTGACTGGTCCTGTTGTCCTAAAATAACTAAATAGTGAACTTTGAATAACACTGTAATTGCTGTAAAGTATAATGATACTAACTGTAGATTTTCCAGCTTGCACTGTTTGCTGCCCAGCAGAACACCAAGATGATTAACTCCAGAGTCTCCAAGTTCATTCCCACTGAGGTCCAGCTCTCTCAGGTGTGACGGGTTTGAGTTCAGAGCTGAAGTCACAGCAGAACAATCTTCAGCTGTTATATCACATGATCTTAACCTGCAATGAAAATGAGAAAACTTTTCATTCTGTTTCATTTAAACACCAAAGCACTATTTTCTTTGCTGTAAGTGAATATACTGACCTCAGTCTCTCCAGTTTACAGCGTGAATCCTTCAGTAGCTCATCAAAATGCTCCAGTCTTGTGTGTTTTAGTTTATTCCCACTGAGGTCCAGCTCTCTCAGGTGTGATGGGTTTGATTTCAGAGCTGTAGTCAGGAAGCCACACTGCTTCTCTTTAATACTGCACTTACACAATCTGAAGATTTATAAAAAATAAAAACCACAAAGAACAATGACTTAGATCTATGATGTCATCTTATATTCTCTTTCCCCACTATTGTTCCCCAGAATTTTCCAACAATCCATGTTTTCACAGTTTACAGAAAGGAAGAGTACAGAATCTCTAGTACAAAACAAGCAGCAGAAACAAGTGATTGATGTTTTTACCACATAAACATAAACTAACAGGATCATCAAACATTAATCAGTATTTAAAATAAGAATGCATGAAGCTATATCAAATGATTTTGTTGTTTTTTTCTTAAAAGCAGAGGGTCTGTTCTTTATTTTCATATAGCCCATTGTATGCAGGGTTTTTCATGCATAGAGAATTACAAAGCGGAAGCCTCTGTGAAATTTCGCCCCACCTCCAACTGTCGACAAAATTCAGCTGGGACTCAAGTCATTCTGAGAGTGCGTGTGCGGGCGATAAAGTAATAAAATTAACATTCCAATTTTAATAATTGCGTGTGGGTCGTGGGTGGACTATTAAAATCACACATTAATGACCCCAGCCTGGACCGGCCTGGACCACCCTAGACGGACCGAGGTCCCTCCACCAGTGTCTCACAATATCTTATGGGAAACACTGTATGATAGTGTTCTCAAAATAAAAAATTGTTTTCTTCAGCCAGTTCAAGACACAGTACACTTTCATCTGTGCACATGATCTGGATTTTACCACCGCCACTTCATTTTGAGCTAGGAAAAACACTGGTATGTTCAGATATTCATCCAACAAAATTTTCTGTAAGCCATGAAACTTTTGTGAAAATGATAAAAAATCAAGCGTAGTGTTAGTTCTGGCAGGTCACGTTAGTCAAGCTCGCATCAGCTGACCCTCAGCTGATCCACATCTACCTATAGTAATACGACACCCATCACCATATGTGACCTGATCCAGCAAAATGAGTCACAGTGACCCAAACTTCAAAATTGAGATTTTGGTATCAATGGAAAGAGGAGACCATAAGCTTTCAACTGATATCCTAGTCAAAGTCATATCTTGAATGGTTGTAAAGATATACACATTTGAATTATGGTCATCTGCCTTCTTTTTCCAATTGAAAACCTGAGAAAATCGCTTTTAAAGTTTTTTGCCCATTTTTTGTTGATATCTTTCAAAATCCATTGCATTTAAAGGGATGAACTATTTATTGTACAGCTTAATTTGACCAAAGACATTAATATATAATATTATGCCAGGCTGAAACCTGATTTGAATAAATAATTTAAAAGGCACTTTTACAAACATTTACTAAAATCAGAAAGATTGAACAGATGTGCTACAGTTTTGCGTGTGTGTGTGTGTGTGTGTGTGTGTGTGTGTGAGAGAGAGAGAGAGAGAGAGAGAAAGTGAGAGAGGCAGAGAGACAAGGAAACAGAGAACAAATAATGTTAACCTATGCAATCATATCTTTGTGTAGGCTAGATGACAATAACAGTGTAACATATTCATAACGGAGATACCAACAGTTAAATATTGGGTTAAAATAAATCAAACACATTGTAATGGATTCTCCTTGCAGATAAATACACTCACAGAATAATTGCACTCACTCACATCCATACACGATAAATACCACAGGGCTGTAGCTGTCATCAGAGGATGACACGTCTCCAGATAAAAAAACATCACTGACTAGCCTTAGCCACTCTTGATGACCAGCAGCAGAGCTTAGGTTAGAAGCCTCCAGTGAGTTCAACGCTTTTGGCGACTTTGCTCTCTTTTGACAGCGACATTTCTCAAATTAATAATATTTAATCTTTCTGAGGAGATCTGCTAGCTTGTTTACACATAGCGCTACGAGTCTGACAGGAGGATGGCTGGACCAATCGCGTGCCGGTCAGTCGAAACGGGGCTTCCCATTGACAAATGATCAGCGTTTGTGTACATTTCTAAGCTTTATGATTGGTTCTATACAACGTGTAACACCATATTTGGAAAGCAGAGAGTGCCAGAGACGTTTGAGGGGATTCCCGGGAAATGCTCAGAGAGGAGTTGAGAAAAGCAATATTCATTTCCAGCGAATTTAGTAAAACTTTGTAAACTTTAATAGTCATTTAAATACCTTTTCTCAATTTTCTGGACTACGAAACTTTAGGAGATTATTTTTGAATGTCTGTTCTTTGAAATTTAGCAATAATAATAGTAAAAAAAAAATTCTATTATTTCATTGTTTTTCCACATAAACGGACCATATCTTAAAATGGAACGTTGCGACTTCCGACTCATTTCGCCAGATCGGGTCACATATATATATATATAAGCTCCTTCAGTATTATCAGCAGCTATCGCGTTTCTCAGGAGCTAATTACCCTCCTCCATCCCCAGCTCCTCCTCTCGCCCAGTCAGGATTTGACATTCTGATTCCCCTTGAATCAGAATAATTATCGAATAATGTTGTACTTTAAAATCTTGAATTAAATATATTTGCAAATGTTCATGTTGGTTCTGTTCTGTTTACCCCAAGGGGGATTATTGCTGCTCTCCCTGCTCTTATCCATGCTAGGCTGCATGGATGCGCAGGGAGTTCTCGCCCTTGTCAATCATATTTGATGGTAGAGGTCCTGACAGAAATGCTGACAGTAAAGAGTTAAATAGATACAGTAGGCGTTTAGTCTGTCATAGAGTGTATAGCCGTTGGGCCGAACGGTTCTCTTTGCTTAACCATTCTGTTCTGTGCCGACCCGGGCCAGCTGGTACGGATATGGTTTTGTTTTCCACTGCGGGGATCAAAAGTCGTTGCCTCGGTAACGCAAGAGTTAACAGATGATAATGAGATGTAAATAGCGGCTGCGTTATGGAGGAAGATCTGATATTTCTTTAAATTTTTATTCATTTTTGTTTACATCGCTCAAAATAGCGCACTTAGCAAGCTATGGAGAAACTGTCAGCCAGGCAAAGCAGCAGACAAGTGACTGATCCTGAGTGATATGGGGTTAGAATTGTTGCATTATTCCAAATAAATTGATTGAGATTCACAAACAAATCACAAAAATGTATAAAACTCACAAATAAAAATGAGATTTGTCACTTATTTGTGAACCGGTTTCTGTGCATTTGTAAATCGCTGCACGCATCTGTGGATTTTGAAAAATATCTTCAAAATGAATCAGATTCAGTTCCCGCCCCGAGTGTAAAGTCTAACGTGATTGGTTGTAGAGAGAACGTGCTACGATTGGTCAGCTAAATGTGGCCGTTATTTGATTGGCTTGAGGAAACTGTGGGTGGAGTCCACTTATTTGTGGATTTGTCTGCACATCAACAGTAGAAGTGTTTCAAAATCCACAGATGCGTGAGGGGATTTACAAATGCACAGAGAGCGGTTCACAAATAAATGCCAGACAGAGTTGTGTTTGTGACATAAAACACATTTGTAAATATATATTTATTTATTTTTGTGGTAAATATCATTTTATTTATTTGTGAGTTTAAGACATTTCTGTGAATCTCTTTAAATTTATTTGTGGATCTTAATCTATTTATTTGGAATAATGCAACAATTCTAACCCCATAGAGTGGCGACGTCACTACACGCATTCTACCAGCACGTAAAGCTAACCGTGCTGATAATTCCGGGCCGAGAACGGTTTACCAGGTGCTTTACCAGGCTCAAGTGGAAATACAACTGGAACTGTTCTTACTGTTCTTAGAATTGTTCGGCTCGACGGTGGAAAAGCAGCTTATGTCGCAGTTCTTCAGGGAAAACTCACTCAAAATGGCACAGGGGGCAAAAGTCCACAGAAAATCACTTTAACACCACAGATTACCAAACTGAAACTATAATTAGATAGTCCCTAATTATACTTTCAGTTTAGTAATCCCTGGCTGTCTGGTGTTAGTTGTGCTCAGTTCTTTTGCTACTGCGTTTCCTTGTCTTTTTTCGCTTCTCTATTTGTGGATTAAAGTGATCTTATGTGGACTTTTTCCCCCCAGTGCCATTTTGAGTTTGCATCCTTCTTTCCAAAGGTCAGGATAAATAGATTTTTAGCCCTTGCATTAGCTCTACTACTAGATGTATTCATGGTGCGAGAAAGCCCTAACCACGCCCCCTGAGTCGTTGGTGTTGTGCAGGGCTCGGCTCGGCTCGGCTCGGCCAGGTGTGGACATGCAAAATCGGCAGCTGAGTTGCAAATCAGGCCGGCTGGTCGGTTGTCCAACAATGTATATGTTTTTTCTCAGTGCGTAGATGATTATGGGTGAGTTTTCATTTATATTTTGCCTTTGTTATTGGTATTGTTGTTCTGGGTGTCGAGATTTGCTCGTGGGGAGAGCGCATTTTTAAACTGCGTCACAAAGTGAAACCAAACCGTCGTCATAGACTTTGAGCACGGAAATGATTGTAGTTATATTCGATTACAAGATATTATATTCACATCTTATTTACAGATCACCCGATTTGTTCAATATTTTTTGAATATGTTGAATTTGATGACATTGTATGTTTGCTGTTGTAATATTGAGCATACGCAACGATCGTGCAATCTGCGTGTCATTGTTTACTTTATTATTTTATTCATATAATCAGCACGCAGTTAACCTATGTATGTTAATTTATATTACTTAACTGAATCTTTGTATCCTTTAATTATAACTGTTTTCTTTGTGTTTATTCTGTTTATTATAGACCACACACATACATTTGTGAATCAACGAATACAAATTCCCTTTGAATAAATAAGTTGAACCGGATTCCATCTAGTGTTTCTCTTACCGGAAACACACACACCACCATCTTGACTGCATTAATCTTGAACCCCTGAGCGTCCCAAACGCTCGTATACATGGAGTTGAGAAATAAAAACCCGCCCTGTACAGCTATGATCAGCTGTTCGGCTGAGCTTACAATGTTGTTACAGAAAGGCAGAGGCTGATCGGTTGGTTCTTGTCACATGACCTGCGGTGTGTTTGCAGCATTCTGAAAAGTTGAGAATTTTTCATCTCGATGCGCCTGGAAAAAACGAGTGCACTTCTATTATTCTTGTCGCGCGTCTACATTTGAAATAACTAACTTGAGCTCGCAAAAGACGTGACATGCGAACTGCCGCTAACGAGGGAACACACCTGAACTTAATCTGTAACCGTCCTAGGACACTATAGGCAGGGAACGAAAGAAAGCAGAGCCAATTACCAAACTAGAAAACTGACCAGAAGACTAAAACAGAAAACAGGACATGAAAACTATAAACAAACTGGAAATGTGACAGTATAGTTCCACACTTTAACCACACTGTAACTGCTGTAAAGTATAATGATACTAACTGCAGATTTTCCACTTTGCATTGTGGGTCCCTCAGTAGATCTCCTAGGTTTTTAAATCCAGAGTCTCCTGGTTCATTCTCACTGAGGTCCAGCTCTCTCAGGTGTGATGGGTTTGAGTTCAGAGCTGAAGTCAGGGTGCCACACTGCTTCTCTTTAATACTGCATTTACACAATCTGAAGATAAAGGGGAAAAAAACACACAAAGAACAATGATCTATGATGTCATCTTATTCTCTTTCCCCACTATTTGTCCCCTGTTGTCTTTAACTAAACAGTAAACTTTAATCACACTGTAACTGCTGTAAAGTATAATGATACTAACTGTAGATTTTCCAGTTTGCATTGTGGGTTCTTCAGTAGATCACTGAGGTTTCTCACTCCAGAGTCTCCTAGTTTATTTCCACTGAGGTCCAGCTCTCTCAGGTGTGATGGGTTTGAGTTCAGAGCTGAAGTCACAGCAGAACAGCCTTCATCTGTCATATCACAGCCTCTTAACCTACATTATGAGAATGTAGCAAGAAAATATGACAGAGGATAAGAAGATAACTCTTATTCTGTAAAGTCACATCCTTTTCTTAAACAAACAAAACAAAAAAGACATTCAGAAGAAGAGAGATCCTCATTCAGGGCTGTACACTGCAACATGTACACTGAAAAAAGCAAAAACATTATAACTACCTTCCTAATATCCTCTGTCCCTGCTTTTTTGGAGTGTGTTGCAGCCATCAAAATCAACATTTGTTTATATTTACAAAATACAATTAAGTTTGTCAGTGAAAATATTAAAAATCCTTTGTTCTTTTGTTAGTTAAATAAAGGTTAAAGAGAGTTGAATCACAGATTCTTATCACATTTTACAAAATATGACAACTTTTCTGGACATGGGGTTGTATCATTATTATTATTTATTATGTATTTATTTAATAATAATAATTAATATGATAGTAGGCTAATAGCTAATATAATGTACATCAAATGCACTGTAAAATAAATGAAAATGTATATTTCTTAAGTAAATATATATTTTCTACTTTACAGTAGGGAAATTACCAAACTTTTTTAATTTGTACACTTGCATTACTCTAGAGCTTTTATTTAGTCAGAAAACTAAAAGTGCAATGTGCAGCAAAATGTTTTCAGGTTCAACCCTTCATCAGTGCCATTTTCTTCCAAGCATCCCCTGCACAAGGCAAGATACAGTAAATCCTTATGCAAGAGCGCTTAATGCATTCTTCATGTTTGTTCAACATTCAACATGGGTTGTTGTGACTCGTGCACCTTTCGCACAGCAGCTGCAGTTTTCCATAGGCGTTTTATCCAAATAAACGGGTTATTCCCTACTGTGACAGGCGGATGGTTTTTGTGCACAGTGCGCAGACCTGACTAATCGATAATCAAATTCATTATTTTCATTATTTGATTATAAGCAATTTTTATATGTTAAAATAAGGTTTATGTACATCCCTGTCATTTATTTCACCAGATCACTTAATACTAAAGAGAATATTTTTTACAGGTATATAGCTTAGTGTTCAAGCAATTTTAAGCAGTTTGATTCTTGTATGTGAATATTCATCACCTCAATCTCTCCAGCTCACAGTGTGAATCTCTCAGTACACCAGATAAGTGCTTTTCTCCTGACTTTTTTACTTGATTCCCACTGAGGTCCAGCTCTCTCAGGTGTGAAAGGTTTGGAAGTAGAGCCAAAGTCAGGGTGTTACACTGTTTCTCTGTAATACTGCATACACGCAGACTGAAGACACAAAGAAAAAAGACAATGAATCAGAGCTATGATGATCAAACTAAGATTTGTAAATATTTGTAATTCTCTCTATCAGCATTTTGAATTTCAGAAATGTCAATAAGTTATGGCAGTGGTTCTCAAACTGTGGATACCCAGCAAACATTGGTCCGACGCCAACGTCGTGTCCCTGGCCAAAAATAGTCGCGGTATGACGGCATAAATCGGTAAAAATATGTAACACAGAACATTTCCTAAAAATGCATTCAGATACATGTGTGCATGTCTACAGTTATCTGAGGTTGCATGTATAATTGTTATTTTGACTTTTAGCTACGTGTAGTTCAATATACCATGTTGTGTTTCGGGTGAGAGAGGACGTCACCATGGCGACGTCTTTTACACGTGCATTTATAGTCCATCATGACCCTCTATGAAATCAATTGTGATAAAGCTGTGCTTAATCCTTGTGTGGTTAATACTGCAATAATTAATTACATTTTTTATTAAATTAAAGTTTTAATAAGTTGTGTGAATACGTCCACTGACGTCCTTTACACGTCTATAGTATCGGGTGAGAGGACGTCACCTGGCGACGTCTTTTACACGTGCATTTATAGTCCATCATGACCCTCCATCATGGAATCCTTGTGAAATATGCAAAAGCTGTGCTTAATCCTTGCATGGTTAATACTGCAAAAATTCATTTAATTGCCCAAGTAGTTTTTAAGAGGTTGTGAAGACGTCCACTGACGTCCTTTACACGTCAAGGCTGTGAATACACGTCCACTGACGTCCTTTACACATCCAAGCAAGACAGAAAAAAAACCCCCAGGAATTATCTTTATGAAATACACGAATTGTATACAAAGTAAATATATTTACTTTATCTTGTTTAAATAAATTATAATCACACAGTTCCCAGTGTGGTTAAGTTAATGCAAAGCCTCTGCATTTTAGTCATTATTTCAACCTTAGCCTACCTTACCTTTTCGGTAATGTTGTGTTTTTTTTTTTTGTTTTTTTTATGGAATGTATGCATGTAAAACAGAAATATATCTGGTCACCATTTATGTCTGAGTTGGATGTAATTGCCAAAACTGTGCTGCCAAGATGTAACAAAAGATCTCCCGACATTACCAAATCCCGCGATAGGTTAGATTATCTCACGAGATGTTAACGCGTTTTCCCCATAGACTCACTCCGGAACACTGAAGTTTGAACAACCACGAAGAGAGGAGGAATTGAGGCCCATATTATTGAAAATCTACTGTTGGGTACGTACATTTTGTATTATTAGATTCACGTGCTAGAGTTTTACTTGTTTGACATGAATGAACCGAAAGAAATGATGCCCACATTGTCAACTGAAATTGGCTAACTGAGTTTGGCTAAAATTAGCTAGTAGGCTAAAAGTTGCTTTGAACTTATACAACGGTATACCATAGTATAAAGTATGTTTAATGATACAGTCAAAGTTATTACTGTAAATTATTAATGTAGCCTTTTGAGAGTTTCTTTCAGAAAGTAAATTATCTGAAGTAGAATGAAATGTTTAGCTGGATTTGAACATGTATGTTTTCAGTAACTGCTTTAAAAATTTTGTAATTTTAGAATTGCTAAACATGTCTATTCAGGGGACATCACAGCCCACCTGTCTTTATCAGAAATGTCCTGTTCACTTTCTCACTGTTACACACCTAGTTAAGGGTCTTTCTCAAGGGCACCACAGTGGTATTGAAGAGGCAGGGGACAAATGCTGTTTTGAATTTAGCTGAAGACCATACAAATATTTTGAAAATAAGTGCATGTCATTTACCTCAAATTTTTAATTTTCATTTATTTTAAAAAGAAATATATTCTCTTCCCTTAGATGCTGTGAAGAGGTGGAGCCCACATGCTACAGACACTGAAATTGATGCAGCAATGGCAGAACACCTGAAACACACTCCAGGAAGAGCTGGGGGTGGTGGATACAAAAAATGAGCCAAACAATGTGTTTAAGGGATAGTTCACCCAAAAATGAAAATTGTCATCATTTACTCAACCTCATGTTTCAAACCTGTATACCTTTCTATGCTAAACACAAAGATGTTTAGAAGAATGTTTGTAACCAAGCAGATGTCGCTTCCCATTAATAATCATTTTTTCTCCAATAATGGTAGTCAGTGGATGCTCTATTTGCTTGGTTACAAACATTCTTCAAAATATCTTCTTTTGTGTTCAGCAGAAGAAAGAAACTCATACAGGTTTGGAATTTGGTGAGTAAATTACATAATTTTCATTTTTGGGTGAACTATCTTTATATAATAATTCAGTATTTTGCAATTGGTATTTTAGTTTGGTTAACAAATCGAGAGCTTAGAATTATAAGGTTCTATCTCCGTTTATTGTAGTTTATAAAGCATCAAAGTTTTTAAACTCGGTTTATGTTTTGTGAGATGGAACCTTTTATTTTATTAATAACTACTAACAATTTTTTTTTTTTTTACAAAAATAACACCACACAGGCATTAATAAACACCTAATGGATCAGATTGTCAAAAACTCAATTTCAACCAAAAGTGGAGATAGAACCTTAAAATTCTAAGCTCACGAAATGTTAAACATTGAAAAAAATAAAGAGAAATTTTGGCTGTTCAATATCAATAAAATGTTGTGCTTAATCAGAACATGCTTCTTTTTTGCTTATGTCCACAAATAATGTGTTATTGTTTTTGATGTACACGTGATTAAAACGTTTTATTGACGTTCAGGTCTGACTGGACCAATTTTGGACCTTTTTAGAACCTTTGTCAAGATGTGTAGGCTAAACCTCAAGACTTGATTGTCTTTCACGATGTTACACAATAGGTGTGTGATTATTTTATATGCAGGCTTATATATACACTTAAATTATGCAGCAACACATTTAAACACATATGACGACGCATTTAGACGTCCAGGGACGCGCAGAAGAGACGTGGAATTCACGGCCAGAAAAGACGTGGAATTCACGGCCAGAAATGACGTCGGTTCAACTTCCATTTTGGAACTATTTTTCAACCATGACGGGACGTCTCGGACGGACGTCTTTTCAACGGTCATTAAACGTCCAAATGTTTGCTGGGTAGGCTACTGCAGGGGCGCGGGAGATCAGCAGAAAGAAAAGAAAAAACAGCCGTTGCAACGGCGTTCAAGTGCGTGAATAGCAGTCAGCGCTCTGTCTTTATAAAGAGGCATCGAACGGCAACTACGTTCAGACTGTTGACTTGTCACCGTTGAAACAAGGCCAACATAGAAGTTGCTCGCCACAGAAAAGCACCTCTTCAGTGGACCGAATCACAGGCTGCGATTGTGAACGCGCCACTCCACTGCTGTGTGTGTTCTGGTGAGACGAACAAGAAGCTGAGCTGGAGAGGCGCTGTCAAAAGCTGTTATATATTGTTGATTTGAATGGGCCAATATATTGTATATCGTTCATCCAAAGCATCACTGAAATATTTTAATGTTTTTGTTTATTTAAATTAAAAGTTAAGTTCTGATCTATTTTTCTCTCTTACTGTTATATGACATTACAAAGTGAAACTATTGCAGGTGTTTTTCATTGCAGGTTTTGAATGTAAAAAATCTTTCCGTTTTTATTTTAATTTAAAAATTAAAAGTTAGGCGCAAGATTTTTTAAATGGTTTAAAGTATACACAATTTCAGATCAACTTCGAAAGGGGTTCTTCCGTGTCAATGTCATCATTTGGGTGCTAAATTTTTACAGTCTCTCTCTACCACCAAATCGGATCAATAATGTTAATGACATCATTCTGCATTTAAGTTTCCATTCAAATTTTGTGTCAAATCAAATGCAGCTTAAATTTTTATACTTCTCCAGGCATGGGAAAAAACAAGTTTTTTGTTTTTGTTTTTTGTAATTGGTATTGGCAGATATAAGCGATTTTCCTTGCTTTCGGCCATCAGCTGATTGTTTAAATACAGCTGACAATCAGGGCTGATTATATCCTGTCAATCAAAAGAGGCTGGGATTAAGATAAATATCAGCTGATAAAGATCTGTGGCCGAAAAATTGGAACATCACAATTTAATTTGCTTTGTTCTGGAACAGGCACTAATTTGTTGTGCAGCTAAAAAAAAAAAAAAAAAAGAGTCATGTTTCACAACTCTTAATTAGACACCTCCTCGGGACAGTTTTTTCAGTCCCGCTCCCAGCCCCTCCCGCTAGATTCTGTCCTGCTCCTACAAAAACATATGTAACCTTCTCCGGCTTCCACCTGCAACATGCACGCATAAAAGCATACATAGATCACTACGTCCATGAAATGCTGTGCCTTGCCACAACATCATAGCATAAACGCTCTCAATAAAATATTTGTTATTAAAGCATCAACATTCACAAACCACTGTTATTTTAACAGAAAAGCAATCATAGGCTACTGTGTGCATGGTCTGGAATGGCAGAATGCATGCAAAAAGCACTTCCTTTATAATCACTAAAAAGCTGACATCTCACAAAACTAGTTATAATCAGTAAAGTTGACTGCACAAAAATATTTTATGATGTCTACAATTTGTTTGTGATATTGAGAGGACTCATGAGTGTGTGAACAAAATCCAGCACTGAACAAAAAACTATGGCATTTTGAGCAGTGAGTGGATTAACTTAAATACATCTGATTGGTCACTGCGTGAAATAAATCAACAGTCTGTGATAGGCTACATTGCTCAATGCTGTAAAAATAAAAACTTTGCATGATCTTGCATTTGTAAATACATTTTTCTTTTCTTTTAGTTGTTCTTGTTGCTTTTGTGCAATAGATTAATAATAATTTCTTTGTTTTTAGATATTTTATTTTTAGATGCTTCTATTTGCGGAAGTCCCACGAATAATTTTATTCTCCCGCTATCAAATCTTGTCCCGTGTCGCACTCTGTTGCGTTGGGTGAGATCCCACGGGACTGCAGGTCTCTATCCCCAACCAAATTGTTGCACACATCAACATACTTTAAAGTAAAAACTCAATAGATATAAAATATAAGCTTTAGGAATTAAAGCATATACAGTATGTGTACTTAATTTAAATTATATACAATCTGTGAAAGTAATTATCTAAATGTGTATGTTTTTAATTGTTTGCTTAATTTTAATATATAACATTATTGTCTGCTAAGAGAAAAACTGCTCTGACTCAAACAAATGAGGGAATGGTATTATCCACTACAGTAAAAATAATGTAACATTTTATGTCACTAAAACAAAATACTCACATCAGTGTGTTGAGTTTACAGTGTTTATCCTGCAGTAGAGCAGCGATCTGATTCACTCGTGTGTCTTCTAGTTTGTGTCCACTCAGATTCAGTTCTCTCAGGAGTAACGGGTTTTTACCCACAAGTTCTGTCAAATATGTACAGGCTTCCTCTGCAGTAGGACTCAAAATCCTGCAGAAGGGAAGATGAAATTTAAATGTCTTTATGGCTTTAAGCAATATGTGAGAAACATCAGCGCAGAGAAAACTGGCTTGTGAAACTGCATGTTTGTGAACATCTGGAGACTCACAGAACTGCTGTAGAGAGATACAGTGATACAGTGAACCTGGGCTTGATGGCATTAAACTACAGCTTCAGAAACATTTAATACCATACTCCTGAATACTATCAATACAATTCAACCCTCTACAATGCGAGTAAGAAGATGTTACTCGCCAGTGTGTGTGTTAGAGGCAAAGTATGAGTTTGGAATAGTCAGTGTTCAGCAATTGAAAATATATCTGAGCGCTTGATAGTTTCGCTCTCCGTCTGTATTATTTCAATTCAGCTCAGTGGATGCGCAGCCAGCATAAGGATTGTCCACATAAGCACCACCAGCCCTAATTTCAGTTAAAATGACATATGCATGCATACATGGTTACCAAGTTTTATTTCTAATTACTAAAGTTCTATCATTAAATAGTGCTTGATTATCATTAAATAATGCTTGATTGACTGATGTTAAGAGTGTACGTTCAGATATTTAAAAAGCTGTGGCATTTTACAAAGACAAGCAGATTTGATGGAATCATATATATATCAGTCTGGTGAGTAAACTAAAAAAATTGACTAGCTAATGGCGATTCTATTGCCAAGGTGTGCGTAGAGGGTTGCAATTGTATCTAAACAAAACTCAGTACCCCCCACTACAAAACTTGTGGAGCTTATTGTATTACTGAAATAATATTTTGTATGAATATTTAGCATGCATATTTATTTTGTGTTATTTGATCACGTCTCACCTCAGTGTCTTGAGTTGACACTTCTGATCCTGTAGTAAATCATCGAGCTCCTTCACTCCTGATTGTCCAGGATCATTTCCTCTGAGATCCAGCTCTATCAGGTGTGAAGGGTTTGATCTCAGAGCTGAAGCCAGAGCTTTATAACCTTCTTCTCTGATATTGCAGTCTGAAAGTCTAGAAAAAAAGGGAATTTATAAAATTCATTAAGTTATTGTTATTTTATGATTAATATATTTAAACATATTTCATACTGTTCAACAGTGTTGGGGAGTAGCTAGCTACAGTACAAGTCACGATACCACTAATAGTAACTACATTTTTAGTATCTGGACAGTAGCAGTTACTTTAAAACATTGTAGCTTTTCCAGTGGCTAGCTACTTTTTCCAAGTAGCCGTGTAGCGCGACTGAAAGCTACACTCCATTTTGCATTCTGATGAATCATGAGCCTGTAATGCATTGAAGCAGCGCAGTGTCGTCTTCTTACTAGATAAACTACATTTGTTCATTATCACCATCTGTTGTTACATCATGCATTTTGCGACTTTACAGTCAAACAAGAGATTGTCTGATGATTATAAAAAGGATGTACAGGAATGGATATTTCTTGTGAATCGACTGTAATTTATGCAAACAAAGATTAAAATGCAGTCTACATTAAAGACTTAAAGCGCATATGGAAGGTGAATAATCGTTTTTTTAAATGAACTAATTATCCTGCTTTATTGCGATTAGTTGCACTAATCGAACTGAAATAAAATTGCAATATAGTAGTGCACTTATACTATATCAGAGGGCTCATTATACTTATACAGCTCAGAGCGGCTCTTTTCAGTAAATAGCCTACCGCATGTGCTTTGAGTTTAACCTGCATTTTTGATTACTCCTGTGTATCCAGTTTGAGTTTGCATACATTTTGTTCTTGTATTGATGTTACATTTGTAGCAATTTTTCACTTTGCCAGGAAGTTTGAGATATAGGCTATTTTTTGTGTGTTTTGGATAGTTTACAAAATCAAATGATTGGGACACTTTTTGCCATTGAAATGACTGGGAAAAATTGTCCCAGTCAACCTGAATTCACCCCACTCATTGAAACCATAATTGCATTACAACATGTTGTTTTAAAACCCAGTAATATTTTACTTATAACATTCTTCATTAACCCTCTGGAGTCTGAGCGTTTTTTTGGGCCCTGGGGGTGTTCTGACATGCCCTGACATTTGTGCTTTTTTCAGTTGCTTATAAACATATTAATGGCAAAGGTGTAAATTCACTCTATATAGCACAAACAGGACTACAATAATATGTGAGCCACATGTATGTACATGTTTTCATTTTTGAGAGAATAATGTTTATGCGTGGTTATCGAAAAAACTAAAAATTAAAATTTTTGAAATAAGACCACAAAACACATACTAAATATGTGGCAATAAGACTTTTGACTTATGGATGTCGTCGCCTATAGTTTTTTCTTCAAAATTATGTGAAAATAGTCTTGCTTTATCGTTCACATAAAACCATACATTGATTTAAATTGATGTAAAACAGGTTTTGCTTGGAAAGCCAATATGCGAGGGGGCGTGAACGAGGAGTGGTTTACACCTTAGAATACACCCACTCTGCATAATGATGAGCCATTCACTCAGGTGTGACACTGACTGAGCCACAATGAAAGGACAAAAGATATATTTAGAAGAAGACTTATATTGACCATTTAAGATTTTGCTTACATCTATCTTGTAAATATGTTTTGCTATTTTATTAAAATGGTTACAATTACAACAATAATTACAATTTCAACAATATTTCAAGTGTACTCTTTCTTTGTAAAAAAAAAAGATTATAGGCCCTACATTTTATCATATGTATTCATTAGTTTTAATATAACCAACATTGGAACAGCTAACATCTTAGTTGATGACTTTATTTTTGACAAAAATCGTATTTTATATATAGAAATGGCTAAACAAAAGCTTATTTGATGTGGCAGTATATTCTACAGTAAAAACTGTACCCAAATCTACTAAACAAAATGTTGTCTTTCATATTTCGTCTGACTGTAACGTTGTTTTCATGAAATATTAGGGCATATTGTTAATTTGCAGTTTAATACGTTGCTTATACAAATAGCCTACATTTTATTTCAACATTCAGTCGATGTTTACTTATCTCAGTATAGCAATACAGTTTGCTAAAACATCATCATTCATTCACACACGCGATTTAAATTTAAACTGTCTTTGCCAGCTGTGGTAAACAGCGCGCATTCATGCCGTTTATTCATTCATAAACAGAAACCCACGTGAAGAAATTCACGTGAGAAGGAAAAAACTTACTTGTATTCCTCAGCTCGCTCCTCGATATACCCGCACTTCTGAGGGACATTTTCGATTAGTATTATTCCTCACAGCGCTGCAAGACGGTGTAAACAATGATCTAAATAAACTTGTGTGTTTTCTCGAGCTGATGTGGGCGTTCACAGGATTGCCCCAGCCATTTGCGTTTGAATAGCGCGCGCTCTCCGTGGGCGGGGCCGATTATAACGTAATGAGATGAGATGAGCTCGACTGGAATCGCTCTCTTTTAATACAGATTTCACAAGATGAGAATAATTGTTTTTTTATATAAATGACTTCATTTAAAAGAAGAGAATTCAAGCTTCATGCCTGTCTGTCTGTATGCCTGTTTGACTGAGTATTCGCTGAGTTATTGTTAATTTTCGGACGCGTTTCAGAATGGACTTCACTGGCAGAGAGAAGGCAGAACTCGCTTCGTGTTTATTTTTCTTTATTTGGCAAAAAGCACAACACTTTGTTTTTATTGTGAGTATACACAAAAATAATACACATTTAACAGAATCGATTGATGTATGAAACTCCTATGGAAAATCAAAGTCAACAGAGTATTTATGAGTTTCTTTTACACTAATAAAAAAAAAGCGAGCTGGTATCGCCGGCGATACCGTAGACCTCAGGGGGTTAACAAATATTCAGTTATTTGTAGCAATGTCGTTGTAAAAAAAGGTTCAATGTAGCTAGCTACTTTTTAATAGAAACTTGTAGAGTAGCTACAAGCTTGAATGTAATTTTCTGTTAAAACATACTATGTAAAAAAACAAAAACAAAAAAAAACATTCAAGTTAAGTGCAACAAACAATAGTTCATTGAACTCACCTGAGTTTCTCCAGTGTGCAGTTTGTATTTTCTAATCCGTTCTGGAGTTTCTTCACTCCTGAATCCTGCAGATTATTGTTGCTGATGTCAAGCTCTTTCAGACTGGAGTTTGATCTCAGGACTGTAGCGAGAGCTGAACAGCTTTCCTCTGTTAGACCACACTTACGCAGCCTAAAATGATGAACAGAAGAGGGAGAATTTACAAACACATTTCCAGAGAAGTTGGTACATTTTGTAAAATGCAATAAAATCAACAGTCTGTGATTCGTTACTTTTCTTTAACCTTTATTTAACTAACCTTTAAGTACACAGAAAAGATTTACAATGTTTTCACTGACCAACTTAATTGTGTTTTGAAATAAATAAAAAATGTGACGGCTGCATCACACGCTAAAAGAGTTGGGACTGAGGCATGTTTACCACTGTGTAACATCATCTTTTCTTTTAAATAAACTTTTTAACTGTTTGGGAATTACAGTTTTGCAAGTGGAATTTTTGCCTAATCTCGCTTGATACAAGACTTCAGCTACTCAACAGTCCATGGTTGTTGTTCTCTGATTCTCCTTATCATGATGAGCCATACATTTTCAATAAGAGAGATCTGGGTCCGTATTCACAAAACATCTTAAAGGGCACCTATTATGCCCCTTATCACAAGATGTAAAATGAGTCTCTGAAGTATGTGAAGTTTTAGCTCAAAATACCCAACAGATAATTTTTTACAGCATGTTTAAATTGTCACTTATTGGGGCTCAGAAAAACGCGCCGTTTTTGTGTGTGCCCCTTTAAGTGCAAATGAGCTGCTGCTGCCGGCACAGAGGGCGGAGCTTCAAGAGTTCGCGCTCAGTGTCAGGACAAGCTCATCTCACGGAATGATATAATATCAAAACAGAAACTCTCAGTAATGCTGTTCATTTCGACCCGAAGTCGGACAATAATGCCCACAGAGCCAGAGAATATATGCTGTATGGAGATAGAACAGGTATAGTTTAGTTTAATTACAGTTATAACGTATTTGTCATCTGCTTTTATCCACTATTAATACAAGCCTGTTGTTGCGGACCCCGTCCGAATGATGCCTAAAAATATTTAATTAAGTTTATTGTACATCACACAAAAGATGAAGCGTTAGTTTTACTCCAGAGAATCACTGTAAGAGCTGAATAAACACAGTATAAAAAGTATGCATTAAAGTCTTATCCATAAACTCTATCTCTAACACAAAACTCTAACACAAAAACACTTGTTACAACTAACAGTAAACAAATATATACACCTTTTCAGTGGGTGCTTAATAAACTGGAAAACTTTATATCCGTAAAACGACTCGAAAGTGATAAACGTCATAAAGTGCGCGCTCTCCCTTCCATTACTGCTGTGATCAGTACATTAGGCCTATCGCTCCGGAGACTGTAAGCAGGATCATGAACAGTTGGTACAGATCCATCCTCGAGTGACAACAGGAGTAAATGAAGAATGTTGTGTCCATTCTTAAATATTATAACAAAACACCTAAATCACTTAGGAGACATTTTTGTCGAACAAATGGCGGACTGTGTACAGCTCACTCAGGGCGGGTCTATGCTAATACTGCACTGTCAGTCAACAGTCGTGGGAGGGGCTTGTGCAAAAGTACATCACATTGCCCCGAATCTGAGAACAGCTTGTTCTGAGACAGTGCTTATGATTTATGGGGATTTAAAAAAAGCACTGGGTGGATTTTTTATCATTATAGGGTGGTTGTGTACACACACTGCCAACACGTCATGTAAAAGTGAATTTTGCATAATAGGTGCCCTTTAAGGCTAACTTGCCGATTTAGGAGAAACTCTTAAAAATAATGGGCATGTCAGTCTGAATTTTAGGACACCTACATTTTTGCTGTAAGAGTACTTCACAAAGTATTTTAGTGCTAAAACTAGCTCCTAAATCTGTGAAACGTTAGGAGTAGTCTAGAGGACTGCTGAACCTTTTCTTCATAAATGCAGTATATTATTTGATTTATAGACTTTAATCTACAATAAAAAGGCAAAAATATATATTTAATAAACAAATATATAATGTCCGATTACCTGTGGCAGTTGTTTTCACAAGTTCACACTTACAAATGATTGAATAGAGTAAAAAAAAAAATACGCTTATTTGGTGTGCTGAATGCCGAAAACTGTCGAGGTAACTAATGGCTCGTTTCCACTGAGCGATACGGTACAGTACGGTACGGTACGGTTCGGGTTGGTAAACCATGAATCGGCTAGCGTTTCCACTGCCAACAGTACCCTTACTTAATAGGCGTGGTGTAGCTTATGCCGGAAAGAAGCGATCGACGTCATTTTCACGCGAAGAAGAAAGCGACATAAACAACATTGGATGACATACAGCAGATCTTGTTCTTGCTTCTTGGCATGTTTGTCGCTGTTTCTCAATAGCAAGTACGCAAAGTTCGGACTTGCCAAGTCCGACTCAGGAGAATGACTCCCGAGGACGCACGTCCGGTAATTCTGCGTCACTCAGCTCGCTCTGCTACTCTGGTTATCTCTGTATGTATATTTTAGGCAACAATAAAACAAAATATGTTATAAAACACCACACTGCCTCTTTTCGTTTTCATTTAAAGAAATCTTAAACATTATAGCCACACAAATGTGGTTCAGGCAACGCGTATTGATTATATTCACTGGTATAATGTTAGAAAATATAAAATATAAAACTCAACCCTGCCTCTTTTTGTTTAAATATAATATAAAAATATTAAACATTTTAATATGGTCCGGGCAATATGTGCATTTGTACTAAACAACAGATGTTGCAGTAAACAACATTACAGTGATTATCACAGATTATCTTCACTGTAATAAAATAAAAAATGAGAAAACTCAACCCAGTCTCTTTTTGTTAAATTTCAGTTTTATCAATATTAGCCATTATAAAAGTATAAGTAAAAGGTACAAGAAGCTATACAATAAGAAATAAAGCAAACAATTCAGTCAAACATACAAAGTCAGCGCTCTAGTCTAACCTTACAATGGTAAAGTTAAATAGCTTAAATATATAAAGTTATGAAACTTCACTTAGCCCTCAGCTAAAACGATTGGCCAGGGAACAAATTATAGATTCACAAGACCAAATATCGCCAGTTAGATATACTCAAGATGGATTATATCTCATGTTTAACCACTACAGAGACATCAGAGACAGCGGCAAACATCAGAACGACTAGCCGAGGAAAGGGCTGTTCCAGGCGGGGTACATGAGCGCTGAGTGCTCACAACCTGGATCAAAAGGGCTGGATGGGCCGAATTACTTTCTTTTTTTTTCTTTTTTTTACCTTAGTACGCTGACAATTGCATTAATATTAATATTATTTTATCATTATATTAATATTAACCACACAAACTACAATTTCTATCCGTCTGTATTCAGCATCTGCCTGTGTTAACAAATACAAATTGTGTATGTTTTACATAAGCTGTTTTTTGCAGGTCCGGAATAAAGATCAGCCAAAATAAAGATAAATAAAAAAAGTTTAGATTTATGGTCAGTGGAGCAGAGCATCTCTATTTTTATCATTGTTCAAATCATCCCGCTGGCCGGATTAGACAAATCTGTAGGCTGTATTCAGCCCACGGCCGTATGTTTGACACCCCTGCCTTACAGTGTTTGGTCACCTGATGTTTTTTTAAATGTACAATAAGTGAACACAATACTTACATCAGTATGTTGAGTTTACAGTGTTTATCCTGCAGTAGAGCAGCAATCTGATTCACTCGTGTGTCTTCTAGTTCACGTCCACTCAGGTTCAGCTCACTCAGGAGTAACGGATTTTTACCCAAAATGTCTCTCACATACTGACAGGCTTCATCTGCAGCAGGACTTTGTAATATCCTAGAAACAAAGACAGTGCATTGATATTTCACAAGTGTGCACGGCACAGATGTGGTAAAATGAATATTGATGCAAGTAAGTGCAGAATATAGTTTGATGGTTTAATTCACTTTCAGATAAAATCTTAATTTGTAGAAAACACTCACCTCAGTGTTTTCAGTGAACGGCAAACATTCTTTTGTACATTAATGAGGTTTTCCACTCCCAATTGTCCAGGATCATTTCCTGTGAGATCCAGCTCTATCAGGTGTGAAGGGTTTGATCTCAGAGCTGAAGCCAGAGCTTTACAACCTTCTTCTGTGATACTGCAGTTTGAAAGTCTAGAAAACATGAAAACTTAGAATGAACACTAGAACTAAAATGAACACTGCTGTAAAATACAGTCAGTTTTGAACTGTAAATAGTTAAGAAAAAAGGCATGTTGTGTAACAGTATATTGGATTAGTATTCGCTCTTAAGTGACAGCAGCCTAATAAACCTAATATCATTTTTATCAAAGAACAAAAGACAAAGAGAAAAACCCTTCCCTGCTCTTGACTCAATAACTTTTGTAACTTTAGTTGTAAGCATTAGCACCTGAAAAACAAAGCCGTGTTTGTTTCACTTGTCTTTTCATACTATTGTATTGTGCCACCGTTTGCTATTTATTTGTTCCTATTTTATTACTACAAAACTAAATTTAAAAAACTATTCTTAGATAGTCACTTCTGAAGGCGAGTGGACTCAGATATAACTGATAAGCAAGTGTTGTGGTGTTGAGTGTAGCTGATGGTGAAATGTACTCACTTGAGTATCTCTAGTTCACACACAGGATTCTTCAGTCCCTCACAGATCTCTTTGACTCCTGAGTCCAGCAGACGGCTGTTGTTCAGGTTCAGCTCTTTCAGGATGGTTTTAGAGGAGAGAACAGTAGCTAGAACTGAACAGCTTTTCTCTGTCAGATCACAATTATTCAGCCTGAACACAGAATCACCATAATTTATTATTCAGTACATATTTAACACACACATCAGATCAACAGCTCTTCATATCTGCTCACACAAGTGACTGACAGTCTTTTATAATCAATTAACAGAGAAGTTATAATGTATAAATCATGTTGACTCACTTGATTTTCTCCACTTTGCTATGAGAGTCCATCAAAAGAGCAGAGAGTTTCTCCCAATCCAGATCTCCTAATTTATCTTCACTCAGATCCAGTTCTGTCATTATTAATGGACTTTTACCCAGAACTTTAGTGAGATACTCACACGCTTCCTGTGCAGCAGCACTTTTCAGAAACCTACAGGAAATAGCATTACAAATCAGATAATATTCCAATGTAATGCCTTTTGCAGCTTCATCCTGAATGAGTCACTAAACAGAGTAGAATGATTTACTACAAGCATTTGTATCAATGAATTAAACCAAAATGAAATTTACAGCATGTAATAACCATAAAATATACATAAACATACAGAACGCAAACAAACAATATGCCATTTTCATGTATAAGGGACTGTTCGTTTTTTATTTAAGGGGCCACCGGAGGAGTTTTGAGATCTGTTGTCAAAAAAGACATGACCCTCCCTTCGCCAGCAATACATTTTTCTATGACCCTCCAAAATGATTGTGAAAAAAGGCATGACCCTCCCTGATAATTTATTGATTAGCCTACTTCTGTACTAGTTTGCGCTTGGCAAAGATGTTCATATAGCCATTGGGTTTTTTTAAACCATAAACTCTTGCTTTCTCATCTTACTAGGGCTGTAACGATAGACCAAACCTACGATTCGGTTCGTATCACGATTTTTGATTTTAGATTTGAAAAAAATCATGTTTTCGGTGCTGATGCGGTGTGACTCGTTCAACATGTGGGTGGCGCTGCCAACAAAGCATCTAAAAGCTGTCACAAAGAACCAGCAAAAGTAATGATTATTAATATGTCAAATATAGCAAGGAGACATTTTAATTGTTTATTAATAAACACGTGTTTTCTGTGTCGACTGCAAAGATGAAGTTGTCGATGCGTCGCGATCTTCTCAGAACGCGCCAGAGAAATGCACATTTCTGTTTAAAAGTAGACATTTCACACTTTCTATATATTTCTCAGGTCTGTGAGGCAAGTAGCATACCTTACGCTGAGTTTCGGTTCATTTATGAGACGAGTCCAGTTCTCGCCCGCGCCTCCGTGTCATGATGATTATCTATTTTCTACTATATTTACTTCTTAGGCTATTTAAATCCAGATAAAACATTGATTAAAATTAAGATACAATTAATAAAAAAACGAAATTCACTTTAAAGAAAGGCTTTGTGCTTTCTGTTTGAGGTCTCTGTGAAATTTTTAAAGTCGCTTTCAGAGCAGTCATGTCCGTAATGGAGAACTGTCACGCCCGTAGGGATGGCTCGATACCACAATTTGGGTTTCGGTACGATACCAGAACCTAATACCTCGGTATCGATACTAAATCGATACCACAGGTGACAAATAACCGGCCTCAAAATTTAAGTGAATTGAAACTATTTTATTAAAAAACACTGCTTGAAACTCTGCAGTACCGAATATGCAAACAAAAAGTATCAAAATGTAAAAAAAAAAAAAAAAAAAAAAAAAAAAACAGTCAGGGAACATACAGTAGCCTAGGTTAAATTTTGATTTTGGAAAGAAAAGAAAAAACCTGAAATGATACAATTAAAATAGGTTAATATCTATAATAATAAATTAATATAGAATAATAATAGAATAATGAAATGACATGTTAACCATTAGCTGTCAACAGAGAATTATCAACATTTATAGCATTTATTCATCTTGGTTTGAGTACTGTTTGGGTTCATATTAGTTTAATGCATTGCATAAAGTAGGCTAATGTTAACATGCTAAACATGTATTAGTATATTTAAATAATAATTACTGATTGATCTAGATTAATACATGTTATAATACAGTTAGGTCAGGTTACCTAATGAATGTTGACAAATGTAGCTTAATTGTAAAGTGTTATTCTAACATTCATATTAGTAATATCCATATTACTACTATTACTCTTTCTCTCTCGGCTGATTCCTAGGGGTCGCCACACTAGCAATTTTACTAGCACTAATACTAAAATGAATATTACTAATCTCTTTATTCATTCAAATTCAATTAATATATGATTGTTTGAATGTGCAAAAATTATGAGACCTAAACTTCATTGGTTCTAGCGTGTCATGCAAGCACATTTGAGCTTTCGTGTTTACCGTATCATATTTAATTGATAAGCTCTTATGTATGTGCGCTGATCAGTGTTGTGAATAGAAGTCTAAATTAAATCAGTTGAATGATGCTCACCTGTCGATCTCTGAACTCTTTGAACAAGTCAGGATGAGCAAGTGACAAGTGCTTAGCCAGACTGTGTTGCCTCCCGTGGCTAATTTAAAGCAGCGTTTGTAGAGTGGTGCATTGAGTTCTGTTGCTTCACCTTTCTCATTACTTTTGTAAGCAAAGTAATGCTATATTTCACTCCTACTGCTCTCTTTATTTATTAATTTCGGGCGTGTAGAATCATAGACAGTATGTGTAGAATGAGCTTCATCTGTTTGATCCATCGTGTTCCTCCGTTGTCACGTTTGCCGGTTTTGCGTGACCCGCGTCAGTTTGGGTAGCGCACTGCCGCCTAGCGGTGAACTTCGAAACAGCAGCGCATCAAATACCGAATTGAGCAAAATTATGATATTGTACCGTTTGAAATATAATATATACCGGTATTTTTGCAGTACCGGTATACCGCGCATCCCTACACGCCCGTAACATTGTTTGTTTTTTTCACATAAATGCGACCACGAAAAATAAAAATAAAATAATATTTTATGTTCTGTGGAGGCCGATCTTTATTCATCCGGTGGGTATATATCTTTTGGTTTGCACAGTGTAATTTATAGAATTACTAAAAAATATTTTGCCACCTAAAAGTTAAAGATTTTTTGTGTCACGTCACATGTGTATTTCCCTCATATTAAATATAAAACGCATGTGTAGACTGATATTTTTCTAATGTCTTGACTCCTTTCAGACGTTTCAAAATATTGGTAGGCTAAACCTGTTAACCCTCACCAGTGCGTCGGCGCACTGAAGCGTTTTTTTATTTATTTAGTTCAAAGTTACTATCAGATTAAATGTTATACTTTGACAAACTATACATCATTAAAAAGATATAAGACTCAAGTTTCAGTATTTGACCACTATTGTATTCTGAGAAACTTATAGTGACAGTTATGTCTTAATTTGTGTCAGGAGTTATGAAATGAAAAAATGCATCGATGCCTTTAATATGAATTATGACCGTCAGCTGGTCCATTCATAAAAAAAAACTCCGTGCTGTTGTCATGACAGTGCTATACAAAACAACGTCCCTCAGGACTTTTAGCTCAAAAATGTGCAGACTTGGAGAAATATTGATATATTCTCATAGATTCACATCATATTTCTATAGACAGGAATAATATTTATTGAATTTATACCCAAATGCGTCGATGTAATCATTATGAGCGCTTCTTACTGAGATGTGCTGTGTTTTCAATTCATACCAATAGCCTGAGGGCGCTATATGTACAAAAATACTCCATATATGGAACATGAAGAAGAGCCATAATCATGTGACCTTCAAGGACGTCACTGATAGCAGCTACACACAAAGCTAACACAGAGATCGCTGTAATATGCAGATACAGACGTTTTGAAGACAATAAAAATTATTGCAATGATATTTGATTTGCCTGTGTTCTTCAAGCAATGCCAGGTATTTTTATAATAATAGATTATATTTATAATGTATTGCTAATCGATATAGACTTTATCATTGTACATAATTCTATAAATATATTTTCTGTCTGATTTTTTTTTATCTGAAGCCAAATTAGATCACAGAAGATTATTTAAAACACTCGAATTGCGTTATAAAGTACGTTTGTAGCACAAACATGGTTTTAATCTCATAAATGGTCGTGTATTGATGGTGTGCTAAGCTAACATGCTAGCTAGGCCCAAAATAAAGTAATTTGACATGTTCTTGAAAAACATTTAACTAAATACAGAGTTTTAGACTTATAATTTTCAGATTTTAAATATAACATGGTCACACATATGGCTTTAGCTGCAGTGCATTTCTAGATTGCTCCAGGGCCCACTTCAATTTTATTTTCATGAATATGTTTAATAAAAATAAATGTCTAATAACTTTACAAAACTTTGAAGCTATTTAAAAAATGTTTTTTTCATTATGACAATAATTAATTCTACATTTACAATAAACTACCAGGTGTCAGCTTTCAAATGAGATCATACTTGTGCTTTTAGTGCAAAGGGTTCATGAACTGAATCTGTTTCAGTTTGGGTATGTCATTTCTGGGGATTTTTCAAAAGTGGCGTTGCAGCTTAACAGGTTAAATGCATTTTCTGAGAATTTATATTTCACGTATTGACTGCAAATGTCACGTCCATAACACTGGAATCGCCCAAGTTTAACGAATTTATCCTCAACTATTTTTTGTGGTGTAGGTCTATGTATTTATGTTAACTTAAATAAATCTAATAGTAATTTAAAGATGTGGTAGCCCTACATCTTACACATCGTGGAAACAAAATAAGAATGGAAACTAAAATATGGTAGTATGCGCCTAGCCTACATGTTAATGCAGTGGTAGAGTTACACTCAGGACACTGTGCACTTATTCGCAATCACAAAAGTTCATTATTTGCTCGTGCTTTAAAGCTTTGCCGGTAAAGATTTCATTGGCATTCTGTTCTGACATGATGCACTTTTTCTAAGCGCTAACTGAAGTGCGCGCGCACTGTCAAACAGCGCCAAACTGGATTTTTGTTGGGTCAGACCCATCTGATATCGAAGGGGGGCTGATAACGCGAGATCAACATCGATCTAAATGGAAAAAAATAGCACCAAACAAGCCACTTTGAAATGTTGCTGATTTCATGAATATAAAAGTTGGGTGACCCTCCCCCTAGACTAAAAAAAAATTGGATGACCCTCCCCTCAACACAGAATAAAAAGACATGACCCTCCCCTATTTTCCTCCGGTGGCCCCTTCCATAAATACAGAACGGTCCCTAAGCAAACACCAGTGAGAGAAAATACAGAAATGTATTTTCATTGTTTTAATTTATTACTTCTTCACACATAAAACGGTATATCTATAATTACAGTAGCTGATCAAAATTAAAACATGCCCAAATCTAATACTAACAGAAAATGATAATGTGATATGATAATTTGTCCAAACACACATGACACTGCCTGACAAATACACTTAACCAATACACTTAACAAATACACTTAAATACACTTGATCAGAAATTATATGCTGAACACAAATATAACAAAACTACTTATTAATGAAAATAATAGCGGGAATTCTATTTTCCCAGTGATTAGCCAATAATATCTCGGCCACTGATATATTTTGCACCTCTAGTCCAGTATAGTATTAATGTGTAGTGTTGTGTAATATCTAGTTAAAATCATAGTTAATAATTGTCTCCAGTTTATCACCTGATGGTCTTTATTTTACTGCATCCACCCTGTAGTAAATCATATAGCTCCTTCACTCCTGATTGTCCAGGATCATTTCCTCTGAGATCCAGCTCTATCAGGTGTGAAGGGTTTGATCTCAGAGCTGAAGCCAGAGCTTTATAACCTCCTTCTGTGATACGGCAGTTTGAAAGTCTAGAGAAAATAAAACTATAAATTAATTTCACATTATGGTTTGTTACTTCATTATTGCACAATACTCTGAATACAAAATATGACATCACATTAGAGCTGAATACTTTATCTGATGCATAGATAAGCCACTTCTTCATTAATGTGTGGACTGAATAATGAAGACTCAAAATTTGATCATAAATGTAGGAAAAATGTAATTGTAAAGTAATGATTTTTTATTTATTTTTTGGGTTTTATTAGTTGGGTATCTAGAGAAACCGATAATATTAATTTTCTGCATGTAAATGAACAAATTATTCTACAGATGGATGAAATTTACACTCAATCTATTCATGCGTCTCAAGCTATCAGATTGTTATCTTAAGAGCTTATGTTCCATTCACAAAATGTGCCCTGGAAATTAATTCTTGTGCCTCATGGAAATTCAGTGGAGTTCACATTCCTAAAAGCAACAGAAATGTGCTGCAATTTATTTATCATCAGCTACCTTTAAAACCAAAACCTTAATAGCAATCTACTGCTGCGATCTACTGTGGAAGGACGGTGCGCCTTAGATAAACAATTATTGCATGTCCCTGTTAGTGTGTATTAATCTTGTCTCTCTTTGTTATTTCACAGATGACCGTTTTTTTATTATTTTTTTTTATTCTCAGCATCCTCTATTTTTCCTGCAAATTGTTTTAGTTGTCCCCTGACCGTCTCCGGTGGAGATCGTTTTTCCGTTTGCTGCCTATTATAATACATTTCTGTTAAAATTTTAACTCGTGTGTCGCCTGCTTGACTTTCCACCCTGGAAATAAAATTAGTCACATCCCCTGGATGCCATCGGGACATAACAGTATGGTAATAGAGATTGGCATGGTAATGGATATGGCAATATTAATGTATTTGGTCTTGGCGGAATAGATCTGCTACGCTGCTGCTGCAGAGCAAGTATCGAGACTTGCAACAGCGAATACCTTCACAGACATTGCTATGAGCATGTAAGACATGCTGCTGCTGCACATGAACAAAACAAAAAGACTTTCAAATCACATGAGCCAATATTTTATTCACAATAGTCCTCCCGGCAAAAGAGAGATCTTCCTCCCTTCCAGCGAGACCTTCCAGTGTGTTATCAGCGTTCAGTTCAAAAGCCAGCATCTCTGATGGTATGGCGGTGCATAAGTGCATACGGTATGGACAGCTTGCATGTTTTGGAAGGCACTATGAATGCTGAAAGGTATATAAAGGTTTTAGAGCAACATATGCTCCCCTCCAGATGACGTCTGTTTCAGGGAAGGCCTTTTGTATTTCAGCAGGACAAATCAAAACCACATTCTGCAGCTATTACAACAGCTTGGCTTCATCGTAGAAGAGTCCGGGTGCTGAATTGGACTGATCTTTCACCTATAGAGAACATTTGGCGCATCATTAAACGAAAAATACGTCAAAGATGAACACGAACTCTTCAGCAGCTGGAAACCTATATAAGGCAAGAATGGGACTAAATTCCAACACCAAAACTCCAGACACTGGAGCCAGACAAACCTCGATGCCCAGACATCTTCAAACTGTTTTGAAAATAAGAGGAGATGCTACACCATGGTAAACATGCAAGACCTGTAGCAGGCATCAAACTTGAAATAAACTCCTTTTGTGCATAAAATTGTAAAATTTCTCTGTTTAAACATTTGTTATGTTATCTATGTTCTATTGTGAATAAAATACTGGCTCATGTGATTTGAAAGTCTTTAGTTTTCATTTTATTCAAATTTAAAAAACGTCTCAACTTTACCAGAATTCGGCTTGTAAATACTCGCCAGACTATAAACATGATGCTAGTTTAACTGTATTGATTGTTCTTTTAGCATGACTCAAACACAACGAGCATTTGAATCAGCCACACACATTTAGCATTGCTAATGAAGACATACTCTTGGAAATAAATGAATAAGTAATGGCGTAAAACCGTTAAATATGGTGAATGCCATTTAAAGTGTGATGCTTATATCACTTTAACTGTTTTCATATCCAAGTCAACAGTATATGAAATAGTGATGGATTTCAAAACACTGCTTCATGAAGCTTCAAAACCTTTACGAAACTTTTGTTCTGAATCAATGGTTCGGAGTGCGTATCAAACTTCCAGAGTGACGTAATTTCAGTAAACGAGGCTTCATAACGTCATAACGGTTCACTTCAAAATTTCAATGGTTCATCGCTGGGGGGGATAATCTCGAGTCACTGAGAACCAATGAACAAGTGTCTGTGGGTTTGTGAGTTTTATACATTTGTAGACATTTTAATTAGACATTAGTATAATTTAAAGGTGGGGTAGGTAGGATTTTTATAAAAAAACTGTTTTTCAAATTTGTTTAAACTGTCTTTATATACCAATACATAATTAAAATGTAAGTGCTCTGAAAAAGAGAGTATAAAAATCGAGTGACCTTTTAATCTGCAATAAACACAGCTCATTATTTCCATTCGGGACGAAACAATTGATTGGTTTGGGCGACTGTCACTCACTCTCGCAACCATGGCTACCACCACTGTTGCTACAAGATCTGCCCATATGCACGCGCACCCGTTTGATTTGAGGAGTGCAAGAGAGGCGCGGAACCTACGAAGAGTAAAATTATGGCAGAGAAAGAGCATTCAAAATTCAAAGCACCTGCATATGCAGTCAGCGAAGGCAAACAAGGCAAAAACTACTTCCTCGGACCCTGGTTGCCCGCACTCTTGAACGACCTCCTCTGCTTCGCCCTCGACCCCGGACCTCTCCTCGAACCGACGATGCGGTACTTGTCACCGGAGTGTAACGTTAGACCTCATCAGTCAACAATGTTTTCATCATGGAAACTCTTGTACATGCAAAACACCGTATATGTTATGAATCTTACACGAAATTCACCTTCATCACAGTTTAACTGATGGTAATGGAAAAACGTGTATCAATGCAACCTGTTTTTAGCTTTGCCTTATAAATATAGCTCGTTACCTATAAATATAGCTCCGAATCAAACAAAATATATTTTAAACTTTACCAGTATCGATATGCTAGCTTGATAGTGAGTACTAAAAGCCATCTTATTTGTTTATATTTATAGTGATAAAGTTAGGTATTTTATTACATGTGATTCTGACATGATGTCACTGCATACACTGTGCTCCTTCCTCTCCACTTGTCTCAGGTAAATAAATAAGTAAGTAATTAAATGCGTCTTCCAGCTGAGCCTGAGCGTTTGGCGTCGCACGTTCATGTGTTTTGGGGGCGTGGCTTTGGAAGGAGCCCAGAAGGGAGGGGGTGGGAGTGAATGGAAATAATTTGCTGTGTTTACAACAGTCGTGAGAGGTCTACAGACACTCGATTTTTATACTCTCTTTTTCAGAGTACTTACATTTTAATTATGTGTTGGTATATAAAGACAGTTTAAACAAATTTGGAATGTTTTTTTTTTAGAAAAATCCTACCTACCCTGCCTTTAAATTAATAATGGTAGTTAATAGTCTCTTATGGGCCTGTTTTGCTGATACATTCATAGAACAAACAAAACAAACCCTGACAATTGATAAAAGAACGTATATACACTTGCTAATCTTATTAGATGATCTTATTAGGCCATGTTAGCCTGGGTTTTTGTTGCATTTACACTGTTCTGACCACTAGGTGTCACCGTGGAGACGGGTGTCAGATTATTTCGAAGCCTCGACACAATAGGGCACATTTCAGTGTTTCACGAGCCTCGATCTGCCCACCAATAATAAAAAAACTAAATTATATACAATAGACCGCTGCTGCATAAACACGTACAATAAACACTCCTGCTAATACAATATGCTTTAGTGATTCGCTCATGCACTGTTGACATGAGGTAGTTTAAAACATTTCTAACATGAAGATAGTTTAAAACTTGTAAAGATCGCTCCATTTAGGAATTCAGGGCTCTCACGTTTTGAAGACAAGCAAGAGTGACATACTCGTCTGAAACTTTCGGAAGATGTTGTAGCAGAATCACGTGAACAATTCCAGGCTATGCTTTTTTTTCATTGGGTGTTGCGTTAAATCATACCCAGATACAATAGTGCTATTTTCTGATTGGCTATTGTGTAGCCCCTTTCTTTTTTTGATTGGTTGATAAGTGGCAGGTTCGACTAAGAACTCCAGGGGAGACGCGCTTGATTCCTGTCGGTTCCATAGTGAGAGTGGCGCGGCCAGATAAATTTTGGGCGATGCAGGATATTAAATATATTATAAATAGTTTTTCCGCGTGAGAAATACAGTGCATGACAAAAGACCGAAATGAGTGACTGTCACGCTCAATGCGTGACACTTGAGAGCCCTGGGAATTATATAATCGAACAAAACAAAAAAAGAAGAGATGTGTAATAAAAAGACCATTTTGACAAGATGTTGATTTAAGATGCATTCTTAAAGCACACTCTAGACCAGGGGTGGGGAACGTCCGGCCCCCGGGCCGTAACCGGCCCGCAAAACAGTTTGATGCGGACCGCGAGTCAATTCCTCCCCCCCAAAAAAAAAAAAAAAACTTCAGAAACAAAAATCTCAGCAATTACTTTTCCTGTGATAGAAAACACAAAATAGGCAAAGTGGCAAGCAGCACGAGTCCACAAGCCGTGAGAGCAGGGCGTGGCCAGTAGCGCGAGTGTTAATGAGTCACCTGAGTTCGAGTTCAAGCACCGGTTTCAAGTTTCTCACGGATGAACTTCGGGGGCGAGCGCGCCGCACCGGTTTCAAAAAAAATAACGCAGTCGGCACCGCCGCACAGTCTTCTGTCAGACCAGATGTTGTCAGGCTATATGTCAGTAAAACTCAGAAAAACGAACTTACTTACGTTACGTCGTGCCAGCCGTTTGTTCGCAGCGCGCACTCTTCAATCACGCAAAATAAACTACTAACATGTAACGTCGTGTTCTGTCGTCAATTAAGTATTGAAATAACCAAAAGGGAGATTAAAGCTGCGTCAAAACTCTATGTCGGGGCTTTTGTATTCCTTTGTAGGCTACATAAATGTTACACATTTTGGCGTAGCCCTACTCATTTTTCATTATTAATATTCTAACATTTTATCAATATTGCAAAGTCATCAAAACTGACTAAATATTTTGTGACCAAAAATGTGAAAAATAGGCCTACATCTAGCCTAAATGATCGTTCATGACATTCTTTTAACTATAAGCAACCCAATTTGTCTAGATCTGTATTATTTCCTTTGTATAATGAGCTTAAATATTGCTGCGCAGTCGTGTGATTTAGTCTGCTTGATTAACATTATTACAATGTATTCCTAACTCTGATATGTAGCCTAAATATAAGGTCCTCGAATGTGTTAGAATAATTCACCAGCATCAGTCTTTTCACAGTTTCTATCACTCCGCTTGTCTGTGTTTGCACAACTTGCATCATTAAGCCAGTAGGTGGTGACAAGTGACTGTCTTTATGAGTGAACAATTGAAATTTAATTGAACTGATTTAATAGTGCCAAAAACATTGATTAACTCAAGAAAGAAACAAGTTGCTGAAACCAATATTTAATGCTAAAAAGTTTACATCTATGCAAAATAATCCTTGAAAGATTTCTCATTTAAGGCCATTCCTGTTTGGAATATGTGATTGTGTATTGTCAACAATAAGCAGAAACATTTTGCATTCCCATTTTCTAGTGTGGAACATTCATTTCAACATGTATCCTCATTCTCATGTTTAAGAATCTGTTATCTGCTTGACAAATAATTTATGCTACTGCCCACTGACATGCTTTTAAAGCTATTGTTATCAAAAAATGTTGGCATTCAAACACCTTAAAATGCACATATGTAGGTCTGAGAAATCAAAATTTTCTCGGGGGAGGATGCCCCCGAAACCCCCTAACTACCTCACATTTGAATGTGTGTGTCTGTGTGGTAATATGGGCTGGTGTGGCTACAGTGCCAGGACTGAATTTTTTAACCAGTCTGCCCCCTACATATATGCCTACAATATACATTATTCTCTGTATCGAATCATGTTATCTTGTTACCCAGCCCCTGATGTTTCAGGCTCAGCCCCTGGTGTTTTTAAAACCTAGAAACGCCCCTGCTCATTACAATGGCCCTTAAAGGTGCCCTAGAATGTGAAATTGAATTTATCTTGGCATAGTTAAATAACAAGAGTTCAGTACATGGACATGACATACAGTGAGTCTCAAACACCATAGTTTTCTCTTTCTTATTTAAATCTCGTTTTTGAAAAACACCCCTGAAAAACAGGCGAATCTCCACATAACACCAACTGTGACGCAACAGTCGGGATCATTAATATGTACGCCTCTAAAAATTTGCATATGCCAGCCCATGCTCAGTGCCAGGCGGAACTGCGCAGCCGAATCATCAGAAGTTCTGCAGGTGAAGAAACAAGCAGGAGGAGGATCATAGGGAAAATGGCAGATCTATCTATAATCGGATACCGCTACAGTTTAATTCGAAGTTGTTAGTTGCTCTGCCCATTTCACCACGGACTGTTTTTCTAACCTGGAACAATATCAAGCAGCCAGGCTTCTCTCGGCGTCTCAAACGGACGAAGGGGGCAATTTCAACTAACGTTATATTCCCGCAAGCGGTAAGTAGTGATTTTATTAACGATAATTTACACTGTGTTATCTAGATCCAGCGCGATATTGTTTTTTTCCTCGAGAGACATCGTGGCTTGCAAACGAGCGAACGAAGCATGGCAGTTGCTCAGTGTTTGGATGTACAAATGAACACAAAAGTATTTTTTAGCTCCTTCATCCGTGCCTCTGAAGAACCAGTGGGTTATGTGAATTTCTGATGTGTAATTGTTCAAGTTCAGACAGATAATCTTTCTCTCAAAGTCGTTCAACACTGTTTATGCATCAGTAAATCGCGTTGCAGTGATAAGATCTTCATTCACGCGATCAACAGGCTGTCATCTGCTCAATGCTCATCTGCAACCTTTTATGTGATGGGAATAGATCTAAATACTTTAAAAACTTCTCATGATTCGTTAATCCCGATAGCTGTAATAGTAAAAACGTATAAAAGCTGTAATAGTAAAAGTTTTCCAGATAGCTCTACATAATGCCAGATATTTCATATGCAAGCATGTCAGCCAATCACAGCAGTGGGCAACAACACTGAAGTCTCACAGCAGACACGCCCCTTCAAACAGAGTGTTCAAATCAATAGATGAAATCAGGCTAGGAAATATGCCTTTTATTTCTAAATTATAACCAATTTTGATCTAAAAAACATACTAACATTATAAGGGCACCCCAGGAAACATTATAAAATAATAAAATAATCCATTCTAGGGCACCTTTAAAGAATGTTACAAAATTGTAAATGGCCCTTGATAGGAAAAAGGTTCCCCACCCCTGCTCTAGACAGTAACAGCAAACAATGCCAAGTATTTGAATGTTTGAGCAGCAAGCTCATTGGCCGCTGATTCAACAGCAACCAATCAGTTGTGCTAAGTAGATAACGACATGATTGCTACCAATCAGTTAAAGACTTATCAGCCTGCACCATTCAGAGTTTCATGCCAGAACTATGTAATGTTGGATATCTAAAGATTATCCTGTGTGGCTTAACCCTTAGGGGTCCAACTGGTTTTTGGGGTCCTTGAGATGTTTTGAAATGCCCTGACATTTGTGATTTTTTCAGTTGCTTATTAACATATTAATGGCAAAGGTGTCATTACACTATTCAGCACAAAGGGGCTACCATAATATGTGAGCAGCATGTATGTACATGTTTGCATTTTTGAGAGAATAATGTTTATGGATAAAACAATTGAAAAGACAAAAAAAAATTCGTTTCTGAAATAAGGCCACAAAATACATACTAAATATGTGTCCACGCGACTTTTGACTAATGGATGTTGTCGCCTAGAGTTTTTCTGAAAATCATCTTGCCTACTCGTTCACACACATATATATATATTGCTTTTAATTAATTTAGAATATAGTTAGCAATATAATCCAAATATAAATGTAAGTCAAAAGCACATTTAGAGTACACAGTCATACATGGAAACAAATCCTGTTTAAAATGGGCCATTCTACAGAATTTGTTGAAAGTTAGAGTTGGAAATGTTTTTTTTTAAATGTGCCTTTTTCCACAAATTTTGATATTCACAGATATCGTTTTATCACCCAGGCATAAGTTGAAATGTACTCACTTGAGTATCTTCAGCTCACACACAGGATTCTTCAGTCCCTTACATATCTCTTTGACTCCAGAGTCCAGCAGACGGCTGTTGTTCATGTTCAGCTCTTTCAGGATGGTTTTAGAGGAGAGAACAGTAGCTAGAACTGAACAGCTTTTCTTTGTCAGCTCACAATTATTCAGCCTAAACACAAAAACACCATAATTTATAATTCTGCACATATACAAAGCACATTAGATCAAAAGCTCTTCATATCTGCTCACACGTGACTGACAGTAATTTAAAATTAAAGAACAAAACAAAAAAAACTGAGAAGTTATAATATATATAATCATGTATACTTACTTGATTTTCTCCACTTTGCTATGAGAGTCCATCAAAAGAGCAGAGAATTTCTCCCAATCCAGATCTCCTAATTTATCTTCACTCAGATCCAGTTCTGTCAGCAATAATGGACTTTTACCCAGAACTTTAGTGAGATAGTCACACGCTTCCTGTGCAGCAACACTTTTCAGAAACCTACAGGAAGTAAAAGAGAATTTAGATTTGATAATTTTGTTAGATTTTTATGGTATTCGCAACTCAATCTTTCAATAACTGCCTCCAGTTTCACTGATAAAATATCTAATATACAAATCAGCAAGAAAATCTGAAAACAATTATTTGCAAAAATTATTAAATGTGCTTTAAGCGATGCTGGGAGTCGTAACTTCTTGTTGACATTCGAATTGTTGTCAAACAAAACGGAGGCTAGCTAGACCCTCCCTCCTCCTCATCCCGTCTCCTCCCTCCTCCCCTCCCTTCCGGCATAAAGGAAAGTCTAGTCACTACAAACAAAGTTAAGTTTTACTGAGTTTACATTGTTTACAAGTTTACATTGAATACTTCATTCAATATGTAATGTCGCCAAGTTAGATAAAGGGTTTTATATATTGCAGAACAGAATGCAGAAAAAGAGAAACATTATTTTAAAATCGTTTCGCCACCTGAAGCTATAACTATAGCTCCCATACAAGGACGCAATAATAGCAAGATAACGTAGCTTCGCGTTTCCCAGTCAGCATAAACAACGGCGGCGTCGTAAACAAATTTAGTCAAAGTTGTCAATAGCCTATAAATGAACATTCAAATTCATAACAAAGAGTGGATGAAAACAATCATTCACACAAATTGTCGCCCTACTGTGAATTTGCTTGATCATTTACAATAGAGATTGATCGCTAGCTGCTAGAAACATAACGTTATATGTTGTATTCACCAAAGTTAACGCTGACTGCATAGTTCTAGCTAATTACATCCTTGTGTTGGTTTGGCGAACATGAACGTCAGTTTAGAAAGAAATATGGATTTACCTGTTCTGCAAAAACAGAGCAACTGAATGTGGATCGGAAGCCCTTCTGCCGGCGGAGAACTCGCCACCTTTCGAAGTTTTTTCCGATGTAAATTCGGTATTTCGCGCGTTCCTTATCCTCGTCCCTTATCCCTGTCCCTCTTCTTTGCAATTTGTTCATCGGAACGTCGTCTCTTTGGTCGTGTGTCGGCCATAATTCAAACTTCCCTCTTCATGCTTCTCTCTCTCCTCCACACCCACTTCATGTGCACGCACACTAACCCCCCAAACCCCACCCTCAAATACTTCTTGCCAGTGATTGGCTGGAGCACTGTTTTGTTGTGTTTCATGGTGCGGGTGAGCCCAGTTTGTTTTTGTTGCCGTTTGTGGAGCCTGTGGTGTCTACAGAGACCGCGTTTTTTTACAGTGTGTTCAGGGGACAGGCAGCTAGCGGATAGTGAGGAGATGTTTGCTGTATGTGACAAAAAATGTTTTGGCCTAAAAAACGCGTGGCATCGCTTACAGCACCTTTAATATAATAATTTGTTTTTATTTTTATGTCACAAAACCCATGAAATTCAGTTGTGTAAGTGGTGGATTGCTTTGAATGGCAATTCTTTAAATTAATCTTTGTCTTTATAATGCACATTTATCCTCTCTACTTTCATATAGATGATTTCATATCTATGTCTTATTTTTAAATGTTTGAAGACAATTATGACCTGGTGCACTTTAATTTAAAAGAGTCATCCTGTAGTAAATCACTGAGCTCCTTCACTCCTGATTGGCCAGGATCATTTCCTCTGAGATCCAGCTCTATCAGGTGTGAAGATCTCACAGCTGAAGCCAGAGCTTTATAACCTTCTTCTGTGATACTGCAGTCTGAAAGTCTAGAACAGAATAATCAGTTACTCCACAAATGTCCTGAACAATATTAATCCATACAAAAACAGATCAAACAACAGGCCCAAAGACTTTTAATATATTAGTCATCAACTAACCTGAGTCTCTCCAGTTTACAATTCTCTTTCAGTCCTTCAGAGAGCAGCTTCACTCCTGAATCCTGCAGATTATTATTGCTCAGGTCAAGATCCTTCAGTTTGCTGTCTGAAGAAAGAACTGAAGCCAGAGCTGAACAGCTTTCCACTGTTAGATCACACTTACTGAGCCTACACATAATGCAAAATGTTATCAAATGCATCATATTCCTGTGATTTCTGTGGTGTTGAGTGTAGCTGATGATGAAATGTACTCACTTGAGTATCTCTAGTTCACACACAGGATTCTTCAGTCCCTCACAGATCTCTTTGACTCCAGAGTCCAGCAGACGGCTGTTGTTCAGGTTCAGCTCTTTCAGGACGGTTTTAGAGGAGAGAACAGTAGCTAGAACTGAACAGCTTTTCTTTCTCAGCTTATTTAAACTCAGCCTAAACACAAAAACAGCATTATTTACTATTCAGTACATATTTAACACACATCAGATCAACAGCTCTTCATATCTGCTCACACATGTGACTGACAGTCTTTTATAATACAGAACAAACAGAAGTTTTAATGTATAAATCACATTGACTTATAATATATATAATCATGTATACTTACTTGATTTTCTCCACTTTACAATGAGAGTCCATCAAAAGAGCAGAGAGTTTCTCTCCATCCAGATCTCCTAATTTATCTTCACTCAGATCCAGTTCTGTCATTATTAATGGACTTTTACCCAGAACTTTAGTGAGATACTCACATGCTTCCTGTGCAGCAGCACTTTTCAAAAACCTACAGGAAGTAGAAGAGAATGTTAGATTAGTTAATTTTACAATTGTGAACATGCTGTTGATCCACACACATACTTACATAGTGATACTGTTTAAAGAAAAAAAGTTTTGTGCAGTACATGTATTACCAATTGATCTGAAATGCTGTTAATACAATGAATTTATGCGTTGATCTAGCATATTATATATGATATTTTATTGATTATTGATGTCACATTGCAGCATTGTTGGAAAGCCGTTCATTTTACTAAGTACAGTTTTTAAATCACCTGATGGTCTTTAATGTACAGCGTTCATCCTGTAGTAAATCAAAAAGCTCCTTCACTCCTGAATGTCCAGGATAATTTCCTCTGAGATCCAGCTCTATCAGGTGTGAGGGGTTTGATCTCAGAGCTGAAGCCAGAGCTTTATAACCTTCTTCTGTGATAATGCAGTCTGAAAGTCTATTTAAAAAAAAAAAAGTTTGTTTATTCTTTGTTAGAACACAGATTATCATGTACTGAAATTGAAACTTCAGCCTATATAGTCTTTTTTTAAGTTCATCTAATCAAATAGGATATTGACATATGTAAATTAATATACAAAAATGTAGATTTAAATATACACACTTCAGTTTTTCCATTTTGCATTGTGTATTTTCCAACAGAGGACAGATCTTCTTCATTCCAGAGTTTCCTACTTTATTGTCACTCAGATCCAGCTCTATCAGGTTTGAAGGGTTTGAATTAAACGCTGAAGTCAGAGCAGCACAACCTTCTGCTGTAATACTGTTATTATTCAGCCTGAAGAGAAACAAAACAAAGACAGGAAACATTCTTCAGTTTCTCTCAATAACTTTTTTAATGAACAACAATGATCATTTTAATCATTAATAAGGTACTGAAAATATGACACAAAAAAAAAGTTATATGTGAAATATTTTACTTATAAAAGTATAAAACAATATGAAATACTCACATCAGTGTGTTGAGTTTACAGTGTTTATCCTTCAGTAGAGCAGCGATCTGATTCACTCCTGTGTCTCCTAGTTCACGTCCACTCAGAATCAGTTCTCTCTGGAGTAATGGGTTTTTACCCACAATTCCTCTCACATACTCACAGGCTTCGTCTGCAGCAGGACTCAAAAACCTGCAGAAGGGAAGATTGAGCAGGAATTAATCAAATTCTCACCATTTACAATGTAATGGAAAGTAAAGAAAATATTGCTAAAAACTAATTTTTTAGTTTTTGAAATCTATAACTTTGGTACAACAACGACACACTGTTTTATAAGTCATAATATTTTTATAAATAATTTTCCTGCATATCATTTATTTTCATCATTTCTCACCTCAGTATTTTCAGTGAACAGGACGGATCCTGTAGTAAATCACTGAGCTTCTTCACTCCTGATTGTCCAGGATCATTTCCTGTGAGATCCAGCTCTATCAGGTGTGAAGGGTTTGATCTCAGAGCTGAAGCCAGAGCTTTATAACCTTCTTCTGTGATACTGCAGTTTGAAAGTCTACAGAAAATACATAAACATGAATACAGTTATTACACAATATAAACACAAATGTATTATAAATAGGGGTGTGAATCTTCACTGGTCTCATGATTCAAATCGATTATGATTATTATGTCAACGATTCGATTCAATTCAATATCACGATGCACTGCATCCTCAATTTTCAATATTACTGCACATGGCTACATTTTTGGCAATGAATACAAGCAGTCAGATATATGAACTCCCTTTTTATTTTATCTGCTCCAAGAAAGTACACTTTCTGAATGTAGCAATCATCAAACAAAACTTAAGTCTGAACCAATGTTCCCTTTCATTTATTTGAATTTACTCTAATTAATTTACAATTAGTGCTGTCAAATTTAACGTATGCGATTATTTTTTGTCCAGTTTAACATGTTAAAATATTAAACGCAATTGGCGCAGCATCTGTTTTTTCTGTCATTCGTTACATTATGTGATCACGCTCTTATTCACGCAAAAGCTTTTAAAGAGCTACAAGACAACAGAAAATGCGCGGTCTGTGAATGTCCTGTCTGTGACAGACACACGACGCACAGAAAGACACGCCAGAATCGAGTTCTCTCTCGCGCTTGTACAAACAGTAACACACACATTTATGCCCGTTTACTACAGTAAAGTTGACCAAGGGAATTGACCAAGCAAGGGAGCTTGTGTCATGGAGTGGAAGCGGGACTAATTTGCATATTCAGGGTGTAGAAATACATTAAAGCTATTTTAAGGCATGAAGAAATTAATTTCACAGGAAAAAACAACATTTAAATATCTTTGATAATGAAAGGTGAGTTTTAAAGAATAAAACAATTTACTATAGGGGGACTTTAAAAACAGTAATTTAACCCTTTTACCCGAGTTTCTCCAGTGTGCAGTTTGTATTTTCTAATCCATTCTTGAGTTTCTTCACTCCTGAATCCTGCAGATTATTGTTGCTGATGTCAAGCTCTTTCAGACTGGAGTTTGATCTCAGGACTGTAGCGAGAGCTGAACAGCTTTCCTCTGTTAGACCACACTTACGCAGCCTAATATGATGAACAGGAGAGACATACATAATTAAATGTGTGCATCATATTTTGCATTAAATTCTTACATTTAATCAATGAAGGCAATTACAATAATAAGACAAAATCGCTGTTACTAAGCAAATTAAATCAGTATCAACAAAATTCATCTTTGCAATGCAGAGGAAACACAGAAGCTGCATCTGAAGTGTCATTTAGATGCATTTAAACAGACAGTTTAATGCAACTCAGTGGGACATGAATACATTTAACCTGCAGTTACAAATGCATAAATAATATTTTGATGATTAAAACATAAAATGCTGAATAATGATATATGAAATTGTTAATTAAAACAGCTAGTAGGTGGCAGCAATTCACTGTTAATGAGTGAGTCATTGCAATTTAAACAATTCATCCAAACTGGTGATTCATTCAGACATTCAGCGGCATTTTTGCCCCCTTATCTTACATTTTGGGAAAATCTAAATACATTTTGACAGACTAAATATAGATAAAACATAGACTAATGGCACTCTAAATGTGCACTTGCACTAGTCTAACCTACTAGAATATATCACGTTTCTTTGCACTCTATTGGCCCTATCATACACCCGGCGCAATGCAGCGACAAGTGCGACGCAAGTGTTTTTTGCTAGTTTCAGCCCGATGCAGTTTTCATTTTGACGTCCTGCCCGACGTTGTTTAAATAGCAAATGCATTTGCACACATCTGTGCGCCCATGGGCTGCTGGTAACGAGGTGTGTTCAGGCGCATTGTTGGGGAGTTGCTATTTTGAGGCAACTGAAATAGACTGAGCCACTGACCAACTGAAACCTGGTGTAACATTTGTTTGGTTATTTAAAGAGCGCATTAGTAATGTGCGCCTATAGGCGGGTCCCCAACGCATGTACACTCTGCATATTAACACACAGGGATGCGCAGCAGCACACAAACATGCCAAATATGAAAAATAAAAGGACATTTACATTTTACATTTATGCATTTGGCAGACGCTTTTATCCAAAGCGACTTACATTGCGTTATCCTACACATTTATACATAGGTATGTGCAATCCCCTGGGATTGAACCCACAACCTTGCGTTGTTAACGCAATGCTCTTACCACTGAGCTACAGGAAAGCGTAGGATTACAATGTAAACGATTAATATTGTGTACATAAAGATATAGTGGAATCCGGCTTGTCCCGTAGATAGTTGTGCTTTAACCTCGCGCACGAACAGATCTGTTTGCTCTCTGGAGATGCGTTCAGTCTTTCCGCTTGCAAATTCCATTTAAATAGCGAATCCGCCATGGTGCAAGCGCAACTGGCTTTTTTAAGGGAATGGGAAATAGTTTTTTTGCACTTTATGCTCAAAACACCCATTACTCATTAATAGAATAGGGACAACCCTTTTAGACCATGCGCCGGGAGCGCCGACCATTTTTCCTGTCGTTAAACTAGCAAAAGTAGATTTGGACATTCCCTAAGTGCACTTGCGCCGTGTACCTTAGACAATGCGCTTAGATCATTAAAATAGAGCCCTATGAGAGTGTTTTTTGTATGTTTTTTTATTGATATACTTGATAATGTCAGATTACACATCGTTAAAACAACAATTACAATATTATCATAGACGATATATATCGCACACCCCTACTAGTCGCCACAATAAACATAAGCATATCACCCAGCCCTACTCCGCGCCTCCCTTCAAGTGCTCTCCTTGCACACTTGAAAAGCCAGGTGCATGAAAATAGCTGCTAAGTTAAAACTGTGTCTTAAAAACTAGTCTGGTCAACCAGCAATTAGCTACGGCTACTCAGTCTTAATTTTCAGAATTCTACCAATCTACCTTTTTATGTAACTGACTTAAAGAGATGATCAATGGCAGTCTTAAAAAAAAAAATAGATGACTAATTTGTAAGGCTAGTCTAAGATCTTTATGCAAGCGGCCATTGATCTATATGATGGCTCAGTTAATCTTAGATTAATCTACAATGACAATATTTTGAAAATGTAATATCAAATATTATTTTGCTTTAAAGATGCTTTGTAAAGTATAATACAATGTAAAAATACTTACATCAGTGTGTTGAGTTTACAGTGTTTATCCTGCAGTAGAGCAGCGATCTGATTCACTCCTGTGTCTCCTAGTTCACGTTCACTCAGATTCAGATCTCTCAGGAGTAACGGGTTTTTACCCACAATTCCTCTCACATACTGACAGGCTTCATCTGCAGCAGGACTCAAAAACCTTCAGAAGGAAAGATGAAGCAGGAATTAATTCAGTTTTTAACAAAGCTTAGTATTTAAAAAAATATATTTTTAAAGACTAATGTTAATCCTTGTTAACTTTAACAACAACAAAAGATTATGCAGTTTACTGCATTACTGAATTTACAGCCACTTTTCCACTTTTGGGCCAAACTGTTCTAAGAACAATAAGAAACCGTTCCATTAATATTTCCACTTGATCCTGGTTTGGCACAGCACAATTACAAACTGTTCTCAGGCTGGAATTCTCAGCACGATTAGCTAACTGTGCTGAACCATGCAGGTAGAATGTGGGTAGTAGGGGTGTAAAAATTAATCGTTTCTACGATGCATCGCGATGCAGACGAGGACGATTCGGTATCGGTTCAGTAATAGACGATAACCGATTATAATGTACTGACGCTTTTCTGACGTCATTTGTCGCGTACGTGCTTTGTCGCAGTAGCATACAATGGCAGAGGGAGGTGAGACGCGAGTGCGATAAAATAAAAAATGCTCCAACTACTTTAAAAGCCTACATCTGGGCACATTTCAGCTTTTATGAACAACCTGGTAAGCACGACCTGCAGAAGTCGCGCTGTGTGCGCTCATGTCACGCACAAATAGAATATGCAGGTAATGTCACAGTGTCTGGTTTGTGTTTCCCTGGGTCACCACTAGAGGTCCTCTTTCTCCACGGTGTCATTCACTCTTACTACATTTCCCATCATCCTGTTCTGTCACTCATTGTATCATTGCACACAGCTGTTTCCCGTCACCTCATTAGTATCTGTGTATATATACCCTGGTTGTTTCAGTGTTTGTCACGGAGTCCTTGTTTTATGTCAGCACTTCTGAAGTTTGTATCTGCCTTGTTCATGTGTATTTCTTGTGTTTTGGATTGCCTTACCGGATATTTGACCCTTGCCTGGACTAGTTGTGAGTACGGATTACCCAATAAATATCACTGCTTTTGGATCTACCTTTTCCTGTGTGTGTTCGTGACAGAAGGACTCCGTCACAATGTCAAGATCCAGCAGTACGGGTTTCCATATCCTTCCCCCTACTGGGAGGAAAGGAACCCAGCACGGTGGGGTTTCTCGAGCCGGAGAGACGGAACCGCGTTTGAACATTTTTCAGTGTTTCGCGCTGTGGGCCCGTCAGACTGAGGAGGCCATGACGGTTAATTCCCCCGAGTCCCCTTCCATCAGACACGGAGGTCATCAGACATTTGAGGGAACTCGTCTGGCCAGGTTTTCTGGGACCCGTGGAGGTCGTGGGAGGGGAGGTGTTAGATGTGAGCCCCGGCACCACTCTCCGCTTCAGTTCCTCTTCGACCCTGGGTTGGTGATGTCCAGCCCAGGGCCCCATTCGCCACTGGTAACGTCCAGCACAGACCCAGTTCCGGTGGCCCCGAAACGGAGGAGGAGAAGGAAGACTTCCTCCATGCCTGTTCCGGTGGTCCCAGTTCCGGTGGTCCCAGTTCCGGTGGTCCCGAATCCAGTGGTCCCGAGTCCGGTGGTCCCGAGTCCGGTGGTCCCAGTTCCGGTGGTCCCAGTTCCGGTGGTCCCGAGCCCGGTGGTCCCAGTTCCGGTGGTCTCAGAACTCCCCATCATCAGTCCTGCCATGGCCAGGAAGGCCGTGTTCCTCTTCTATGCAGTGGCGGTACTGCATGCGTGGAGGAGACACAGTGTCGCTGCCGAGCCTGTTCACGTCACGCCTGCCGAGCCAGTGTCTTCGGACAAGATGGCCGCCGCCGAGCCTGTTCACGTCATGCCTGCCAAGCCTGTGTCTTCGGACAAGATGGCTGCCGCCGAGCCTGTTCACGTCACGCCTGCCGAGCCTGTGTCTTCGGACAAGATGGCCCAGCCCGAGACTGTTCACGTCACGTCTGCCGATCCAGAGACTGTTCACGTCACGTCTGCCGATCCAGAGACTGTTCCTGTGTCGGAGGCTGTACCCGTCAGCTCTGCCACGGCCAAGAGGGCGGTCTTCACTTTTTATATGGTTGTTGTCCTGCGTGCCTGGGCTGCACACACCACCAAGATGGCAGCCTCCAGTCCAGTTGGAACCACGGACATTGTGCTGGAGCCGGTGTTTGTTCCTGAGCCAGTGTCTGTATCTTTTCCTGTGCCTGAGCCGGTGGTGTCTGTGCCTGAGCCGGTGGTGTCTGTTCCAGTTCCTGAGCCGGTGGTGTCTGTTCCAGTTCCTGAGCCGGTGGTGTCTGTTCCAGTTCCTGAGCCGGTGTCTATTCCAGTTCCTGAGCCGGTGTCTATTCCAGTTCCTGAGCCGGTGTCTATTCCTCCGCCCTGGCCGCCCGAGGGAGAGTCTCCGCCGTGGCCTCCTGATGGGTCGTCTTCGCCGTGGCCTCCTGATGGGTCGTCTTCGCCGTGGCCGCTCGAGGGGAAGTCTCCACCCTGGCCACCCGATGGACGATCTGCTCCACCCTGGCCACCTGAAGGGTCGTCTCCGCCCAGACCGCCCATTGGACTACCTGCTCCACCCTGGCCACCTGAAGGATCGTCTCCGCCCAGACCACCCGATGGACGATCTGCTCCACCCTGGCCACCTGAAGGGTCATCTCCGCCAAGATCGCCCGATGGACTGTCTGCTTCTCGCTGGCCGCCCGATGGACTGTATGTTTGGCCCTGGCCGGTGGCTAAGCCATCACCCCCTGTTCCTGTTCCCCTCCATGGACCTGGCCCTCCATCCCTCCCCCTGATCCTCCACCATTCCACCTCCCTCCTGGACTCTTGTTTTATTGTTTTTTGGAGCGTCTGGTAGCCGCTCCGTAGAGGGGGGGGTTATGTCACAGTGTCTGGTTTGTGTTTCCCTGGGTCACCATTAGAGGTCCTATTTCTCCACGGTGTCATTCACTCTTACTACATTTCCCATCATCCTGTTCTGTCACTCATTGTATCATTGCACACAGCTGTTTCCCGTCACCTCATTAGTATCTGTGTATATATACCCTGGTTGTTTCAGTGTTTGTCACGGAGTCCTTGTTTTATGTCAGCACTTCTGAAGTTTGTATCTGCCTTGTTCATGTGTATTTCTTGTGTTTTGGATTGCCTTACCGGATATTTGACCCTTGCCTGGACTAGTTGTGAGTACGGATTACCCAATAAATATCACTGCTTTTGGATCTACCTTTTCCTGTGTGTGTTCGTGACAGGTAATAACACTAGCTTGATAAACCACGTTAGCCGTTTTCACCCCGAGCTGTTATCGCCCGGCAGAGTCTGACTGCTTTAGAGATGTGCGGATGAGCTCCAACACCGAATCCGCAGCCAAAACTAAATCATCCACCCGCCGCCCCAATACTTTTCTCTGATTTAAGTATCCACACCCGATGGTCAAATTACAATTATTCTGTGTTACGCGTGATTATAAATGGATGATCGCTACCTTCAACAGCGGATTCAGCGACGGTTGATGCACACATCTTTAATGGTAACATAATACACTGATTAATGAGCGCTGCTTTTAAATGAACATTTCTTTAAAACAAAATTTCTTTGACAGATTTTCCTTTTCTTAATGGCATAAACAAACTCCCTTGAAACTTAACTGTCTGGAATGTCACTGTTTCTGTCACTGTGACTTCCCGAACAGGCGAGCACACACACGCACACGTGTGCACACATCACTTTTGAAGTAAAATGTTAATTTGAGGATGCAGTGCATCGCGATGCATCGAATTGAACTGAATCGATGACATGATAATCGTAATCGAACCGAACCGTGAGACCAGTGTCGGTTCACACCCCTAGTGGGTAGTGATGTCAGCACTCAGAACTGACGGTTCACAAAGACCCGCCGGGTCAGCGCCATACAGCAGATGGCAGGTTATGATTGGTCAGATAGCCTGTCAATCAAACTCCCTGCGAAGAGTGAATTGGACAGTTGTCTGTCGCCTGGCTACCAGTTTCTCTGTAGCTGTCAAGGCGCACTATTTGAGTGAAGTAAACAAGTAAATAATCAAATTAAAATCCTCCATCCTCCATAAAGTGATCCCTATTTACATCTAATGCCATCTGTAAACTCTTGCATTACCGAGGATATGACTACTGCAGTTGTATTACATTCCAAAGAGCTCTGCTATCAGCCCCACAATGGAAAATTAAACCACATTCGTACTAGCTGGGCAAGATCGGCACGCAATAGAACGGTTAAGCAAGGAGAACGGTTTGGCTAGACGGTGGAAAAGAGGCATACATTTCTCTTAATTCATATGTATGTCATTTATTTTGCATTATTTCATCACGTCTCACCTCAGTGTCTTGAGTTGGCACTTCTGATCCTGTAGTAAATCATCGAGCTCCTTCACTCCTGATTGTCCAGGATCATTTCCTGTGAGATCCAGCTCTATCAGGTGTGAAGGGTTTGATCTCAGAGCTGAAGCCAGAGCTTTATAACCTTCTTCTGTGATACTGCAGTCTGAAAGTCTAGAACAGGAATGAAAACATAACATGATTAATTATTATAGAAATTCCAGAAATGAAAGTTCACTTGTAAATCAGATTACTTTTTTCATGCAATGAATAAAATAATGTATTACTTTTTAAATTCAAAGCAAACTATCAGAGATACTTTTTTCAAAAAAGCACGTTACTCTGTATTTTGTTATTTGTACAAATAATATGCAAACTTAGTTTCAGTCAAAAACTGATGGCTAAATATGTAAACAAACTAAAGGCCCAGTGTTACACATTATCTCACCTGAGTTTTTCCAGTTTACATTTATATTTCAGTCCATCAGAGAGCAGCTTCACTCCTGAATCCTGTAGATTATTATTACTCAGATCAAGATCCTTCAGAATGCTGGAGTCTGAACTGAGAACTGAAGCCAGAGCTGAACAGCTTTCCTTTGTTAGATCACACATGCTGAGCCTGATAATAATAATTGAACAACATCAATAATGAAGATACATAATACCATTAATTGTAGGAAAAAGACTACCATGAGAAGTTGACCAAATGTATGGTCTTCCAGCTCTAAACAAATAAATCAGACGCTAAAATCCTGCAATGATTCTATGCCTTATAACAGGTTCTATTCAACTGGCGCATTATAGCAGGGCTATTCAACTTAGGTTTGAATATTTCAGCAGTTATTATGTGTGTCCCGTATTTCTGTTGACTGAACCTGCGATACCAATCATTCGTGTATTAATCATTCTATTTGGTTCGATTCTTTCTAAAAGCGCTTGCATAACGGTCTGAAACTATTCGGATTCGTTCGGACCTAAATTGTTTTCAGTTGTTCACGAGTTGTTTCAGTACGGCCCAACACAGAGTTGCGTTTACTCCCGGGCCCGGACACTATGTTGCAACTATTAAACAGCGTTGCGACAACCAGTGGGAAGATTCAAGTGAGATTTATTAGATGGGTAGAAGAATATATAATTTAGGTCAGTTTCTTTGTAAAGGTGCGTATAGTTTTTAACCTGTGTTTAGGCATTTTTTATACAGTGGGAGTGAATAGCCTGTGGTTATCAAGTCTCACTGTCAGAATATTTTATATATAATGCATTGACAAAAATAATGCATTGTAAATTCAATCCAGCAAATAACAATGAAATTTGTACATCTGGCAGATTTTATATTTATATTTATACATACAAATATTTATATTTATAATAGTAAATTAAATCAAATCTCAAAGTTGAATACAGGCTTTTGCAAAAAAAAAACAAAAACAACAACAATTGACAAAAAAGAAATGGGGAACAGAATATCTAGTGCCCCATATTCGTGTGGTGTCTGTAGTGTTGAGTGTAGCTGATGGTGAAATGTACTCACTTGAGTATCTCTAGTTCACACACAGGATTCTTCAGTCCCTCACAGATCTCTTTGACTCCAGAGTTCAGCAGACGGCTGTTGTTCAGGTTCAGCTCTTTCAGGATGGTTTTAGAGGAGAGAACAGTAGCTAGAACTGAACAGCTTTTCTTTCTCAGCTTACCATTATTCAGCCTAAACACAAAAACATTATTTATTTTTCATCATATATTCAACACACATCAGATTAACAGCTCTTCATATCTGCTGACACGTGACTCATTTACAATCAATTAACAGAGAAGTTATAATGTATAAATCACATTGACTCACTTGATTTTCTCCACTTTGCTATGAGAGTCCATCAAAAGAGCAGAGAGCTTCTCTCCATCCAGATCTCTTAATTTATCTTTACTCAGATCCAGTTCTGTCAGCAATAATGGACTTTTACCCAGAACTTTAGTGAGATACTCACACGCTTCCTGTGCAGCAGCACTTTTCAGAAACCTACAGGAAGTAGAAGAGAATTTATTGGACAAATCTTGGACAAGAGGCAATGTTTTGTTTCTGCTGCTTTGTTTGCGATCAGATCATTTTAAACCAGTAAACTCCTGGAGATTTTTTTAGTCCAGGAATCAACTAAGTGATGCTGTGTGAAATACAGACTGCAAGCATTTTATAATGGATTCTGCCCGAAGAAACATGTTTTAGAGGTTTCAGTTTCTGTTGTTGTACTATATACATATATTGTAGAACCTAGAAACGAGTTAGCATTTTAGCACTCCCAGTTCCATTGTCCTGAAGTCGATGGGTTTTGAAGGGGTTTTTCTTTAATGTCTGGTAAACACAACCTCAAGATAGTTTAATGTTTTATTCAACAAAATAAATAAAATCAGTAATACTGTAACGGTCACCAGCTGGAGTGCCCTTGAGAGCCAGCAGAGGGCACTCCACAACAGACAATCATGTTTCACTCACAGACTACATCTCCCATCATTCTTTGCCCGGACTCATCATCTCTGATTGCATTCACCTGTTTTACCTTGTTAGTTTCAGCCTATTTATTCCATGTTCACTCATTCACTCACTGCGATGTTTTGTATGTTGTTGCACTGCATTTCCGAGCGTTTTCCCTGGTTTCATGTCTCTTGGTTTTTGGATTTCTTGCCTGTTCCGTGGATTACTCTTGTGCCTCTGACCCCTGCCTGTTTTGTTTGTTTGTTTTTACGGACTGCTTGCCTGTGTGTGACCTATTGCCTGTTCTTTGGATTATGCCTTAATTAAAAGCTGCGCTTGGATCTTAACTTTCGTGTCTCGGAGCAATTCGTGACAAATACCCTCCTGTGATTATTATATTATTATTATTATTATTATTTTTTTTTTTTTTAAGCTTTTACTTGTCTTGTAAAAAGCAGTTGCTAACAAGTGGCTAAATGGATCTAAAGAGATTGTTGGGGAAATTAAACCTCATCAGCCAAACAGGTAAACGCATCTACTCACTAGTCCATTTTCACAGCCTCGTTAATTGCACTCTTGCAAACTATTATATTTATTAGCCTTGTAGGAAGCTTAGTGATAGTGTCATTGAAGTCATGCATGTAGTTTGGCCATGGTGTAGTTAGTTTATAGCCTATATTTATCATTTGACTTCTTCAGATTGTATTTATGCTTCAAAATTCTTAATTTGTGAAGATTATTATGATGAGAAATCATAAGATTTTGTTAGTCACAGACCTTATTTAATCCAAAAGCCAAATGAAAAAACCCTATTGTTTTTTTTGTCAAGTTAACCGAGGTGATGCTGACATCTGGGTTGGCCTACAAAAATATGTCATCCCTGCAAAACTCTATAGCGAGAGGTTTGGGTGTGCCATAATAAACCATCTGGCATTGGGTGTACCATACACTCATTGTCGTAATCATACTTTAGATCTAATATTGTCACATGGAATCAATGTTGATGCCATTGAAATTCTGCAAAAGAGCGATGACAACTCAGATCATTATCTAGTCTCATGTATACTACATTTAGCCATTGCTGCAAAGCTGACTCCGTGTTACAAATATGGTAGAACTATCACTTCTAACACTAAAGATTGCTTTATAAATAATCTTCCTGATCAGTTTCATCTCCTCAGCATCCCAGATAGCGTAGAAGAACTTGATGTTGCAACAGAACTTATTGACTCTCTCTTTTCCAGCACTTTAGACACAGTTGCTCCTCTGCGCTTAAAGAAAGTAGTCCAACCCCGTGGTACAACGAGCACACTCGGGCCCTAAAGAGAGCAGCCAGAAAAATGGAGTGTAACTTGAAGAAAACAAAACTAGCCGTTTTTCGAATTTCGTGGAGAGAGAACACTATTGCATACAGAAAGTCCTTAAAAACTGCTAGATGTGCTTATTTTTCTACTCTCTTAGAAGAAAACGAACATAAATCTAGGTATTTATTTGATACAGTGGCAAAATTAACAAGAAATTAAGCCTCTACTTCTGAAGTTTCCAAAGAGCATAGCAGTAATGACTTCATTACTTACAAGATTGATACTATTAGAGAGAAAATTATGACTATGCAACCGTCTACTACAGTATCGCATCAGACAGTGCATTGTTGTCTCCCTGAGGAAAAATTTCATTCATTCGTTGCAATAGGAGAAGAAGAATAGTCTAAACTCGTTAAATCATCTAAATCAACAACATGTATGTTAGGCCCTATACCGACTAAGCTACTGAAAGTGATGCTTCCAGAGGTCATAGATCCTCTCCTTTATATCATTAATTCATCTTTGTCACTAGGATATGTACTGAAAACTTTTAAGCTGGTAATTATTAAAGCTCTTCTTTTTTTTTTAAATGCAACTTGATCCTAGTGAATTGGTCAATTACAGGCCGATCTCAAATCTACCCTTTTTGTCAAAGATACTAGAATAGGCAGTATCCTCACAACTATGTTCCTTTTTAGAAAGAAATAGTATCTGTGAGGATTTCCAGTCAGGATTTAGACTGTATCATAGTACTGAGACTGCTCTCATTAGAGTCACAAATGATTTGCTCTTATCATCCGATCGTGGTTGTATCTCTCTATTAGTGTTATTTGATCTTAGTGCTGCATTTGACACTGTCAAATACAACATTCTTTTGAATGGACTCGAAAATTATGTTGGCATTAGTGGAATTGCATTAGCATGGTTTAAATCATACTTATCTGACCATTATCAGTTTGTAGTAGTAAACGAAGATATTTCATATCGATCACAAGTTCAGTATGGTGTACCACAAGGCTCAGTACTAGGACCGCTGCTGTTCATTCTGTACATGCTACCCTTGGGAAATATCATTAGGAAGCATGGGATTAGTTTTCACTAGGGGTGGAACGGTACATGTATTCGTATTGAACCGAAACAATACGGGCGTCACGGTTCGGTGCATGAATATACACGGAGAATACACGGTACAAAAATAAATAAAACTCGCGTGCAAATTAATCAATGTAATGCGGAACTACTGTTAGAGACAGAGGTTCTTTAGGGACACCTAATCTGTAGCCCCGCCTTAGCTCTGAAGCTCTGTGGCTATAATGAACCCAGCCCAGCCCTGTTTGTTTAAACCACAAACAGGTCACCACATACATAAATTATAATATATGTGTATATATATATATTTAAATTTAAATATATAACTAAATTAAAAACTAAATTAATAACTTTTTTTCTTTTCTTTTTACAACAAAAATTAATAATCACTGAGATTACTTAAAGGGATAGTTCACCCAAAAATGAAAATTAGCCCAAGATTTACTCACCCTCAAGCCATCCTAGGTGTGAATGACATTCTTCTTTCAGACAAATAAAATCACAGTTGTATAAAAACATTTCCTGGCTCTTCCAAACTTTATAATGGCAGTGAATGGCTGTATGTCTTTGGAAGTCCATCAAAGCACATCTGTCCTTGATTAAGGTGGCACAAAGGGATATTGTCCAAAACAGCAGCAATTGCCCATTTTTTTCAATTGCCGAAATGTAAGTGGGGTTAATGTCAATTAACAGTAAGGTTGAAATACTACAACTATGGTAAATAGAATAGAATTTTTTTAAGGACAGAAAAATAGAATAAAAAGTTAAAAATAGAGACGAGAACAATATAACCTATATTTCATATTGTAGGCCTAGACGTCGGTGGGCGACAAGCCTATTCCCTGGGGGAGCAGTGCGAAAAAAAAAAAAAAAAAAAAAAAGTATAATAAAAATAACAAAAAGAAATAGATTATGTGCAATGAAGCTGATTATTTTTACTATTCTATTGAGGAATGAGACGAATGAAGAGCACTTCTCGTTCGTATGAGCGAACCCACACTTGAGTAACGAACGTTTGGGCATTTCGCAACAAGTAAATTCATGGCTGAGTGGTAGAACGTAGGCCTACGTTTCGATCATTTAGATGACACGGGTTCAAATCCCAAACCAACATGGACTATTGTAATTTTTATATTAGCCTATTAATGCATTTTAAAGACTTTTATTGATGCAGAGAGATTTGTCTAGTTCTAAAACTGTTACACCATAGTTTTCTGCTTCTATTTATAAAATGAAATTACCATGCATTTCCATTTTACACTAGGGAACAAAAATTATACAACAGAATGACTTTACATATGTAGCCTATAATAATTCCAATCGTAATTTCAAAAGCAGTTCTGTAAATGTTTTTTTTTTGGGGGGGGGGTTCCACAGTGATCAATGCTACTTCACCAAAAGACCATATAAAATATATGGTATTATAAAGTATTATTCTGGTTGAGTACCAACTGTAGCATTGCATTGTGGTTGCAGAAAGTTAAAGCTGCCGTCGGCAAAAAATGTTTGATCATATTCAGTGTAATCGACATTATAATCCGACAGAACAACATAAATAAGGTGGTTTTAGAAAAAAACCCGAGCTTCTAACTCCACCTGGAGCGTGTTATTTGTTTTGCAAAAATCCAGCGCTCCCGCTTCATCAGGTCCAATCAGCGCAGGGGGGTGTGAGATCTGACTGTCAATCACAGGTCGTGCACACGCCACAGATCCCCCCTCACTCGCGCACGTTAATATCACATGCACACGCCACGCCTGAAGTTCGCCTGGAGATTGCATGAAGCGTGATGGCGGAGAGAAAATCTACTAACAAGCTTCCAATTCCTCGGTTATTGCTATCTATGGATAGATAAGCCAGGGCAGCCTACCTCCGAGTCCATGGTGTTGATAGATGCTGAAGAGACGGACGCGTTCACAGAAAATCAGGTACACACGCACAGTGACGCACTGACGAGCACGACCTCGATGGGAGGGTGCTCGCTGGTAGTGGGGGAGGGGCATGAGAGTTGTAAACATTCAAAATTTTGGCTAATCGACCCAATCTGCCAGACTTGCCGACGGCAGCTTTAAAGTACGATTACATTTCTTCACCTGATGATTTTCAATCTACAGTCCACATCATGTAGTAAATCACTGAGCTCCTTCACTCCTGATTGTCCAGGATCATTTCCTGTGAGATCCAGCTCTATCAGGTGTGAAGATCTCAGAGCTGAAGCCAGAGCTTTATAACCTCCTTCTGTGATATTGCAGTCTGAAAGTCTGAAAAAAACAACAACCCAATATTATGTATTCTTTGTTGAGATAGTTTATCATACAAATACTGATTGTATGATAATTCTGACAAACTAACAAAAATGTATGTTAATCTTGTGTGCTTTTCTCCAAAAGGATCTATACTGTATATATATACGCAAATTAACCAAAACCTTAATAATAAATGTATTAATTGAATCAACTGTCCTAAATAATTGATTTATTCAACCACATCTTGTTTCAAAATCAATTTCTTCAGTCAAACACAAAAGGAGATGTTAGGCAGGATATTAGGATGTCACAGTAAAACTGAGGTGAATATAGTCAAATTATAGCCTTCGTTTTCATCATTTTATCTAATCAGACATTATAAATGTATATAGAAATGTGCAATGATATAAATACACACTTCATTTTTTTCAGACTGCATTGTGTATTTTCCAACAGAACACAGATATTCTTTATTCCAGAGTTTCCTAGTTTATTCTCACTCAGATCCAGCTCTATCAGGTTTGAAGGGTTTGAATTAAACGCTGAAGTCAGAGCCGCCCAACCTTCTGCTGTAATACTGTTATTATTCAGCCTGAAGAGAAACAAAACAAAGACAGGAAACATTCTTTAGTTTATTTCTGCCACAACTACAATAATAAAAAGAAAAATCTATATAATGGTTCTTATTCTGCAAACCCTTTAAAGAACAGCAATGACAGTAAAATGTAAAATACTCACGTCAGTGTGTTGAGTTTACAGTGTTTATCCTTCAGTAGAGCAGCGATCTGATTCACTCCTGTGTCTCCTAGTACACGTTCACTCAGATTCAGCTCTCTCAGGAGTAACGGGTTTTTACCCATAATTCCAGTCACATATTGACAGGCTTCATCTGCAGCAGGACTCAAAAACCTGAAAAGGGGAATATAAAGCAGGATTCAATTCAGTTCAAAACTAAACTTGATCTCATGAAATAGCATCTGATTGTCTTGAATTTACTTTGATGCAACAGATCATTTAGTCAAGTAATACTTATTCATCTGCACTAAGGATGGCCTTGACTAAAGATTTTTCTAGTCTACTAAGTAGGCCTGGTTTCACAGACAGCAGAGATGGTAAAAGTACTCACTTCCCATACTCAAGTAGAAGTACAGATACTTGTGTTAAAAAATACTCTGGTAAAAGTAGAAGAATTTAACTTCTTTACTCAAGTAAAAGTAACAAAGTACAAGCTTGGAAATTTACTTAAAGTATATAAGTAAAAGTAGCCTTGCAAATGACAACCATTTTTTATGCAAAGCTACCTGGACCACACATATGTTACTAGAGTACAAGCTGAGAAACTTAAGTGGATTTAGAAAAAAGGTTCTTTATATGCCATTTTAAATGGATGTCTGCCAATAGGCCTAAAACATCACATTGCCTATATGATTATTGTGACAGACAGCCTAATCATTCATTGATAAACTAGTGTTTACTGTGTTTTCAGCTGACTCGTCACCTAAACGGTAGTGGACAAACCTACAGTGAGGAAAATAAGTATTTGAACACCCTGCTATTTTGCAAGTTCTCCCACTTGGAAATCATGGAGGGGTCTGAAATTGTCATCGTAGGTGCATGTCCACTGTGAGAGACATAATCTAAAAAAAAAAATCCAGAAATCACAATATATGATTTTTTTAACTATTTATTTGTATGATACAGCTGCAAATAAGTATTTGAACACCTGTCTATCAGCTAGAATTCTGACCCTCAAAGACCTGTTAGTCTGCCTTTAAAATGTCCACCTCCACTCCATTTATTATCCTAAATTAGATGCACCTGTTTGAGGTCGTTAGCTGCATAAAGACACCTGTCCACCCCATACAATCAGTAAGAATCCAACTACTAACATGGCCAAAACCAAAGAGCTGTCCAAAGACACTAGAGACAAAATTGTACACCTCCACAAGGCTGGAAAGGGCTAGAACTACACAGCCCAGAACTACACGGGAGGAGCTGGTCAATGACCTGAAAAGAGCTGGGACCACCGTTTCCAGGTTACTGTTGGTAATACACTAAGGGCGCTTTCACACTGGCAGTTTAGTGCGGACCGGGGCACGGTTCGCATGAAAAATCGCTAATGTGAACGCTGTCATCAGACCCGGGTGCGCACTAGAGTACCGAACCCGAGACTACCTGGAGGAGGTGGTCTGAGCTCGGTTGCTCCCGAACCGTGGCGCGGTTCGCGTTAATGTGCAAGCAACACGGACTCGGGTGCGCGCTTGTTCAGGAAGTATAGTATCCCGCGCATGCGTATCACTGTCGATATCATTGTTTCCTCACACACGACAACCATGAGTGGCAGGGGAACGTTGTGGGACACTGAAGAGGTGATGTCTCTCATTATGTTGTGCATAATAGCACCAAAAAAACAGACAAATTACAGCTATGCTCAGTCGAGTTGTATTCTCCATGCATTTTCCGTGTGCGTTTGCGATGACGTAAGATCACTGCAAACGCACCTGGGTTCGATACAACTAATTGAGTGTGAAACCAGACCAACGCTGCGGGGGGCGCCGGGAACGAGCGCACTCGGGTTCGGACCGCAGCAAACGAACCCAGTGGAAAAACGCCCTAAGACAGGCATTCTCAACCCTGGTTGGAGGGCCACTGTCCTGCAGAGTTTGGGTCCAACCTTGATCAAACACACCTGAGCCAGCTAATTAAGCTAATTAAGCCTTTCAGGATTACTGGAAAGCTACAGGCAGGTGTGTTTGATCAAGGTTGGACCTAAACTCTGCAGGACAGTGGCCCTCCAGGACCAGGGTTGAGAATGCCTGCACTAAGACGTCATAGTTTGAAATCATGCATGGCACGGAAGGTTCCCCTGCTTAAACCAGCACATGTCAAGGCCCGTCTTAAGTTTGCCAATGACCATTTGGATGATCCAGAGGAGTCATGGGAGAAAGTCATGTGGTCAGATGAGACCAAAATAGAACTTTTTGGTCATAAGTCCACTAAACGTGTTTGGAGGAAGAAGAATGATGAGTACCATCCCAAGAACACCATCCCTACTGTGAAGCATGGGGGTGGTAGCATCATGCTTTGGGGGTGTTTTTCTGCACATGGGACAGGGCGACTGCACTGTATTAAGGAGAGGATGACCGGGGCCATGTATTGCGAGATTTTGGGGAACAACCTCCTTCCCTCAGTTAGAGTATTGAAGATGGGTCGAAGCTGGGTCTTCCAACATGACAATGACCCGAAGCACACAGCCAGGATAACCAAGGAGTGGCTCTGTAAGAAGCATATCAAGGTTCTGGCGTGGCCTAGCCAGTCTCCAGACCTAAACCCAATAGAGAATCTTTGGAGGGAGCTCAAACTCCGTGTTTCTCAGCGACAGCCCAGAAACCTGACTGATCTAGAGAAGATCTGTGTGGAGGAGTGGGCCAAAATCCCTCCTGCAGTGTGTGCAAACCTGGTGAAAAACTACAGGAAACGTTTGACCTCTGTAATTGCAAACAAAGGCTACTGTACCAAATATTAAAATTGATTTTCTCAGGTGTTCAAATACTTATTTGCAGCTGTATCATACAAATAAAGAGTGAAAAAATCATACATTGTGATTTATAGTTTTTTTTTTTTAGATTATGTCTCTCACAGTGGACATGCACCTACGATGACAATTTCAGACCCCTCCATGATTTCTAAGTGGGAGAACTTGCAAAATAGCAAGATGTTCAAATACTTATTTTCCTCACTGTATATGCGTATGGATTACATAATCTGAGAATATTTTTTTCAAGTTGAATTGGTTCATTTCAAAATAGACATTTCAAGCTTTCTATAAATACATTTCTCATGTCTGTGATGCAAGTATACACAGTTTCATTCTATTTTTTGACATGCTCAAGTTCACAGGGACTGAGACGGCAGACAGCGCATCCTGTTTGATTTCATTATTTTATTTTGATTTTGAGCTTGCACAAATAAGATAAGCCCCTATACAGTTTTGAATGATGTATTAATCATAACCAGTATCTTAAGTTAAATGCAAGTGATTGCACCGGCACCTCCATGTTAACTGTCATGCAGCACGCTACTATTCAACACTCCGCACAAACATGAATATGCACCAAATAATATCACACATTTTACTATGTTAGCATTTGAGCGAGCTGTAATATAAAGCTGTTAATACTTGATGTGATAAAAATGTGCTAAGACATATTTGAGGTCGGTGAATGATAGGAGAGCATTTAGATTGCCTGCCCAACTGTAATTACCACAAGGACCAGCCAATAATGATCTATCTGTCGTGGACTGCGTGACTTACCACTTCCTGTGGAGTTTTTTTTCTTCTGCGACTTACCAACTAATAAAATTTTGGTCAACTAAGCCTCTTCTCTTTGACTACTAGGGGTGCAGCCCTAATCTTTACATTATTATAATTTTTTTACCTCAGTGTCTTGAGTTGACACTTTTGATCCTGTAGTAAATCATCGAGCTCCTTCACTCCTGATTGTCCAGGATCATTTCCTCTGAGATCCAGCTCTATCAGGTGTGAAGGGTTTGATCTCAGAGCTGAAGCCAGAGCTTTATAACCTTCTTCTATGATACTGCAGTCTGAAATTCTAGAGGAAAAATTGAAAAAAAAAATCATATTCATAATTCTCAGTACTTAAAAAGCCACATGTCTGTCAATATTTTTTTATGTATTTACTTTTTATTTCTGTAAGTGACAACACTGACATAAGATTTCTGCCCATGTTTAAATTCAAACCTGAGTATCTGCAGTGTACACTGTGAATTTCCCAGTAGAGTGGAGATTTCTGTTACTCCAGAGTTTCCTAGTTTATTCTCACTCAGATCCAGCTCTTTCAGGTTTGAAGGGTTTGAATTAAACGCTGACGCCAGAACAGAACAACCTTCTGCTGTAATACTGATGCAGTTAAACCTGTAGAAGACAGAACAAAGCAAAAAATAAAAATGGTGTATATATGCATACAATTATACAGGCTAGTAGCTTTAGTAATCGCTACTTTTATCCACGAATATGAGATTTGCATTATAACAGATTTTTTAAAACTTACTTCAGCTTTTTCAGCTGACACTGTTCATTCTCAAACAGAGTCGAGAAGATCTTCATTCCTGAGTCTCTCAGTTCAGTCCCACTCAGATTCAGCTCTGTCAGATTTGACGGGTTTGAATTTAAAGCTTCACTCAGAACACGACAATCTTCATCTGTGATTTTTCTGTTATTCAGACTAAATAAAGAGAAAACAGACGTTTTATCTACACATTTACCAAGAATTGACAACTACTGGTTATGGTGATGATGACATTGCAAAATATACATAATACAATAAGGACATAGTTCACAATTATAATAAAAATAATGTTTATTGCAATGATAATAAAACTTACATCAGTGTGTTGAGTTTACAGTGTTTATCCTGCAGTACAGCGGCAAGTTTCTTCAATCCTGAGGGTCCTAGTTCACATTCACTCAGATTCAGTTCTCTCAGGAGTAACAGATTTTTACCCAGAACTCTGTTCACAAACTGACAGGCTTCCTCTGCAGCAGAATTTAAAAACCTGGAGAAGGGAAGATAAAGCAAGATTCAATTAAATTCTTAACTAAACCTTTATTAAAAATAGCATCTGATTGCAATTGAAAACAGTGTCAAATGTTTTATGTTCAATTTACTTTACAATGGACTGTATTAACCCTTAGGGGTCCAACGTGTTTTTGGGGTCCTTGAGATGTGCTGACATGCCCTGACATTTGTGCTTTTTTCAGTTACTTATAAACATATTAATGGCAAAAGTGTTATTACACTCTATTTAGCAGAACAAGGGCTACCATAATATGTGAGCAACATGTACATGTTTGTATTTTTGAGAGAATAACATTTATGAAAAAACAAAAAAATTAAGTCTCTGAAAAAAAAGGCCACAAAACACATACTAAATATAGAAACCTAGAGTTTTTGCTTCAAAATGATGTGAAAATCATCCTAACTAATCATTCACATAAAACAATATATTGATTTAAATTTTGTAAGACACTTTTTGTTTAGAAAGGCAATATGTGTAGGGGCGTGATTCACAACCGACAAGACAATGATCCGCATAATGAGCCTTTCAGTCAGGTATGTCAACGGTATGTTTGGGAACTAAAGAATGTGAGGACAAAAGATATATAGTAGTTTATTTAGAATATAGTTAACAATATAATCCAAATATAAATAAAAGTCAAAAGCACATTTTGAGAACACAGTCATACCTGAAAACAAATCCTGTTCAGTATAGTCTATAATGGGCCATTCTACAGAATTGGTTCAAAGTTAGAAACATCTTGAAAGAAATGTGTCTTTTTTTGTATGCATGCAAATTGTATAATATCCAAGGTACACATTTCTAGTAATTGTGCTGTTAATTCTCATACTGTATTTTCAGAAAGTTTTGGAATATTTTTCCTCTCCCCAAATTTGTCACTAATGAAACAACAATAAATAATTTAATGAGAAGACTTATATTGACATATTAAGATTTTGTTTACATCTATCTTGTAAATATAATATTTCAGTTGTAATCATTCTTTGTAAAGGCATTAAGTTTATCTTACTGATTTCAAAGTTAAGGATTAGTTTGAATATAAATTGGAACAAACACTAACATCTTAGTTGATCATTTAATATACCTACTTTATTTTTGACAAAACATCTCATATTATATATTTAACATATGAGCAGAAATTAGCTAACAAAAACTTCATTGATGTGGCAGTAGTCCATTTTACAGTAAAAACTTTATAATCTATCCAAAACTAGTCAATGAAATCTTGTCTAAACACTCATATTACGTCTTTAAAATATAGTTTTTATTATGTATTAATATAGGGCATATAAATGTGAATTTGCAGTTTAATACTTTGCTTATACAAAGACATTTTATCTCAACAAATTTCAGTCGATTTCATTCATCTCAGTATAGCAATATAGTTTGGGAAAAGCCAAACTAGTCGATATGTTCATGTAAAAATAGCATGTTTACTAATGTAAGTGCGTGTAGTAAACAAAAGTGTGCATCTGTGACATTCATTCACACAGAGACATGCATAACACAGAGGATTCATATTTAAACTTTAAATATGTTTTAAAAGTCTTTTTGTTTTTTACAGACATTATTCCATATCGTGATTAGAATAAAGAACTTAAGAATAAAGAATTTATTATTAACAATCCTCCGCTGGATTCTCGAAACGAAACTGAAACCAGCTCTTATTCTGAGGTAATTTTTTCCAAGATTATTACTACGCTATTATTATTCCTCACAGCATCGCAAGATGACGTAAAGTACATGAATCTGATTAAACTTGATGTGTTTTATCGAGTTGATGTGGGCGTTGACTGGTTTGCGTGGATCGCCTCAGATCATTTGCATTTCAATAGTGTGCGCTCTCAGTAGGCGTGTTCACATTAGCAGATAATGAACTGCCATGAGAACGACTGACATCTCTCTCTTTTCATAAAGATTACATAAACAGAGAATATTTGTTTTCGTTTTGAATTAGATCATTTAAAAGTAGACACTTAAATGTTTATAAAGATTTATTTCTCATATAGTCTGACAAGTTTTCGCTGAGTTTTGTTTAAGTTTAGAGACATGCTCCAGAAAAAAAGTTCACGGAGACGGAGAGGCAGAAAGCACACCGTTTATTTTCTTTATTTTACAAAAGCACAATGTTTTGTTTTGACTGTAAGTGGACACATACAAAAGTAGACCTTTTACAGTTTATGTTTTCATATTTATTTTATCTGTATGACCATTAATGAGTATTTTGAGTTTATTTTGCTGCTATGTGAAGAAAATCCAGCAAAACGATTGTCGACCCTAGAGGGTTAATGAATAATTCTATAAATAATTTGGCTGCTTATCATTTTTGTTGTATTATTTCATCACGTCTCACCTCAGTGTCTTGAGTTCACACTTAAGTAAATCATCCTGTAGTAAATCATAGAGCTCCTTCACTCCTGATTGTCCAGGATCATTTCCTGTGAGATCCAGCTCTATCAGGTGTGAAGGGTTTGATCTCAGAGCTGAAGCCAGAGCTTTATAACCTTCTTCTGTGATACTGCAGTCTGAAAGTCTACAGAAAAGACATTTATTACCACTCAAAAAAAAACCCCACGAAATACACGAAAAATGATTTACATGAAAAACGGTCAAATGCACTTTATTTATTGTATTTTCTTTTAATCAGAGAATCAATAAATAAAAAAATCACATCTGACAGAAGCATGTATTTTCCTTTCCTTTTGTTTACAACAGTAATATTTAAAATTAGAAAATTAAAAATGTGATTAGTAAAATAAAATAATGGTTAACTGAACTCACCTGAGTTTCTCCAGTGTGCAGTTTGTATTTTCTAATCCGTTCTGGAGTTTCTTCACTCCTGAATCCTGCAGATTATTGTTGCTGATGTCAAGCTCTTTCAGACTGGAGTTTGATCTCAGGACTGTAGCGAGAGCTGAACAGCTTTCCTCTGTTAGACCACACTTACGCAGCCTAAAATGATGAACAGAAGAGGGAGATTTTACAAACACAAAGTACTTGATGCCAACTGAACATTTAGTAATCACTGAAGATTAGTGCTTGTGAGCTCTGTAGGGTTCACCCGATTTAAGATAATTTAAATGTCCAATAATTTTTTTAGAAAAGTTCAACTCACATCAGTGTGTTGAGTTTACAGTGTTTATCCTTCAGTAGAGCAGCGATCTGATTCACTCCTGTGTCTCCTAGTTCACGTTCACTCAGATTCAGTTCTCTCAGGAGTAACGGGTTTTTACCCACAATTCCTCTCACATACTGACAGGCTTCATCTGCAGCAGGACCCAAAAACCTGGATACGGAGTAAGTACATTACATGCCATTTCATTTGGGTATTTTCATAATCTTGTGAAAGGGCCTTTAGTCTTTTCAAAATCTAATTTATAAATGTGTTTTTGACAGTTGAATTCTCTTTTGGCAAAAACAGGATTAACACTATTGAGTGTTGTTTTAATAGCACTCACCTCAGTGTTTTCAGTGAACACTTCTTATCCTGTAGTAAATCATCGAGCTCCTTCACTCCTGATTGTCCAGGATCATTTCCTGTGAGATCCAGCTCTATCAGGTGTGAAGGGTTTGATCTCAGAGCTGAAGCCAGAGCTTTATAACCTCCTTCTGTGATACTGCAGTCTGAAAGTCTACAGAAAAAAATAAAATTTAATATAAAACTTTACTTTGCACAGTAGTTATGATTAATTAACTAGATGTACCGCATGGCGGTACAAAATATGACCGCCGCTCAGGCCTGCACGGGCTTTCCACAAAAATAAATGACGTGGAGCAATTTGGCTGTATTGCGTGTTTATGTATATACTAGGGGTGTAACGATACACCAATGCCACGGTTCGGTTCATATCACGGTTTTGGAGCCACGGTTCGGTTCGGTTCGGTTCTGTTTGCTGTGGGGGCAGGGTTCATGGCAGGGCACCAGCAATAATAACGCTAGATTAACTTTAACTTTATTAACTGAACTTTATACAGTGGCTTCAGCCTTTCTTTAGAGCACTTAGCACACCTGAGTTAACTAAAATGAAATAAATGCCTCCACTGACTAGTCAGAAATAAACTGCACACCTGAGTAGGGTTGCCAACTTCAGAAAAGTAAAATGCGGGACAATCGTGGGTCTTTATAGGAAAACAAGGGACACTCAAAATATTTGTACTGCATCGCACAATGTACATCATTTCATTGTCTGCAGACAGTTAAGTATATGTTTAAAAGGTTATCAGACAAACACATTTGTATTGCTTAACCTATTTATGTACAATTTAATTCTAAAAATTATTGTAAAGTCATACAAACAAAATGTCACATTACAAACAAACCACCATTCAAAATAACAGCATTTATCTGAAATAGAAAGCTTTTTTAACATTATACATAGGCCTACAGTTCAAAAGTTTGAGGTTTGTAAGATAATTTTTTGGGGGAAAGAAATTAAAGAAAGTAATTGCCTACTTTTATTCAGCAAGGATGCATTACGTTAATCAAAAGTGACAGTAGCCTACATTTATAGTGTTACACAAGCTTTCTATTTCAAATAAATATCTTATGATCTTTACATTCTTCATAGAATCCTGGGGGGGAAAAAACAAACCAGTCTTAAACATTAATAATAATCAGAAATGTTTTGTGAGCATATTATTCCCTCAGGTAGATTACATGTTTTCTTGCGTGGCTGGATGTTGGACTCATGAACAATAATCACGTTGTTTGCATTCGCTAAAATTGATTTGCCGAAATCAAAACGTGGACAGTGAAAAGGAATTACCGTTAGCGCGAGACGAGTCCGTCTTGAAGCGGAAGCGACCAGACGGCAGAGGATTATGTTCGCAAAACAAACAATGATTTGTCTCAAAACGATGATTAAAAAATGCTGTGATATGTCATCATATTGGATGATGACAGGTGTCGGTGATTCGTGATCAGCACTGCTGCTGTTGCTGCTGTATCAGTCAGTGGTTGTGACCGGAGGGTCTTCAATCTCAATATGAGTTGCCATCCTGAAGTGCGTATGTAAACTCTCGAGCGTGATCGATCACCCAAATCACGTGACATGCACTTTATTTAGTAAATAATATTATAATAATATTTAGTAAAACTACAGCTCTTATTAGTTGTTAAAAGTGTACTCATTAATAACTATTTAATCAAATGTCAAGGAAGAAAAAAATAGTTTTGTGACAAAGTGATGTGAGAGTTGGGCCGGGGCAGCAGGGGGCGGGGCGCGTTCGGTTCGACATGAGAGTATCGCGGTTCGAACCGTGGCTGTTGTATCGCGGTTTGTCGGTTCGGTTTGAATATCGTTACACCCATAGTATATACCTAAAAAAAGTAGTAGTATGTGCATGTCTGTCTGTGTGTGTATGTGTGTGTGTTTGTGTATGTGTGTGTCTGTGTGTGTGTGTGTGTGTCTGTGCGTCAGAGGTGGGAGTAAGTCACTAAATGCAAGTCTCAAGTCAAGTCCAAGTCTTAACATTGCAAGTCAAAGTCAAGTCAAGTCATTCTGTTGTAAGGGTCAAGTCAAAGTCAAGTCCAGTCATTCTGTTGTAAGGGTCAAGTCAAGTCAAGTCAAGTCAAGTCACAACTTAGTCATCAAGTCATACCAAGTCACACACAGGCTCGTTTTACACATTTTTTTTTTAACTCTGGGACTTTTATTACAGACACAGAGGGCTGATGGGTTACAAAAATAAATAAACTAACTTGTGTGTAATAAATAAAATATCATTAAGAAGCACTTTAAATGCTCTAAAATAAAAATAAATTAAATGAACACAAGTAAACAAGAATTAATAAAACTTTTCCCATCTTGTGCTAGCCATACATATAGTTATTTTGCTGTGATGTCAAATTTCCAGATACTTACATAATTGTGATGAATTTAATCCTTTTTAAGTTATTATTTTGCAGTGTAAGATTCCAGTTAACACCTTTAAATATTACATAAATGTATTATGCATTTTTATTAAACTTAATGTGTATAAATCAGCAGCAAAAAGTAATTCTTGAAAAAATCTGCACAGTAATTTTATAAAATCTAAACACAATCTTACTATTAGTACTCTTATAAAAATCAATCAAGCAGTCATACATTTCACAATTTTATATTTATATATTAATGTCAAGAATTCAGAAGTGTATTTATATAGCCTACACTACACAGAAATAATATACAATTAAATTATGCTTATTTTAAATGTATTGAGCAGGCTAGGTATAAAAAAATATAAGCTTTTAATAATCTTTCAGTGCGCAAAACTATGATAATGAAACGCTTCAAAACAGAACGCACAAAGCAACATGGAGTCACAGTGTTCAGCGCTGCGCTGCACAAGTGCGCATTTAAAAGTTCACGGCACAAAGCGAAGAAATGTCGAGCGCACAAATCCTAGTGTATATCTGTCCAACAGTTTATTGATCATTTGTTTCACAGTTTTAAATTCCAGTTATTGTGCGTTTGATGCCGATTCATAGTCCTTGTGATGTGCGTGATCTAACAAGCACACGGTAGTGAGTCGTTTAAAAACAGCAACAAACTCCAACAAAATAAAGTCATTTTATGCAAATCCACAGCCTTTTATCTACAGATCATGCATTATAATGTGAATATATCATATTGGAGAATGGAGAGAGTTTTACCGTGCATCCAACCGGAAGAGGCGCGCGCGCTGTTTGAATACTGAATGGAGAATGATTGACAGCCACAGAGGAGGGAAAACGAGTTTCCAAAAAAAAAAAAAAAATCACAATAATTGAAATAAATTATTTTCCACAAGTCATTTCAAGTAAATAGGCACAAGTCCGAGTCAAGTCTAAAGTCACAAGGAGCAAGTCTAAAGTCAAGTCGAGTCTTTTCAGAGATCTAGTCAAGTAAGTCTCAAGTCCAGAAAATTGCGACTCGAGTCTGACTCGAGTCAAGTCATATGACTCGAGTCTCCCACCTCTGCTGTGCGTGTATGTATGCGTGCGTACATGTGTGTGCGCGTGTATGTGTGTCTGTGCATGTGGATTTGTATGTGTGTGTATGGGTGTGTGTCTGTGCGTGTGGATGTCAATGTGTGTGCATGCTTGCGTTTGTTTGTATTCCTGCATGTGTGTGTGTGACAGTATCATCCTAAACCAGCAACCCTTCGCTCAACACCACCATCTACAGGCCGATGAGTGTACAGTCACTAAATGTGCACATAAATGAATTTATTTTATACCCCCCCATGGATGAAATTCTACGAAACTTAGCATACCCCCAGAGGATGTCAAGTTAATCATACACATGAAATATGGTGCAGTTCTGAACATCTCAACTGAAGATAGGGGCGATTAAAGCAGAATAATGTTGCATTTTCATTTTTTATGGGAGGGGCGCAAATCACAAATGAGTGATTATGGGCTAGGTTGATGTGGGCCCTTAAGAGCAACATACCATAAAAATTTCTTCATCCTCGGTGCCACGGTTCAGGTAGTTATGTAGGAAAAACTGCATTTTTGGGGTTTGGGGGGCCCCAGCTCGGGGGGGGAGTGGCCCCCGCGGACCAAACGAAATTTTTCCGTAAAAGTCTAGTGGGGCTACATGGCCACAAAATTTCATGTTCCCCGGTGCTTCGGTGTCCCTGGTATCGTTGACGAAAAATTCAGTAGATGACGGGCAAAAAAAAACAAAAAAACTTTGACAATCGATTATGGGCTAGGTTGATGTGGGCCCTTAAGACCAACATACCATAAAAAATTCGTCATCCTCGGTGCCACGGTTCAGGTAGTTATGTAGGAAAAACTGCATTTTTGGGGTTTGGGGGGCCCCAGCTCGGGGGGGGAGTGGCCCCCGGGGACCAAACGAAATTTTTCCGTAAAAGTCTAGTGGGGCTACATGCCCACCAAATTTCATGTTCCCTGGTGCTTCGGTGTCCCTGGTATCGTTGACGGAAAATTCAGTAGGTGACAAAAAAAAAAAAAAAAAAAACTTTGACAATCCCTATATGACCGTTTTCGCTAGCTACGCTAGCGGCGGTCATAATTACGGGTAAGGTTGGGTACCAAAACCGGGCACCAATATGGAACCGGTACCCAAGTAACCGAAATGTAACCGGACCGAATCAAAACACAGATTTCGGTGCCTCATTTCGGTGCCACTTAAATGTCTCAGCTGTCTGTTGAAATATTTGTCCTGTTCTCCGAAACGGACGTAAGAAGCATCATCACCACATGTGATCGCTAGTTAACCCTTTAACACGTACGATTGTTCACACCAGTGTGATTAAAACGTTCAGATCACGTGATCATCAACTTCTAAATTCAAATTTGCGTTCGTGCGTTGGGACAGACGCGCTCAGCACTGTTACATTATATCACAACTATTCAGTGTTTTCAACCACATAAGGTTAATTTTAGGTTTCATAAAATAGGTTTCATGTTAGGTAGACAATTAAATACACATAAGTACTAGCAAAGTACTTTGTAAAATACACATTGATGTCTATGGAAGCAGCAATAACAATCCTTTCAATTTTAAATGAATGACATGTTTAGATGCACATTGTGTAGATAACTATAAAGTTTACTCTATTCTTCTCACACTTCACTGGCCACTTTAATGTATTTCGGTAGAAGTGGATGAATTGATATGTTGTAGGCCTAAATCTGACTGCGGTGTGTGCTAACGTGCGGTATATATCAACTAACATGAATCATGATCATTATAAAGGTTTCTTAAATGACAAAACACATTCACTTACATGTATTTAAGAACAAAAATATCAGCCAAGGACTGACTGACATGTAACGCAAACAATCACTGTTCGTTTTGTTTTACGTCATGTTTAGTGTGAAAATGTAAAGTCGATGTCCATACAATAACAGACCGGCGTACATCTAATAAACTAGATGTACCGCATCGCGGTACAAAATATGACCGCCGCTCAGGCCTGCACTGGCTTTCCACAAAAATAAATGACGTGGAGTAATTTGGCTGTATTGCGTGTTTATGTATATACCTAAAAAAAGTAATAGTATGTGCATGTCTGTCTGTGTGTGTGTGTGTGTGTGTGTGTGTGTGTGTGTGTGTGTGTTTGTGTATGTGTGTGTGTTTGTGTATGTGTATGTGTGTGTCTGTGTGTGTGTGTGTGTGTCTGTGCGTGTATGTATGTGTGCGTACATGTGTGCGCGTGTGTGTTTGTGTGTGTGTGTCTGTGTCTGTGCATGTGGGCCCCCCCAAACCCCAAAAAAATTTTTTTACTAAATAACTACCTGAACCGTGGCACCGAGGATGAAGAAATTTTTATGCTATGTTGCTCTTGGCCCCCGGGGACCAAACGAAATTTTTCCGTAGAAGTCTAGTGGGGCTACATGCCCACCAAATTTCATGTTCCCCGGTGTTTCGGTGTCCCTGGTATCGTTGACGAAAAATTTACGGGGGCCCCAGCGCAGGGGGGGGAAGTGGCCCCCGGGGACCAAACGAAATTTTTCCGTAAAAGTCTAGTAGACGAACATACCATAAAAATGTCTTCATCCTCGGTGCCACGGTTCAGGTAGTTATTTAGGAAAAACTGCTTTTTGGGGGGTTTGGGGGGGCCCAGCGCGGGGGGGGAGTGGCCCCCGGGGACCAAACGAAATTTTTCCGTAGAAGTCTAGTGGGGCTACATGCCCACCAAATTTCATGTTCCCCGGTGCTTCGGTGTCCCTGGTATCGTTGACTAAAAATTTACGGGGGCCCCAGCGCGGGGGGGGAAGTGGCCCCCGGGGACCAAACGAAATTTTTCCGTAAAAGTCTAGTAGACCAACATACCATAAAAATGTCTTCATCCTCGGTGCCACGGTTCAGGTAGTTATTTAGGAAAAACGGCATTTTTTGGGGTTTGGGGGGGCCCAGCGCGGGGGGGGAGTGGCCCCCGGGGACCAAACGAAATTTTTCCTTAGAAGTCTAGTGGGGCTACATGCCCACCAAATTTCATGTTCCCCGGTGTTTCGGTGTCCCTGGTATCGTTGACGAAAAATTTACGGGGGCCCCAGCGCGGGGGGGGAAGTGGCCCCCGCGGACCAAACGAAATTTTTCCGTAAAAGTCTAGTAGACCAACATACCATAAAAATTTCTTCATCCTCGGTGCCACGGTTCAGGTAGTTATTTAGGAAAAACTGCATTTTTTTGGGTTTGGGGGGGCCCAGCGCGGGGGGGGGGGGGGGTGGCCCCCGGGGACCAAACGAAATTTTTCCTTAGAAGTCTAGTGGGGCTACATGCCCACCAAATTTCATGTTCCCCGGTGTTTCGGTGTCCCTGGTATCGTTGACGAAAAATTTAAGGCGGCCCCAGCGCGGGGGGGGGAAGTGGCCCCCGGGGACCAAACGAAATTTTTCCGTAAAAGTCTAGTAGACCAACATACCATAAAAAATGTCTTCATCCTCGGTGCCACGGTTCAGGTAGTTATTTAGGAAAAACTGCATTTTTTGGGGTTTGGGGGGGCCCAGCGCGGGGGGGGAGTGGCCCCCGGGGACCAAACGAAATTTTTCCTTAGAAGTCTAGTGGGGCTACATGCCCACCAAATTTCATGTTTCCCGGTGCTTCGGTGTCCCTGGTATCGTTGACGAAAAATTTAAGGGGGCCCCAGCGCGGGGGGGGGAAGTGGCCCCCGGGGACCAAACTAAATTTTTCCGTAAAAGTCTAGTAGACCAACATACCATAAAAATTTCTTCATCCTCAGTGCCACGGTTCAGGTAGTTATTTAGGAAAAACTGCATTTTTGGGGGTCCCAAGCTTTGACAATCCCTATATGACCGTCCGATATATACCTTCCGCAGGACATGCAGCAAGTCAGGAGAGGTGTTGTATTTGGCCAGAGAAGGCAAAAAATGTGACAAAAATTACTGATATTTAAAGCTGGTTTGTATCATACCAAGAATACAGACTACTTTGCTGTTATTAGTACTGTAGTGTTATATTATTGTAGTTGGGTTTTATTGTGGATTTGTTATGTAAATTTGTTGTGTTTTGTATTTAGACTACTTATATTTATATATTTACTTTAAAATTGTAATATATTAAATTTTTATATTTTTTTTTCCCCACAGTAAAAAAGCCGTTCTTTAACCCCCTGAGGTCTACGGTATCGCCGGCGATACCAGCTCGCTTTTTTTTTATCAGTGTAAAAGAAACTCATAAATACTCTGTTGACTTTGATTTTCCATAGGAGTTTCATACATCAATCGATTCTATTAAATGTGTATTATTTTTGTGTATACTCACAATAAAAACAAAGTGTTGTGCTTTTTGCCAAATAAAGAAAAATAAACACAAAGCGAGTTCTGCCTTCTCTCTGCCAGTGAAGTCCATTCTGAAATGCGTCTGAAAATGAACAATAACTCAGCGAATACTCAGTCAAACAGGCATACAGACACACAGGCATGACGCTTGAATTCTCTTCTTTTAAATAAAGTAATTTATATAAAAAACAAATATTCTCATCTTGTGAAATCTGTATTAAAAGAGAGCGATTCCAGTCGAGCTCATCTCAGCTCATTACGTTTTAATCGGCCCCGCCCACGGAGAGCGCGCGCTATTCAAACGCAAATGACTGAGACGATCCCATACAAACTGTGAACGCCCACATATCAGCTTGAGAAAACAGATCATTAGGGACCATTCGGTATTTATGGAAGGGGCCACCGGAGGAAAATAGGGGAGGGTCATGTCTTTTTATTTTTTGTTGAGGGGAGGGTCATCCAACTTTTTTTTTGTCTAGGGGGAGGGTCACCCAACTTTTATATTCATGAAAACAGCAACAATTCAAAGTGGCTTGTTTGGTGCTATTTTTTTTTTTTCATTTAGCTCCATGTTGATCTCGCGTTATCAGCCCCCCTTCAATATCAGATGGGTCTGACCCAACAAAAATCCAGTTTGGCGCTGTTTGACAGTGCGCGCGCACCTCAGTTCACGCTTAGAAAAAGTGCATCATGTCAGAACAGAATGCCAAAGAAATGTTTACCCGGCAAAGCTTTAAACAGGGATGCAAACAGCGAGCTTTTCGGCACCTCGCGCTTTTTTCACGTCAGTTTGGGTGACTTGGGTCAGAGAGGGTCTGATAATAATTTCACAAAGTCATCTGAAGCCATTCCATAGCTTAATGTGAGGTACAGAAGTCTATTTAAATCATTAAATTAAAGTTTATGGAAACTCGTTTTCCCTCTGCGCTGTCAATCATTCTCCATTCAGTATTCAAACAGCGCGCGCGCCTCGTCCGGTTACAGCAGGATGCACGGTAAAACACTCTCCAATTTGGATTTGCATAAAATAACTTTATTTTGTGTATTTGTATTTTACGTTTGTTGCTGTTGTTAAACGACTCGCGTGTGCCTGTTAGATCACACACATCACAGGGACTATAAATCGGCATCAAACTCACACTAACTAATTTAAAACTGTGAAGAAACAAATGATCAATAAACTGTTGGACAGATATAACGTACTCTAGGATTTCCGCGCTCGACATTCTTCGCTTTGTGCAGTGAACTTTTAAATGCGCACTTGTGCTGCTGTGCAGCGCTGCACACTGTGACTCCATGTTGCTTTGAGCACATCATTCTGCACCCGCGATGCACATATACACGCTTTGTGCGCTCTGTTTTGAAGCGTTTCATATTATCATGGTTTTGCGCACTGAAAGATTTTTAAAGGCATATATTTTTTATACCTAGCCTGCACAATAATTTAATTGTAGCCTATATTAATATATAGCCTACACTTCTGAATTCTTGACATTCATACTGTATATAAATATAAAATTGTGAAATGTATGATTGCCTGATTGAATTTTATAAGAGTAGCCTACTAATAGTAATTTGTTTTTATTAACATGTTTAGATTTTATCAAATTACTGTGCAGATTTTTTCAAGAATTACTCTTTGATGCTGATTTATATACTCCCTAAGTTTAATAAAAAATACATAATACATTTATGTAATATTTAAAGGTGTTAACGGTAATCTTACACCAGAGTCCTGCAACGGGTCGGGTACCCGCGGGTATCCACGGGTACCCGCATAAAATTGGCTAAAACGGGTGGATTGTGACATTCCTAAAATTCACGGGCGGGGACGCGGGCGGATAATGAACTCCTTGCGGGCGGGTAGCGGATGAAAAATATGTGCAATATTTCGTATGTCTAAATTACCAGCATTACACATACGCAAATATGTGTTTTAGTAAAAATATTATTGTTTGCCGTAACCCGACCGACCCTGTCAATTTAGGACCGACCCAATTTTATTTTTTTCTCCCCTTTTAGTCCGACCAAGTTGCGACATTAAATTTCTCTGTACTGTAAGCTAATAGGCCTATGTGTTGTAGCCCAGTCATTAAAAAACGATTTAGTTTCATATTCATGTTTAAATAAAATAATATACTTTTTTATTTTTATTTCATGTTGATTATATGAAAAGTGAAAAGCATGAATAAGATAAGATGATCCCGAATATCGTGAGACAAATGGAGTGGGCAGACATGATTTTGACCACTTCATTAAGTTTGTTAAGCCTTTCTTTAAAGTGAATTTCGTTTTGTATTAATTGTATCTTAATTTTAATCAATGTTTCATCTACCAAATTCATGGATTTAATACATAAGAATATAGCAGGCAGGCAATATAATCAGGACACGCCGGAGGCGCCCGCGCGTGAACTGATCGTCTCTTAAATGAACCAAAACTCATCGTATAAGCTACTTGCCTCACAGACCTGAGAAATAGAAAAGCATGAAATGTGTACTTTTAAACAAAACAATTCAAAACGAAAGAAAACAGACTGTTCTCTGCTTATAATCCGTATGAAATGTGCATTTCTCTCTGGCGCGTTCACTACTGCGAAGATCGCGAGTCAGCATCGTCATCTTTGACACAGAAAACACTTGCTTATTAATAAACAATTGAAATGTCTCATTGATATATTTGACAGGCCTATTAATAATCATTACTTTTCCCAGTTCTTTGTGACAGCTTTTAGGTGCGTTATTGGCAGCGCACCCTTATGTTACATGAACGCGTCACCTGTGTGGTTTATCGCGGGCACGGGTCGGGTAACGGGCCAAATATTAACGGGTCTGGGCGGGTGCGGATTTAATTTTGCTATTATCACGGGTGACGGGTCGGATCTGGTGCTGAACTTTGCGGGTACGGGCGGGGGCGGGTCTCCAAAAATGGACCCGTGCAGGACTCTGTCTTACACTGCAAAATGATAACTTGCAAAGGATTCAATTCATCACAATTATGTAAGAATCTGGATATTTGCCGCGGGGCGAGGGCTTCGATAACCTCTCTCTTTTTTGACCATAGCCTGTGTTTGCATCCCTGTTTAAAGCAATTTAAGTTAACATAATAAAATACGTAGACCTACACCATAAAAACTAGTTAAACTAGTAAATTCGTTAAAATAGGGCGATTCCAGTGTTATGGACGTGACATTTGCTGTCAAAACTTGAAATATAAATTCTCAGAAAATGCATTTAATACCAATATTTTGAAACATCTGAAAGGAGTCAAGACATTAGAAAAATATCAGTCTACACATGCGTTTTATATTTAAAGCTGCCGTCGGCAACATTTTTTTGATCATATTCAGTGTAATCGACACTATAATCCGACAGAACAACATACATAAGGTGGTTTTAGAAAAAAACCCGAGCTTCTAACTCCACCTGGAGCGTGTTATTTGTTTTGCAAAAATCCAGCGCTCCCGCTTCATCAGGTCCAATCAGCGCAGGGGGGTGTGAGATCTGACTGTCAATCACAGGTCGTGCACACGCCACAGATACCCCTCACTCGCGCACGTTAATATCACATGCACACGCCACGCCTGAAGTTCGCCTGGAGATTGCAAGAAGCGTGATGGCGGAGAGAAAATCTACTAACAAGCTTCCAATTCCTCGGTTATTGCTATCTATGGATAGATTAGCCAGGGCAGCCTACCTCCGAGTCCATGGTGTTGATAGATGCTGAAGAGACGGACGCGTTCACAGAAAATCAGGTACACACGCACAGTGACGCACTGACGAGCACGACCTCGATGGGAGGGTGCTCGCTGGTAGTGGGGAGGGGCATGAGAGTTGTAAACATTCAAAATTTTGGCTAATCGACCCAATCTGCCAGACTTGCCGACGGCAGCTTTAATATGAGGGAAATACATTTACATTTACATTTACATTTATTCATTTAGCTGACGCTTTTTATCCAAAGCGACTTACAATTGCTATATATGTCAGAGGTCGCACGCCTCTGGAGCAACTAGGGGTTAAGTGTCTTGCTCAGGGACACATTGGTGTCTCACAGTGGATTCGAACCCGGGTCTCTCACACCAAAGGCATGTGTCTTATCCACTGCGCCACTACCAAATACACATCTGACGTGACACAAACAATCTTTAACTTTTAAATGGCAAAATATTTTTTTGTAATTCTAGGCTATAAATTACACTGTGCAAACAAAAAGATATATACCCACCGGATGAATAAAGATCGGCCTCCACAGAACATAAAATATTTTTATTTTATTTTTCGTGTTCACATTTATGTAAAAAAAAAAAAAAAAAAAAATGTTACAGGCTCAGTTCTCCATTACGGACTTGACTGCTCTGAAAGCGACTTTCACAGAGACCTCAAACAGAAAGCACAAAGCCTTTCTTTAAAGTGAATTTCATTTTTTTATTAATTGTATCTTAATTTTAATCAATGTTTCATCTGGATTTAATAAATAAGAAGTAAATATAGTAGAAAATAGATAATCATGACACGGAGGCGCGGGCGAGTGAACTGGACTCTTGTCTCATAAATGAACCGAAACTCAGCGTAAGGTATGCTACTTGCCTCACAGACCTGAGAAATATATAGAAAGCTTGAAATGTCTACTTTTAAACAGAACAATTCAAAACGAAGGAAAACAGACTGCTTTCTGCTTATGAAATGTGCATTTCTCTCTGGCGCGTTCTGAGAAGATCGCGACGCATCGTCAACTTCATCTTTGCAGTCGACACAGAAAACACTTGTTTATTAAACAATTAAAATGTCTCCATATTTGACATATTAATAATCATTACTTTTGCCGGTTCTTTGTGACAGCTTTAGATGCTTGTTGGCAGTGCCAGCGTTCACATGTTGAACGAGTCACACCGCATCAGCACCGAAAACATGATTGTTTTCAAATCTAAAATAAAAAATCGTGATACGAACCGAATCGTTGGTTTGGTCTATCGTTACAGCCCTAGTAAGATGAGAAAGCAAGAGTTTATGGTTTAAAAAAACCCAATGGCTATATGAACATCTTTGCCAAGCGCAAACTAGTACAGAAGTAGGCTAATCAATAAATTATCAGGGAGGGTCATGCCTTTTTTCACAATCATTTTGGAGGGTCATAGAAAAATGTATTGCTGGCGAAGGGAGGGTCATGTATTTTTTGACAACAGATCTCAAAACTCCTCCGGTGGCCCCTTAAATAAAAAACGAACAGTCCCTTACTTGTCTACACTGTCTCGCAGCGCTGTGAGGAATAATAATAATGGAAAACGTACCTCAGATGTGCTGGTATTTCGAGGAGCAACTGATGGAATACTGTAGTAAGTTTTTTTTCATTCTCAAGTAAATCGCGTTTCTGTGTGAATGAATGAACGGCAGAGATGCGCTGTTTACCACAACTCGCAAAAACTTGCGTTTCTGTGTGTGAATGAATGATTTGCTTTTAGCAAACTATTTTGCTATACTGAGTAAAAATCGACTGAAATGTGTTGAAATAAAATGTATTTGTATAAGCAACGTATTAAACTGCAAATTAACATTTATATTCCTTATAATAAAAACGAAAGACCTATGTTACAGACAAATGAAAGACAACATTTCGTTGATTAGTTTTGGATAGATTACACATTTTTACTGTAAAATATCTGCCACCTCAAATAAGCTTTTGTTTGCCAATTTTTGCTAATATGTTAAATATAGTATGTTTTGTCAATGTAGGCTATATTCGAAGTAATGAATCCTTAACTTTGAAATAATAGGATAAAATGTATACTTTAGTTTTTACAAAGAAAGATTACACTTCAATTGTTGTTGTAATTGTAACCTTTTTAATAAAATATATATATATTTACAAGGTAGGTGTAAACAAATTTTAAAAGGTAAATCTAAGCCTTTTCTTTAAGTAATTTTTATTGTGTTTTATTATTGACAAATTTGGGGAGAGGATACATATTCCAAAACTGAAAATACAGTATGAGAATTAACTGCACAATTACTAGACATGTTTTCCTTGGATATTATACAATTTGCAATTGTATTATATATATATTGCTCTTGCATTCTTTCTTGTGGCTATAGGTGACACCCCTGAATGAATGGCTCATTAAGTATACGGGCCCCATTGTCTCCTCAGGTGTGAACCACTACATATGCATGATGGTGTTGAATGGTTGACGCCCCTTGCGCATATTGTCTTTACAAACAAAAAGTGTTTTACAAGATTTAAAATCAATGTATTGTGTTATGTGAATGATAAGGGCAGGATGATTTTCACATCATTTTGAAGAAAAAACTCTAGGCAACGACATCCATAAGTCAAAAGTCTTATTGTCACATATTTAGTATGTGTTTTGTGGCCTTATTTCAGAAACTTTAGTTTTTAGTTTTTTCAATAACCATGCATAAACATTATTCTCTCAAAAATACAAACATGTACATGCATGTTGCTCACATATTATGATAGCCCTGTTTGTGCTAAATATAGTGCAATTATACCTTTGCCATTAATATGTTTATAACAGGGTTCTTGCAGGTTTCAGCAAGTCAAATTTAAGACCTTTTTAAGACATTTTACGACCATAAAGTTTGAAATTTAAGACCTACCAAAAAAAAATTTCAAATCAAAGAATTCATTTTATTTCAATGAATTAAGTAATTGAAAAAACATTAATTTAATTTACAGATAAAACAATCACATTAGTAACCTTCCACACCCAACAACGTGTGTCAGAATCAGAAATATATATATTTTTTATAGAAAATTGTACTATGCATATTATACTGTAAAAAACACATAATTAGTTGATTTTAGTTGATCATAGTTGATCATAACTAGAGATGAAATGGCATGAACATTTCATTTCAATGATTATAGTGACAAAAATGACCACGGTTATCACAGAATCCTGTTCAAAAAGTACTAATACTACACAATGTCGAAAACCAGCAAATAACAAATAAAATTAGCATCAATATGCACTTTTTGTTTACATAAACATTAAAATAATACCATTAAAAATGATAGCCAGATTTTAAAAGTGTCTTGCAACATGTTATATACTAACATGTACAAGTTCAAATAAAGTTTAGACAAAAAAGTTGTTTTTATAAAAAGATAAAACTCACATATTTCAGACTTTAAATAATTTTATTATAAAAAGATAAATTACTGACATTTACAATGCTCTTTAGCTTATCTTTTATTATTAATAGTAAAATTCGGTCGGATTTTCCCGTGGCGTCTGTCGTTGCTATGCAACCATGCACTGCGCTCTCCACATTGCAAGCATGAAAACAGGTCAGGGGTAAAAAGGTGAGAAGGATGCGGCAGCAAAAAATCCAATCCAATCAACATATATATATATATATAGTGCTTTTTAAATGTTAAATTCATCAATCTGGTGCAAATTAAACAAAGAAAAATTATTTTAGTTACAGTGTCTGTCTCCATTACTACTACATAATAATAGTTACAATATTAATCCCATGATAGTAATAGCCATATATTGTAAAACAAATGCACTGAAAAATAAAGGAAACTTTCATAATTAGTTTTGTACTAATTTCTATACTTGAAAGAGTATATTTCTATACTTCACATTAAAGGTGTGATTGGGCTAGCCCAGTGTCAATCAAGAAAAGAACCAAATGGGCCGCTGATCTACGTGTTTCATGGGGTGTCAGAAAAAAAAAAAATAACGCTGACTTTTTATTGACCAATGCATTACACACTAATTACGCACTAACCCAGCGCCGCCAATTAAGCTAAGCAAAACAAAACGAATGGGCCGCCGATGTACGAGTTTTATGGGCCGTTAAGACAAAAAACGAAACAAAAAAGTATGAGATGTATCGGCCCAAAAAGCACGTCGGCCCACCGGGAATCTCCCGGTAGTCCCGATGGCATTAGCCTACATGCCTGGACACAAAACAAAATCCTACCTGTAGCCTTTCACCATCCACTTATTTAGCTGCTGTTGCATCAATTGACCTGCCATCTCCTTTCCTCTCTTTCTTTTTCTATGTTTAGCCCCCGACAGCTTTTTTGCATTATCCATCTTTTTCGACGACAACTCACTACTCGTCCCTGCTCGCTCAGCACTCACGGCGCCCGCGCCCGCTCGCGATATTATCCCGCCCTCTTCTATGTCAAAATTAAAAATAATGACATTGGCAACATCGCTGTCTGTATCTGACAGGACAGTTAACATTGTAAGCTAACTTAACTCAGGCTTGCTTTCCGACGTGCGGTTCTTTGTTCGGCAGTGTGTCATCAGACTCGCGGTGTTAAAGACTTTGAAAACAATTCTGCCCTACTCTGACTCGGATTGGCTGTCAGGTTTCTGCATTAGGAATGATGATTGGTTTTTTAAAGCTGCTAAGATTATGGTAACTATAGAGATATAGCGGGTAAATGCTGGCCACGACCACGACGAAAGGTGAGAAGTTTTCATGCCTGTCAATGACAAAGAAGTTTTAGTAGCTAATGGATTTCCACCGGCGAGAAACGCTTGCTGTAGCTCTGCTTCAAGATTTATTTATGGAAAAGAGAAAAACACCCGTAGTGTTTGGGTGCACCCGCATCCTTCCAGTTGAGTGAGCTTTGAAAGGGGCGAAGCTGATTGATTGGTTCTTGTCACATGACCTGCGATGCGTTTGTGGCATTCTGAAGAGTTGAGATTTTTTTTTATCTCGCTGCGCCTGGAAAAAAACGAGTGCGTCGCTTCAGTTATGAGCGCGCGCGCGCCTACATTTGAACGAACTTGAGCGCGCAAAAGATATGATATGTGAACGGCCTGTTGGCGAGACCTTTTTTAGACCTGACTAAATGAAATTTAAGACCACGGATCAAAATCTGGCTGTTTTAAAGACATTTTAAGGCCTTAAATTTAAAGTTCAGAATTTTAGACTTTTTAAGACTTTTTAAGACCCCGCGGGAACCCTGTTATAAGCAACTGAAAAAAGCACAAATGTTAGGGCATGTCAGAACATCTCAAGGACCCCAAAAACCACTCAGACCCCAGAGGGTTAATGTAAATTTGTTGTGTTTTGTATTTAGACTACTTATATTTATATATTTACTTTAAAATTGTAATATATTAAATTTTTATATATTTTACTCTTTTTTTAAGTACCGGTTCACCGGTACTGTTTTAAAAGTATCGATTTGGCACCAGTATCGAAAAAACGATACCCAACCCTAATTACGAGAGAATAGTCACAAAATCACACTAGATCTGAATACCTTACCAGATATGAGTAATTGTTTGCAGCAATGAGTAAAAATGTAACTGTAAAAGTTTACAGTATTTCACTACATTTGAAGAAGGAAGTATTTGTAACATGTCTGTAAACTTTAAAAGGAATATAAATATCTACACACTTAAAATGAAACGCTTGACAGTTTACAGAGTTCTTGCAGGTAAGCAAGTCAAATTTAAGACCCTTTTAAGACATTTTAAGACCATAAAGATTGAAATTTAAGACCTACACGACGCATTAACCAGCAAATAACATAAAATTAGCATCAATATGCACTTTTTGTTTACATAAACATTAAAATAATAACATTAAAAATGATGGCCAGATTTTAAAAGAGTGTCTTGCAACATGTTATCTACTAACATGTACAAGTTCAAATAAAGTTTTGACAAAAAAGGTTTTATAAAAAGATAAACCTCACATATTTCAGCCTTTAAATAATTTTTTTTATAAAAAGAATGAGTAAAAAACAAAAAGATAAATTACTGACATTTACAATGCACATTAGCTTATCTTTTATTATTAATAGTAAAATTCGGTCCGATTTTCCCGTGGCTTCTGTCACTGCTATGCAACCATGCACTGCGCTCTTCACAACGACAAAGAAGTTTTAGTAGCTAATGGATTTCCACCACCCGAAAAACGCTTGCTGTAGCTCTGCTACAAGATTTATTTACGGAGAAGAGAAAAACACCCGTAGTGTTTGGGTGCACCCCCATCCTTCATGTTGACTGAGTTTTCAATGTTGTTACGGAAAGGGTGAAGCTGATTGGTTGGCTCTTGTCACATGACCAGCTTGTGGAAAAAAAGTTGAGATTTTTTCATTTTACTTAAATGCCCTAATTGAACTAAGACCTAATCCTGGCTTAATACAAGCCATGTTTTTGAAACCAGGCCAATATTTTCTTATTTAGCATGCAAAGTTAACTTAACTTTAATCTTGCATCACATAGTCGCCGGCGATGCATACAAGATGTGATGTTAGTAGCTACCTCAATTTTTAAATTTTTTAAAGCTACTCCAGTAACGTCAGGAGCTATTGAAAATTAGCCTGCAGATCAATCACATCACTATTACAGTGAGACTCTGAGAAGTCAGATGGTCGTTCAGTTGTTGCAAATGCGCCCAACGTGCCAACAATGCGCCTGAACACACCTCATTTTCAGACCAAATGGGCGCAAATGCATTTGCTTTTTAAACAACGCGGAGCAGGGCGCGAAAATGATAACTGCGTCGGGCTGAAACTAACAAAAAACACTTGCGTTGCGCCTGGTGCCACATTGCGCCGGTGTATGATATGGCCCTCTGTGTGCGAGTGATGTATGTTTGTGTGCTTAAATGAAAACAGTGCATTAATATAGAACGAACGTGACCTGAACGTGTGAATTAAACAGACAGACCACTTGCATAATTAATTACAATAAACCTGTAAACATTGGGTTGATTTTAATAACTTTAATGTAGTTAAAATGTGCACCTAGCACTAACAAAATATTAGTATTAGATCAGCACAAAAAGTTATCAAACATCCTTAAAATGTAAAGAAATGTACTCACTTGAGTATCTTCAGCTCACACACACGCTTCTTCAGTCCCTCACAGATCTCTTTGACTCCTGAGTTCAGCAGACGGCTGTTGTTCAGGTTCAGCTCTTTCAGGATGGTTTTAGAGGAGAGAACAGTAGCTAGAACTGAACAGCTTTTCTCTGTCAGTTCACAATTATTTAGCCTAAACACATAAACAGCATTTATTATTATTCTGATTGTACTTCAGCACATACTCAACACACATCAGATCAGCAGGTCTTCAATTTTGATCACACATGTAACTGATAGTCTCATGTAATCAATTAACAGAGAAGTTATAATGTATAAATCATGTTGACTCACTTGATTTTCTCCACTTTGCTATGAGAGTCTATCAAAAGAGCAGAGAGCTTCTCTCCATTCAGATCTTTTAATTTATCTTCACTCAGATCCAGTTCTGTCAGTAATAATGGACTTTTACCCAGAACTTCAGTGAGACACTCACACGCTTCCTGTGCAGCATCACTTTTCAAAAACCTACAGGAAGTAGAAGAGTATTTTAAATAATTCTGTCAAAATGTAATTTTTTTGGATTACAGAAATGGTGTTAACTGATTTTCAAAGAAGTCTGGGAGAAGTCTAATCAGAAAGTCAAAATTATGTAATTATGTTTTATCACAAGGTTCGTGTCACAAAATATAGTTGTGTGACTGTTGAATTTCAGTAATAGGTATGCTGTAAATTCCTCTACCTTTAATTGCAATTCCTCTCCAATTCCCAATCCCCTTAGTTTCATATAGCAGATATTACATTTGTGGCTTATTTTGAAATATTTTAAGACATTAATCACCTGGTCTTTAATTTACATTGTTCATCCTGTAGTAAATCATCGAGCTCCTTCACTCCTGATTGTCCAGGATCATTTCCTCTGAGATCCAGCTCTATCAGGTGTGAAGGGTTTGATCTCAGAGCTGAAGCCAGAGCTTTATAACCTTCTTCTGTGATACTGCAGTCTGAGAGTCTAGAACAGGAAGGAAAATTTAACATTCAGACGATTATTCAGTTATTCTACAATTTATCAGAACAGAACAAAAATTGTGCATGTTCTACACTAAAAAAATAAGCAAACTAAATTTCAAATTTTCATATTAAAATCATGAAATTGAACCAATAATAACTTAAAATAAACGTATTAAACTGAATTTCTCTTTAATACAGATTTACATATTAATTCATACTTGCAGTTCTTAGTACAATATTTAATAATACTGCAACTAATATTTTAGCCTTCATAATCTTCATAATTTTCAAGACTATAATATATATATTATCATATTGAAATGTGGATAAATAAAAATACACACTTCAGTTTCGTCAATCTGCATTGTGTATTTTCCAACAGAGGACAGATCTTCTCAATTCCTGAGTTTCCTAGTTTATTCTCACTCAGATCCAGCTCTATCAGGTTTGAAGGGTTTGAATTAAATGCTGAAGTCAGAGCAGCACAACCTTCTGCTGTAATACTGTTATTATTCAGCCTGAAGAGAGAGAAAAAGGAAACACTCTTCAGTTAATCTTAAAACTTTCTTTATGAACAATGACAACGTTATTTTTATAGATATTTTACATGTAAAGTATTAAACCAAGTAAAATACTCACATCAGTGTGTTGAGTTTACAGTGTTTATCCTTCAGTAGAGCAGCGATCTGATTCACTCGTGTGTCTCCTAGTTCACATTCATTCAGATGCAGCTCTCTCAGGAGTAACGGGTTATCACCCACAATTCCTCTCACAAACTGACAGGCTTCATGTGCAGCAGAACTCAAAAACCTGGAGATAGAGGAAGTACATTGACATTATGTGCCATATAATGAATTTTCACAAGTCTTTCAAAGAGCCTTTAGTTCCCTTTTGAAAGGGAACTCGCACTGTGTCCTAAGACGTTTTGTGGAACGCCTCAGTGTGACTGATTGCTGTGTTATCACGGTAATCATATCGGCTGGCAACAGCCATGAAGGTCACTACCAGTGCGACCAGGAAGTATAAAAGGGCGCCTAGAGAACATGTCATCCTCTTTTCGTTTCCCTTTTCAGGGACTGTGTTGTTGGTACTGTGAAGAGAATATCATGGCTTCTAACAAGCACTTCAGGAAGTGTGACAACCCGTGTAAAAGATTTCAGACACCTGGTGTCCTCTGCGTTTTTTGTCTGGGTGAGGAGCTCGCGTGCTCGTTCCTTGAAGGGTCCGCGTGCACGAACTGTGAGTGTTTGTTAGTGAAAACTCTCTGCTCTCATCTGTCTCTCTTCTCTTGGGAAGAGGTGGAAAGGAGACTGAGATCGTGGGGATCTCAGATGGAGTTTTCTGAGGAGTTTGAGAGATGTGTAAATCTCTCGCGGCCCTCAGTGGCTGACGAGGGTGAGCTGCTGGGAGGGGATGCACTGTCAGACGCTGAGAGTTGGTAATTTGAGTCTCAGGTCGAGCTAACGTTATTCCTCTCGTTCTAGAGAGTCGTTTTGAAGAGTATGTTGTTCCCTAGAGCCTCTATGCACAAGCCCGAGGATATTCCCTAGATATCCTTGGATGTAAGTGTAAGACTGAAAATACTGGTTGAGGCCTGCATGAGGCAGGCAAAAGGGCCCTGATGGCTAATTAACATTCAACCTCCCCCACACGGCCTGACTTCCTCTCACAAACTACTAAGAACTCATACAAGAACATGGTTTAATGTGAATGTTTATCATTGACTGTTATGTTTTTGGTGTCATTTGAAATGTCTCAAAGTGAGTGGTACAGATATCTAATATCCAGATAGATAAAATGAAAGGAAATAAGGTTTATAGAAGTTTAGAGAAAACTGGTTCAGAGATAAGGCCCCCCCTCGCTCCCTGAGCTCTGTATTATGTATATCTGAGATTAGCTGGCTTCAGCTGATAGAGCCTGATAGCCTCCCTGGTATGGGGGTTGACGTTAGTCCCTCTGAAAAGTAGCAGGCTAGAGCCCTTTGGGACTCGGCCATACCCCCTTAAAGGAACCCCCCTCTAAGCGGGGTTGTGGTGTCCAGGCCTTGAGCTGACTCTGGGTCCTTCGTGTGAAATCACAAAGGTGCTCCCTCATTAAAGCATGAAACTCGGGCAGTGGCCGTAGGAGGTTGTGCTACGGACAGCCTGGTGCGTACCAGTAGTGAATGTGTTTGTGCTTGTCACAGCCATGATTCGCAAACATCCCCTCAGCAAGGCAGCGTGGGTATTTCATTCCCCAAAGTGTCTCAGGACGCAGTGCAAGTTCCCTTTCGAAAGGGAGCGTCTTGGGTTATGACTGTAACTGTTCTTGCGTCTTGTTGTCATGCCTCTGGGCTGCCTACACAGTCCTTTCAGATGAAGAAGTGGATGGCATGTTCTCTAGGCGCCCTTTTATACTTCCTGTTCGCACTAGTAGTGATGTCATGGCTGTCGTCTATCAATACGATTGCCGTGATTATACAGTACTTCAGTCATTAGTCACGCTCAGGTGTTCCCCTACGTGTCTCAGGACGCAGTGTCTCGTTCCGTTCTCAGGGAACAAGGGTTACAGTCATAACCTGAGACGTTATTTTTAAAGTGACGGTGTAACGACAATGACTATGACATGCGGTCACATGCTGTTCAGAGACAACGAGTTTGTTCATGGCGCCTCCAAGTCTGCTTGAACGGTCAAAATTGCATCTTTGTGGCTCCCCCGAGGGACATTTGAGTCACATAAGGAAACCCTGTTTTGGAGAATCCCCTCTAAAACCCCCATTTCAGCATGGACTCCCTGTGACTTTTATAGACTCGTGACATTCCAGAACACACACACACATACACGCACACACACACACACCAACATCCTTTTGTGTTTAACTTTTAAGTATGTAACTCAGGCTTTTATCTGAACTTCCTGTATGCATGTGTGATTAATGTTGTTTTGATCATATAGTTATGATCTTCGAGTGTTTGGCTCTGAAAGGTATTTTTAAAGAAGGTTCCTCAATAGTGGTTTTGTAACCCTACCTCAGACCATAAAACTTTACGACCCAGGAAAGCAGACATTCCCAGCAGTCACGTCCCAAACACACCACACACAGACCCACAGATTTTCCCTTTGACTTACCATAGGACATTACCAAAATGTTGATATATTTCTGAGGTGCCTTTTGTTATGACCATGTCATATTGGGGTGTCTACGATTTTGTCATGTGGTAATCAAGACTTTAAATGTGTGTAATTCTGCATATCTCCTGTATCTTTGCATTGCTACAACCTTCATGTGATGCGTTTGATGTCTTTGTAATTCTCTTAATCTAACGGAGTTGAATTCCGATAGCAGAATTCAGTGATGCGCATTGTTTTATAAGTTCATATGTCTGGAGAAAATCCTCTCAAGTTAAAGTCAATCATGACTCATTCGAGTGGGCGTGTCTAACCGGACAAAGGAATCTTCCCGCTCGAAAATTCTCGACAGCTGATTCGTCCTACACGAAGGAGGGGACGGCACATGGGACACTGATAAAAGTCCAAACCTTCAGTTTCCTCGCTCTCTTATCTCTCTTCCAGCTCTCATCCAACTTCTCTTGACCCTCTTCCTCGGCGCAGCGCTTCTCCAAAGGAACATCTGGAGGAGGCCCTGGCCTTCTCCATTGAGCGAGCACATGTTCGAGTCGTAGCTGCGTCCCTTGCAACTAAGATTTCCAGCCTCTCCCATCCCGGGAGACGAATCTGAACTTTCTCGGTAACGTTAAATTCAAGTGAGCCTTTACATCGTCTTGCTAAACAACCCAGAAGACGAAGCTAGACGCAAACCAGCCGGACACGCGCACGCGCGCCCCCTCTTCAGCACCACACTGAAAGAGCACAGAATCTTGAACGTAACGTAACTCTCTCTAAACGCTGATTTCAGGTGTCCAGGTCTTAGGTCTGTGAACTAAGTTACCCTCTATCTTCTCTCTATATCTTTCTTTCTTTCATTTCATTTTCATTCTGATCACGCTATGTTTATGTTTTTGTTCGGTTAAATGTTTGTTTGTATTTTAAGTACGTTTATGTTTGTAGTTTATATAATCTCTAGTGTGTGCCATTTTATTAATAAACCCATTTATACTTTTAATTGTCTCTGTGTTTGAAAAACCACCTTATAAAAGTCAATGAAACTAAAAAGATCTAAGCTACAAGCTCGATATTGACTACCTTGAGTAGTTTTAATTCATAAACTCAGAAAGTTTGATATTCGTGGCCAGAAGATAAAACTTTCTTGGAGTTTGAAAAGGGATACCCCCTTCTTAACTGTAATGATCAGACAGTTACCGAACAAGGGAATCTCGATAATTGATCAAATAAATGTACATGCGACTTATGAATTATGACCATGGGTCATAATTATTAATATTCCCAAAATTCCCTATATTCTTGAGCTAATTCACATTTACCCCGAGTCGTTATTGTTACAACGGATTAATAATATTTTATAAGTAACTTATAACATTTTTATTTAAAACTACTGCACATTAATACAAAAATTATTTAAAAAATACTCACCTCAGTGTCTCGAGTTGACACTTCTGATCCTGTAGTAGATCATCAAGCTCCTTCACCCCTGATTGTCCAGGATCATTTCCTCTGAGATCCAGCTCTATCAGGTGTGAAGGGTTTGATCTCAGAGCTGAAGCCAGAGCTTTATAACCTTCTTCTGTGATACCACAGTATGAAAGTCTACAGCAGGAATGAAAATATAACATTCAGCTTATTAATCAGTTATTCTTAAAATTACCTGAACAATTTTAAGCCCTAAAGGAAATGGTTTGTGAATTATCATTTCTTTCTTGTACAAATTAGAGAATAGAACAAATAGGAAATAGAGGCAAACTAAAGGCCCAGAGACCTTTAATAGGTTAGAAATCATCTGACCTGAGTTTCTCCAATTTACAGTTACTTTTCAGTCCATCAGAGAGCAGTGTCACTCCTGAATCCTGCAGATTATTATTGCTCAGGTCAAGATCCTTCAGAATGCTGGAGTCTGAACTGAGAACTGAAGCCAGAGCTGAACAGCTTTCCTCTGTTAGATCACACTTACTGAGCCTAAATAAAATATTACAAAACATGAAGAAGATACACAACTGTATATTAACTGTAGGAAGTAGAGAAGAGATCAGCAGGCTACAACCTGAAAAGATTATTTGATTGTTATGAATTTACTTTCCAGCTATTAGTAATACTGCTGTTTGATCTCATATAGTTGCTGTTTAAGTTTGACCTGAATGAGTCATTTGTATTAAAATGAGTTGTCTTATCAGTGAGAAGTATTCAAACCTTATTTGAGACAATTTAGAGTGACTGTTAAAAGTTCCATTTTCTAGGTCAGGGGTGACAACCTTTTTGTCATGAAATGTCATTTTTAATTTTCCTAGTTAATCACTGTGCGACAAACACATACTTGCTACGTATACATGCACAACACACACTGCTGCAAGCATGTGAGTAATGCACATTTCTTAGAATTTATAAAATGATTACATGGTCAACAAGGACCACATTGGTGTGTGTGGAAGGCCTCCTCTTCTCCGAGAGTCATTCTGCTGTGGCCTCCGCTCCCCATAGCCCTGTGGAGGCGCTATAGGTCTCTGTTTTGGAGACTGTGGTCAGATTCACTCTTGAGAGAGCGCTCACAGAGATGAACAACATGCTTGCTGGCACTGACATGTTCAGGTCGAGCTAACGTTACTCCTCTCGTTCTAGAGAGTCATTTTGCAGAGTATGTTGCTCCCTAGAGCCTCTACGCACAAGCCCAAGGATATGCCCTAGATATCCTCGGATGTTAGCTCTGAAGAAAAGAGCCTCTTGAGAATCAGGAGGAGAATCCTGAGAGCCATTTGTATTAAAATGAGTTGACTAATCAGTGAAAAGTATTCAAACCTTATTTGAGACAATTTAGAATGACTGTTAAAAGTTCCATTTTCTAGGTCATTAGAAAATTAACGTTAACGTTAATTGCATTGAATTAACGTAACAAAGTGATGTTGCTTTAGTATCACTGTTGCACTCTCAGTTAAAGGTGAAGCAATGTTAATGGTAATACTATTGAATCAACATTACTATGATTGATTCAACATCACTGATGCTGAATCAATATTGAAATTAACAAAAATAAATCAATGGTAATATTTTTGAATCAACGTTACACTATGATTGATTCTACATCACTGACTACGTTTACATGCAGCCAATAACCCGTTCAAAACCGGGATATTAGCAATAACCCGGTCGCGCACGGCCATGTAAACACCGGCAAAAACCCGGATATGCTCATATCCCAGTTTTTAAAAACCCAGATATGATCCCTGGGGTACCCCTTTTCTAACTCGAATATTTGGTCATGTAAACGCGTATCGGCATATCCCCATCAAAAGGAACATTGATTTGTGTTCTGCGCATGTTCTATTCGCAAGGAATCTTGGTCTTTTGAGTAGAGACGGCGCATACAAAAACCCTCGTGCAGTATACCGGAAGTAAACAAGAAGTAGAGGTAAACATGGCGAGACGCAGCACAGCACCACACTTTTGGAGCGAGGAGGAAATCGCAAACAAAGGCGATCGCTATCTGCCCCGAACTATTCATTATCCGCGTGCTGCTGCTGTTGTTGTTGCCTTTGGATACAGGAAGAAGAATTGGAAATGACGCACATTGCGTCTTAACATTGTCCGTACGTCCAGACGCTAACCGTGCGTCGCCGTTTACATCGGGATATTGCCAATTGATTACAAATTCCATGTATACAGGAGTAACTCTCTCTACTCACGCATGTAAACGGGTTATTCCGAATGTTTCAGAAACCCAAATAGTGACCTTAACCCGACCATAACCCGATATTTGACAGCATGTAAACGTAGTCACTGATGCTGAATCAATATTGAAATGAACAAAAATAAATCAATGGTAATATTGTTGAATCAACGTTACAGTATTATTGATTCTACATCACCGATGCGGAATCAATATTGAAATTAACAAAAATAATCAATGGTAATTTTGTTAAATAAACGTTACACTATAATGTTGATTGTACATTTGAGATTTGCTAACGAAACACATTCAGAAAGGCAACTTGTAAACATCACAATATAGCCAACATATGAAATTGGATCATGAAAAGTTGGTATCGATCCATCTTTCAGAATCAACTTGTGTGTAAATCCTGTGTTTTACTCACCCTCATGTGCAAAGTATTCTGGTGTAAAATGACTTTCACATACTGGTATATGAATTTACTTGGACACATAAATGAAATGGGAGTTTATGGAGACTCTTATGTTTATTATTACAGCCATCAACAGATCAGTTATGATGTTTACGTAGCTGAGACATATAACAGGCTCACGGATGGTCAGTCCTGAGTGCTGCTATCCTGCGGAGTTTTGCTCCGACCCAACTCACCTTCCCTTCAAGTAGCTTTAATAATCCTGAAGACATTCAGGTGTGTTTGATTAGGGTTGAAGCTAAACTATGCAGAACAGCTGCACTCCAGGACCGATGTTGTCTATCCCTGCACTAGCTGCTCTAGCAACAATATAACAATGGCAGACTCTGTGCTTCTCACTCAGGGCTGTGTCTATGCTAATAGGAGATCGTCACCAGTGGGCGGGTCTCTCAAAAACAAACATAAAACATTCTCTCAAAACAAGCGTTTCCAGATTTTTCCCTACATTGACATCATTGTAGGGAGAAATCTGGAATTCGCTTGTTTTGAGAGAATGTTTTTAATTTATGGGGATTTAAAAAAAAGGATTGGGTGGATTTTAACACTGTGGACACACATGTGTGTTCAAACACCTTATAAAAGTAATTTTTGCATAATAGGTCCCCTTCAATGAACAATAGTTTAGCAGCCAAATGTTTCATCGCGAATATGGAATGGTTTGTATTCTTTCTGAGCTAAATGCCGATTCAATTTCACTTTAAATAAATCAATTTCGGCTTGTTTGCCTAATTTGTTTTTATTTATAATTTAATATAAATGTATAGCTACTTTGTTTTTAAAACATTCTTGTTTTGAATAGGCTACCATTTCATTTAAAGGGGACCTATTATACAAAATGTACTTTTATTAGTTTAAACACAGGTGTTTCCACAGTCTGTGTAAATGTTACGTACGCCGCGCTACGTAATTTTTGTTTGTGCGTATGTTGCTGCATATGCGTGTCGTGTATGTCTGTGTACTTTATTTGTTTCAGGTGTGAAGCTCGATTGGAGAGTCCGCCTGTCAATCAGCTGACGTAGGATGCTGACGTCTGGGATCGCGCCACCAATCGCCGTGCAGTTTATGAATGGCTCTAACTTCAATGGCGACAGTCAGCGCCGCCGCTCCCACCACGCGCATCACGCGCTGTGCGTAGGGCACCAAGTGCTGAGGGGGCACCAAAAATAGCCTAACGAAAAAAAAAATGTATAATGCCGATATTATTTCATTAGCCTATAGAAATATTATTAGGCACATTTTAGCCATGTATATGTAACAAAAAAGGGGGAACAAGATAATTTAATTGCTCTAGTCTAGAAAGTACCGCCCCCCGCGTTGGATGGTCCGTGCCGGTTGTTCGCGCGGGCGCCTTAGACAGTATAGGCAACTTTTTTGGAAATGGCCCCTAAAAGACAGCAGGAGTTAGGATCTGAGAAAAGAAAGAAGAAGAAACTGCGAGATGATGCCCGTGCATCACTTGAAGGTACAGTAAGTCCATGTTTAATCATTCTTATAAGGGAAATGTGCTGCAGCTAATCGTAACGCGCCTCGAACTTGCTGACGTTAATGTTAGCAAACTATGTTATTATAACTTCGGTGCAAGCTAAATTGAGATTTTACTGTTAAACATTACCTATTTTACAAATAACTGACGCCAGCTAGCTGTTACTTTCTTTACTATCTTTCTTTAGATATTGAGCAGTAGTTTATGGTTTATTTTGACGTGAAGGTGGTTAATACTTTCTCAGTAACAGTTAACGTTAGCAGTCAGTGCAGTGCACATGGTAGGCAAACAATTCCTGTTAAATATATAAAAAATATAAAATGTCATTATGAATGATATAAAGCAAACAATACTGTTTAATTGTGTGCATTATTGCACCTCATTCTATTATGCTTTTATATTATATTATATTAGATTTATCAAATAGTTGATAAATAAGGAATAAAGGGGGAGAACTCCTTGGCTGCCATGCTTTCAGTTTTAAATGTTTATAATTTTTTCCGGTATGAGATTCTTTGTTTGAATATTTTGTCTAATAAATGTAATTTATTCAAAGTGACATTGAATTTGGGAAAAACATGTCTGGATTATTTTGATATTTTTTTTATTTTGCTATTCTGTTTACTGAAGAAAAGTTTGCACTTTCAAATGTGTAGTGTGTGTTGGCTATTCTACATGTTTACAAAGTCAGCAAAGCTGTGAAGATTTTACTTACTATCTTTTTAGTGTTCTTAAGTTTTATAGTGGGATGCTGCTGTGTTATTGGTATTGAGTTATATGTTTGGTAATAAAAAGTTAAACTGGCAAAAACAAACGTTTTTTTTTTTTTTCTCGGGGTGGGGGGCATCATAAAGGAATTATGCTTAGGGCACCAAAATGGCTAGCAGCGGCACTGGCGACAGTCGAGAAAGACTCTGGGTTGGGAAAGAGTTCACTCTGTGAGGACGGTTCTCTCGTTCGAGAGACCAGTCTGAGAGACTGATCAGTGTCTGGGGGTTCGCTGCTTTTATGATCTTGCAGTTAGATCAGTTCTCTTTGTTTTGTGCTCGAATGTGTTTGTGCTCTCGGTACGTGCTTGCGGTGCCTGCTAAATGTTTGTTGCTGTCATGAAATCTTCATATCTGTTCACCGTCCAACCTTGTGTAGACTGGCGGGAGAGGTTGTGAGTCAGGTAAGCAGGTCGTGACCTACATTTGCACACGTAGTTTTCTGTGATGTAGGCCTATTAACGCACTACTGTTAGGAGTAGGGCTGGGTATCGTTCAAAAAATTTCGATACCAATACCAATACCGATACCTTGATTTCGATACCGGTTCCTGAACGATACTTTTTTCGATACCAATTTTATGAAATCCATTTTAACAAGATTACATAACACATTACCTCAGAAAAACTTTGGTTTTATTTTTTCAGTTTGACTCATGCTCCTTAGTCAGTCCAGAAAGGAACAAAAAAAAGCACAAAGGAACAAAATATTTTTTTATAAAGAGCTCATGCTCACCAAACCTGAATTTGTTTGATCAAAAATACAGTAAAACTTGTAATATTGTGGAATAGTATTACAATTTAAAATAGTATTTGAATATATTTCAAAATGTAATTTATTCCTGTGTTGTCAAAGCTGAATTTTCAAAATCATTACTTCAGTGTCACACGGTCAGAGTGATCAACAAGGTATCTCTTCAGTTACCAGTCGAAGACGGAGCAACTTTCTGCTCTTATGTTTACTCCGTGCACTGTCAAGGGCTTCATCATATCTGTCGCGGTACCGTCTTTGCAGCAATTATTTTACCGCAAATACTGCATCGCACGCTTGGCATCGAGAATGGAGAAATGTAGCCACACTTTTGATCGGCTTTTCCACATCTTTAAGGTATTGTGAGTGTGTGTGCTCGCGTCTCATTGAGTATGTGCGCGAGTTTGTGTGTGTGTGTGCTCGCGTCTCATAATGAAAATGTGTGCGTGGACAGTTTGTGTGCGAGCGCGCGTCTCATATGAGTATGTGCGCAGAGTTCCGCGCGTCTCGTGTGTGTAGAGTTTGCGTGTATGTGCGTGAGCGACTTTAGGCGTGTCGTTGTGCATTTTTTATATGTATTTGTTTGAGCACTGACGTTGACGAGTTAACCCCTTAGGTATCGAAATCTGGTACCGAAAAACAAGTCATTTTTCGATACTCGATAGTATCGAGGCAATTCGGTCGGTACCTAAAAAGTATCGAACTCGGTACCCAGCCCTAGTTAGGAGTGGTGCTAATTATGTATGTTTTTGTTTTAGTCAGTATAGTTTAGTTATAGCGTCTCGTACGCTGAAGATGTTTATTTCTACCTTTTTTGTTGATAGTTAGTTTAGTTATTTAACTTTAGTTAAAGTTTTTTTTTTTTTTTTTTTAGTTTTTTTATTTAAGCACCACTCTTTTGCTCTTTCCTCTCCCCCAGATTGTTTGTTGATCTGATTATTCTTGTTACGTTGTACGAATTGTAAACATTCATTACTTTATTACTTTTCATTACTTTATTCCTTTATTACTACTTCACTTTGTTGCAGTTGAAGAATTAAAATCTTTCAACTAAGTGATGGATTGTTGTCTGTTCCTTTTCAATTGCAATTCCCGTTACTGTATAAACACACATGCAAAACTTTTGTTACGTCTAATAATATTCCTAGACAAATAACATCTAACTAACGAGGGACGTAACAGTAAACAACCAGCCTATAATGGTAAAAGTCCACCCACTCCTTGTTTTATAATCCCCATAAATCATAAACAGCATAGTTTATCTCTAACCCTAATCAAACACACCTCAATATCTTCAGGATTACTAAAGCTATGTGAAGGATGGTGAGTTGGGTCGGAGCTAAACTCTGCAGGACAGCACCACCTACAATCCGTGAGCTTGTGATATGTGTCAGCTAAGTCAACATTATGTAATAATAAACATAAGAGTCTCCATAATCTGCATCTGCATCTGAGCCACTAAGTACGCAGTGGTGTAATTTTATTTATGAACGGAATGTGTCCAAGAAAACAGGTACATTTTACATTATGTGCATGTAATTTTACACCAGACTGCTTTGCACACAAGGGTGAGTAAAACACAGGATTTGCACAGAAGTTGATGGAGATGGATAGATACCAACTGTTCATGATCCAATTTCATATTTATTTTGTGATGTTTGCAAATTGCCTTTCTGAATGTGTTTCGTTAGCACATTGTCTGTTGTTTCTTACTGTGTTCACGGAGACTAAATCCATGCCGTTATTTAATTTTTTACTCCAAAATGCTCACTGTCTGTATAATTCATAAATCAGGGATGCAAACACATGTATGGTCAAAAAATAGAGAGGTTATGGAAGCCCTCGCCCCGCGGCAAATATCCAGATACTTACATAATTGTGATGAATTCAATCCTTTGTAAATGATCATTTTGCAGTGTAAGATTACAGTTAACACCTTTAAATATTACATAAATGTATTATGTATTTTTATTAAACTTAGTGAGTGTATAAATCAGCAGCAAAAAGTAATTCTTGAGAAAATCTGCACAGTCATTTTATAAAATCTAAACATGCTAATAAAAACAAATTACTATTAGTACTCTTATAAAATTCAATCAGGCAATCATACATTTCACAATTTTATATTTATATATGAATGTCAAGAATTCATAAGTGTATATATTTATATAGCCTACACTACACTACACAGAAATAATATACAATTAAATTATGCTTATTTTAAATGTATTGTGCAGGCAAGGTATAAAAAATATAGGCTTTTAATAATCTTTCAGTGCGCAAAACATGGAGTAACATGGAGTCACAGTGTGTAGCGCTGCACAAGTGCGCATTTAAAAGTTCACATTATAATGTGAACTTTTAAATGCACACTTGCGCACATTGAAGAGAGTTTTACCGTGCATCCTGCTGTAACCGGACGATGCGCGCGCGCTGTTTGAATACTGAATGGAGAATGATTGACAGCCACAGAGAAGGGAAAACGAGTTTCCGTAAACTTTAATTTAATGAAGTAAATAGACTTCTGTCCCTCACATTAAGCTATGGAATGGCTTCAGATGACTTTGTGAAATTATAATCAGACGCTGTCAGACTCAAGTCACCCAAACTGACGCGAAAAAAGCGGGAGGCGCCGGAAAGCGCGCTGTTTGCATCCCTGATAAATGCATCTTCATTCTTAAGTCTCTCAAAAAGTGTGTAACTTCAACCATGTTAACCGTGCAGTATGCCATCAAGCTAATTCAGCTGTGGTTAAACAACACAATAAAACAAGTGGACTGGACAGAAACGATCATGAAAAATGCTTGCGTGCACACTTCATATCAGTTGAGGTTGAATAAACTATTGTCTTTTGTTGGTATGGATTATGGTTTGATTACATGTCTAAAGATGTCTCATTCACGCCCACCTAATCAGAAATTGGGGAACTAAGTGATTTCTCACGTAACGCTAACTTTTTACGCGCATTTGCTAACTTTGTTAGTCGTACAACTACAGTAGCAGTTTACTAACGACCAGAGACTAAACAAAGGAAACCTTTTGTGTCATCTCTCTTACTAAAATGGCCATTTTAAGTGCACATAAGTGCAATTGTAGAGAGAGGGAACAGTGAAGGCCAGTAGTTGCATTTGCAACGTTTGCATGTGTTAGTACATAGTTGCCCTCAGTTTCTTTTTACTATACACACTCGGTTTTTCTTTTATTTAAGTGTAAATGTCAGGCCACTCCTGTCAGTTCGTCCATCCATTGAGTGAGCGTGTACGAGTCTGCCAATTTCTATATGTCATAAACTATAAGGCAAGTCTTCTAAAATTGCGGGCGTCATATTTAAATGATGATTGTTTTCAGCTGCCACATTTATCAATGTACGATCAGTCATAGGATGGGATTGGCAGCATACGAATGTCTCATGAATCACACGTGAACCCTGTGGCAAGATGATTTCTGTGCTCGGATCTGCGCTCGTATCTACGTAAGATTAATAAATGAGGCCCAAAGAGAAGTAGCAAAAAGGGAAGTTAAAATTATAAAAGCTAAACAGGTATTAATGTGAAGTAGAGAGTAAACTGACTGAGAAGAATCTTGCATCAGCTTGGTCTGGTATGAAAACTATAGTAGGTATATAGCAAAGTATGATGTCAGGAATTTGGACATCAATTGCGTTTCCCAAAAGCAACGTTAGTCAACAATGTTCGTCATTATCAGCATAGTTCAACAAGCCAGTGTTTCCCGAAACCATCGTTCCAACGAACATTCGCAAACAGCATCGCAAAGTAGTGTGGTTGGAACGACAGCTCTCCACCTGTGGTTAGAAGCAGAGTTTCTAGTTTGCATGACATGTGGACTCAATAAATCAGTATCTTGAGCAAAATAAGTAAGCTCACATTCAATACAACCTGGGTCTTTTACTTAGAATACATACAAATGTCAATTACGTCTTTTAGTTTGTCAAGAGATTTAAAGCACCGTTTTTGAAGACTGTGCATGTGCGAACGTGCTCTACTATGTAAGAACGAGCCTATGATTTAATCTGGAAATGAAAAATAACTGAGAAAAATTAGAAATAGTCCTCAGATGCCATGTCTGTAATTTATAGCAAAACATCTTAATTGTTGACATCTAAACATGTTAATTCGATCTCAGTTTCATCCACCACATGCGTGACATCATAAACCAACGTGGTTGAACTATTGTTGAAATATTGTGCAAGGAAATTAAGCTCTATATTTTATGATACTTTAATATGTCTGTATACCTACAACGTGCACCTAACCTATAGAAATGGGCTGTTATTATCCCAGTCCATAAAAGTAATAGTCCCAAGGCTTTAAATGACCTCAGGCCAGTTGGCCTCACCTCTCTTGTAATAAAATCTTCTTGAAAAGCTTGTGAAGACATTGTAAGGCAAACCAAGCAAGCACTTGACCCTACACAGTTTGGTTATAGGGCACACAGAGGAGTTGAGGACAATTGCTCAATCTTTTATGCACTTAGAAGGGACTCATGCTAGTCTGTTGTTTATTGACACTTCTTCAGATTTTAATACTATCCAACCTCACATTTTAGCCATGAGACTGATAGAGCATTTTAAGTTGAGCCAAAATTTGGTAGGTTGGATATTGGATTTTTTGACAAACAAAACACAGACGGTGAAAGTAAATTACATTTGATCAGATTTATTATATTCATCCTCTGGCTCACCGCAGTACTGTTTTCTCTCACCCTTACTTTATATTCTATACACTTATATGTGCCAAATTAAGTACACAAATAGGACTATATTGAATTTTGCAGATGATACTGTAATTGTCTGAGTAAAAGAGTCTGCTACACGACAATGAGTCTGGACATGGCCCTATTATTGAGAAGTTTGTCACCTGGTGTGATGAGTCTTTTAAACATAACCAAAACAAAGGACATAATTATAGATTTTAGAACTCATGCTTCATGTTATGACACTATGACCATTAAAGACCAGGTGGTGGATTGTGTAGAAGGCTACAAATATCTTGGGACAGTCATAGATTCTAAATTGAATTTCGAAAAGAACTGTGAAACTGTATGTTAAAAGCAACATCAGCGTCTGTTTTGCCTCAGAATGCTGTCCAGATTTCACATTGATAAATCTATGGCTTTATTGAATCAGTCTTGTCATTCTCCCTTGTGTCGTGGTTTGGTAATTTATCTTTGAAGAACAAATATTCTTTGAAACAATTTGTCACGTGGGCTAATAAGATTATAGGTGAACCCCAACTTAACCTAGCAGGTCTAACCAGCGGCAGCATAAGGCGAGTTCTATTTTTAGAGGTTGTTCCCACCCTTTATATGCTGATTTTCAGCTCCTACACTCTGGTGGTCAGTTTGTGGCCCCTAGGTGGATAACTAGACAATATAGGAATACTTTTGTACCTGCAGCAATAGAATTATAAAATAAAAATAGCAAAAAATGACATTCGTTGCTATGTATGGCATTTTATGCTATTTAGGGGGTGGGTGAGTGTGTGTGTAGAGGCACATTGTCATGACCTTTTTCTTAAGAGTTTTTATACTTTTGGACATTATTACATAATTTATGTTTTACTGTATGTTTTAATGTTTTATGGATTTTTTTTTTTTTAAATATAGATTGCTCAATCTCCTGTCTGGACAACAAATTTACCCTCGGGTACTAAAAAGACACCTTGACCTTGATTATACTGAATGTTCATTGGATGAACAGATTAGTCAACTCAGATATTACCTCTGCTATATCAATATTTCCCTTTGTTATAATTGTTACATCACACAACTTACCAAAGTGTCTCCAATTTACACTTTACACTCTCCAGTCTAGTGCAGAGCAGCTTCACTCCTGTATTCTGCAGATTATTATTGTTCATGTGCAACTCTATCAGATTGGAATCTGATCCAAGAACTGCAGCCAGAGGCGAACAGCTTTTGTATGTCAAGTTACAGTCATTTAGCCTAAAAAAGGAATGACAGATTACAGAGTTTTCTACATAGTGCTTATATACTAAAATTATAATAAAATAATCAAATTAGACTTTATTTCCACTGTACTCATTAGAGGAAAAATATAAAAAAAAAAAATACTGATATAAATTAACTATATAGATGGTATACATTCATTTATGGTATACGATTAAGTATTAATGCAGATAAAATCAAAAAGTAAAAGACTTACAGAGCTCTTTTGGAGGCTTTGATGACCCCTGATAGTCTAATTAGACACTCGTCTGATTTCTTAAATTTCTCAAGCTCAAAGTCCTCCAGCTCCTCCTCTGATGTCATCAACACAAAGGCCACAGCAGACCACTGGGCAGGTGAAAGGTCAGCAGATGAGAGACTTCCTTCTCTAAGTTGTGTTTGAATGTCTTTAACCAGAGTTTGGTCATTAAGTTCATTCAGACAGTAGAACAGATTGATGGACCTTTCTGCAGATAAATTTTCTCCTAACTTTTGCTTGATGTACTGAACTATGTCCTTGTTGATCTGGTCATTGGTGTCTTGCTGTGTCAACAGACCTCGTAAGAGTGGATAATTAGACTGAAGTGATAGACCAAGAAGGAATCGAAGGAAAAGATCCAGATGTCCAATGTCACTTGCGAGCGCCTTGTCCACTGCAGTTTTCAGCATATCAATCATGGCTTCATTTTTGTTTTCCTGCTCTGTAGACTCTTGAACAAACACACTTTTCTTGCTGATGTCTAGAAAAAGATGTGCATAAAGGGCTGCAATAAACTCTTGAATGCTCATGTGAACAAAGCAGTACATGGTACCAATAATGATTCCCGTTTCCTCTTTAAAGATCTGTGTACACATGCCTGAATACACTGATGCTTTAGAGGCATCAATACCACAGTCCTTCAGGTCTGTGTCATAGAAGATCAGGTTGTTTTTTTCCAGCTGATGAAATGCCAGTTTCCCCAGTGAAAGGATGGCATCTTTATCCCAGGAAACATCTGGTCTGTATTCTCCATCATACTTTTGTCTGCTCTGTTGGATCTGAAAGCGGAGAAAGTGTGTGTACATTTGTGTCAGAGTCTTGGGAATGTCTTCAGTATTTGATTCCTGCAGTGTTATAGAGGCGTCCTCAGTCTGATTTTTTGGATTACTATTTATTTTCTCCTCCAAAATGTTCTGGAGAACAGTGGCTGAAATCCAGCAGAAGACTGGGATGTGGCACATGATGAAGAGACTCTTTGATTGTTTAACGTGATCAATGATACTGTTGGCCATTTTCTCATCATTGAATCTTTTTCTGAAGTACTCTTCCTTTTGTGCATCATTGAACCCTCTGACCTCTGTCACGCGGTCGATACAGTCAGGAGGAATCTTAGTGGCAGCTGCTGGTCTGGTGGTGATCCAGATGAGAGCATAAGGAAGCAGATTTCCCTTGATGAGGTTCGTTAGGAGAACATCCAGAGAGGCTGGTGACGATACATCACGCCACGTCTCATTGTCCTTAAAGTTTAAAGGAAGGCGACATTCATCCAATCCATCAAGAATGAACAGGACTTTGTATTTATCATCTCTTGTAAGGTTCAGTCCTTTTATCTCTGGGAAAAACTGACTAACAAGGTTCATCAAGCTTTGTTTTTCTTTCTCCTTTAAGTTCATCTCTCTGAATGGAAGAGGAAATATGAAGCTGATATCTTTTTTTTTTTTTTCTTCGGCCCAGTCCAGAATAAACTTTTGCACCGAGACGGATTTACCGATGCCAGCAACTCCTTGTGTCAGTACAGTTTTAATCGGCTTGCCTTGTTCAGGTGATTCAAACAAATTTGTGCATTCAATCTGTATCTCTTGTGATTCAGCACGGCTGGAAATCTCAATCTGTCTTACCTCATGTTCTGTATTGACCTTTTTACTGCCACCCTGAGTGATATAGAGATCTGTGTAGATTTTATTCAGATCTGTGGAGTGACCTTGCTTTGCAATTCCTTCAAACACACATTGATACTTCCTCTTCAGGTTCGATTTAAGTTTTCGTTGATGAATAAAGACAAGCTCATCTAAACACACAAACAGAAATAAAAATAATTGATCCTACTTTTCTCTCCTGACTTTAAATGACAACATGACAGATGGTCATGAGCCTCTTACCTTTTAGAGTATCTACAAGTTCATCTTGCTTCATACTTTTTAGGAAGTGCAGTGTGATATCAAGAGCTGCTTCTTTGATGCTACACGTGTCATCTATATAATCCTGCACAAAGTATTCGGTGTTCTCCTTTTTTAGTATTTTCTTAAACTTTTCCAGCTCATTCTTTAGGAATACAATTATTTTGTGCTCAAGGTCCTAAAAGCATAAAAACAAAGATGAGTACAACAACAAAATGTAACCAAATTCCATATCCATATATGAAACATATGGTTAAACAAATTACAGACATCAGTAGTAAAGGCATTAATGAAGCTGTGATAATGTGAAACTACAAATAGCATATAAAATAAAAATGAAAAAGAACACCAGTTAGCTTGAGCAAACTATTAATGCAATTATTGGTAAAATTATTGAAAGTACCTAGTTAAATGACAAACAAGAGTTTGCCTAAACAAAATTTAACAGGCACATTGCTGCTGCTGGATTATGCTGTTAACTTCTTAGACAAAGGCCGTAAATGTAACACACATACCAGAATTAAGGTAGGCAAATATTAACATTACAGAATGTCAATATGACTGTGCCCCAAATCACACATAAATTACAAATCATACCGAATTGTAGAGTTGCTAAATATTTTGTACATATAATTGCAAGTTTAATGAAGCTACTTGTCTAGCATTGTTGACATGTGGATGTGTACACAACTGAAATGCTAGGGGAAATGCTAAATACATTAATTAGTTGTCTTTTTTTAAATAAAAATACACTATTTTACATTTGTTGAAAAACCCATTTGTTTAGTATGATATAAATGTGAACAAATACAAAACAATATTTTTCCATACCTGAAAGACCCAGATGAGATTTTCTCTGAACTTCTTGAAGCGGCAACTCTGAAAGTCAGTTTTTTTTTCATGCTGAATCCTGTTAGCAAAATAAATGTGGTCATTGTTTATAGTATATCTAATAAAATACAGCATGTGCAATAGACAAAACTAGAACTGGAAACAGCATTTTTTTTGCAAACAAATCTATAGCATGTTGATAAGAAGCTTCAAATGTATTCAATATAAACATTCTCAAGATCAGCATTACCAGTGTTTTCTGTTTTTATTTCTTATGGGGTATTTTTTTATTTCATGAAGGTATATGCAAGCATCCTTAGTGATTAATCTCTGTAAAAACTGACTGAAGACATCAATGCCACAGTCCAATAGCCAAAGAGAATATTATCACACAACTCATGTGACAAAGCAAATAAACACTGTCTTTTTAAAGGGATAATTCACCCCAAAATTCTGTCATAATTTACTCATCCTTAAGTTGTTCTAAGTTGTCCTCAAAACAAGATAAGATATTTTGAAGAATGTTCATAACCTAAAAGTGCATGGTATTGTTTTACTACTATGGAAGTCAGTGGGGCTCAACAACTGTTTGGTTTTCATCATATTCAAAATATCTTCTTTTTTGTTCAGCAACTTGAGGGTGAGTAAATGATGATAGAATTTTCATTTTTAGGTGAACTATCCCTTTATGTATTTTAACACATATTCAAGGTGCTGAATTTTCTTCAAAAGGCACAATGTACAACATTTTAAAAGCCAGGTCATTCGTATACAAAATATTATTATAATATTATAATAATAATAATTATGAATTCTAGCATGGTTAATCGTTTATATTGTAAATTAAACTAAAATGTGAACTGTGTTATTTAAAAGTTGTGTTTGTGTCCCCACCTGTTGAGAAGAAAAGATGCCAGTTCCACATCACTGTTCATTCCCTTTTGAACCTTTAGACTTTTCCACCGTGTAATTTCTGCACCGATATTTACTGTGGTCTTTTGTCCTTTGTTACTAAATCACACAAAACAACAAATCACTAGGAAACTAAAAGATTCACAGATGTCACAGATACCTCTATCCAACACTGATCATTTCAGAAAAAGGTTTTAATGTAAATAAAGTTTCATGATACTCACTGAAATACTTTCTAACACAATAAATATGTGACCAACAAGAAACACAAGAAATACCTTTTGATAGATGTTATTTTCTCTGGCAGTCCACCATCTTTTGAACGGTCACTACTCATAGACACTGAGCCTGAGCTTTCCCTAATACACAAAGAGAAAAGAGAATCGATTTATTGCAGGAGGTCCCACTGTAACTGATATCTACATCTGCTATACAGTTCTGTTAGCTTACATAGACACAACATTCCCCCTTTTCTTTGAAGTATTTTGGTTAGGGTACTGTCTTGGAACATTACAACATAATACCATACTCTATTCCAAACACTGCAAGTACTACAGAATTAAAGAATTACTTTGAAACAATTTACCTCTTTATATAAAACAAGTTGTATTAGCAAAACAAATGGTGTATTAACCCTCTGAGGTCTAAGGTGTTTTTGGGGTCCTTGAGATGTTCTGACATGCCCTGACATTTGTGCTTTTTTCAGTTGCTTATAAACATATTAATGGCAAAAAAAAATTACACACTATTTAGCACAAACAGGGCTACCATAATATGTGAGCAACAAGAATGTACATGTCTGCATTTTTGAGAGAATAATGTTTATGCGTGGTTATTGAAAAAACTAAAAACTAAAGTTTCTGAAATAAGGCCATAAAACACATACTAAATATGTGCCAATAAGACTTTTGTCTAATAGATGTCATTGCCTAGTGTTTTTTCTTCAAAATGATGTGAAAATCATCCTGCCCTTATCATTCACATATCACAATACATTGATTTGAATTTTGCAAAGCACTTTCTGTTTGGAAAGGCAATATGCGGAGTGGGCGTCAACGATCATGCATATTTAGTGGTTCACACCTTAGGAGACAATGGGGCCTGCATACTTAATGACCCTTTCATTCAGGTGAGTCACTGAGCCACAAGAATGCAAGAGCAACAGTTGGAAGCATCTCAATTATTTTTAATTTTTCCACATAGTGTGCTTGCAATTTGGCCTATAATATCCAAGGAAAACATGTCTAGTAATTGTGCAGTTAATTCTCATACTGTATTTTCAGTTTTGGAATATTTATCCTCTCCCCAAATTTGTCACTAATAAAACACAATAAAAATTATTTAAAGAAAAGGCTTATTACCTTATTACCTTTTAATAGTTTGTTTACATCTACCTTGTAAATATATTTTTTTATTAAAAAGGTTACAATTACAACAACAATTCAAGTGTAATCTTTCTTTGTAAAAACTAAAGTATACATTTTATCATACATATTTCAAAGTTAAGGATTTGATTGATTATTTGATTACTTTGTTTTTGACAAAACATACTATATTTAACATGAGCAAATATTGGCAAACAAATATTGGCTTATTTGAGTTGGCAGATATTTTACAGTAAAAATGTATAATCTATCCAAAACTAATCAACGAAATGTTGTCTTTCATATGTCTGTAACATAGGTCTTTCGTTTTTATTATAAGAAATATAAATGTTAATTTGCAGTTTAATACGTTGCTTATACAAATACATTTTATTTCAACATTTCAGTCGATTTTTACTCAGTATAGCAATACAGTTTGCTAAAACCGAAACATTCATTCACAAACAGAAACGCCTGACTGTAACGTTGTTTTTATGAAATATTAGGGCATATAAATGTTAATTTTCAGTTTACTCATCTCAGTATAGCAATACAGTTTGCTAAAACATCATCATTCATTCACACAGAGACGCAATTTAAATTTAAACTGTCTTTTTGCGAGCTGTGATAAACAGCGCGCATCTCTGCGGCTGCCGTTCATTCATTCACAGAAACGCGATTAACTTGAGAAGGAAAAAAAACTTACTACATATTCGGATCCTCTCTCCTGCAATACCCGCACTCTGAGGTAGATTTTCCGTTATTATTATTCCTCACAGCGCTGCCAGATGGTGTAAACACGTAGGCTACAATGATATGATTAAACTTGTGTTTCCTCGAGCTGATATGGGGGGCGTTCACAGGTTTGCCTCAGTAATTTGCGTTTGAATAGCGCGCGCTCTCCGTGGGCGGAGTCACATTACCTTTGAATGAGCTCTAATGAGCTCGACTGGAATCGCTCTCTTTTAACACAGATTTCACAAGATGAGAATATTTTTTTTTTATATAAATTACCTAATTTTAAAGAAGAGAATTCAAGCTTCATGCCTGTGTGACTGTATGCCTGTTTGACTCAGTATTCGTTGAGTTATTGTTCATTTTCGGACGCGTTTCAGAATGGTCTTCACTGACAGAGAGAAGGCAGAACTCGCATCACGTTTATTTTTCTTTATTTGGCAAAAAGCACAACACTTTGTTTTTATTGTGAGTATACACAAAAATAATACACATTTAACAGAATCGATTGATGTATGAAACTTGCTTGTAATATCAAAGTCAACAGAGCAAAATTAATTTCTTTTGAACTGAACTGAAAAAAATCCAGCAAAACGCGCGGGCGCGTTTGTCGACCTCAGAGGGTTAAAGATATCAAAAATCCTTTCACAGGTCTACATCTGCCCTGTGTTTACATTATACACATAAACTTTGAAGCAAATCGGGTAAAAATAAGAGGGTGATTTCAAAGCATTTTGAAAGGGACACACTTCCTGCTGCCAGTTGGTGGCGCTATAACTTTGACTCACAATAGTCACATCCATGTGATCGGCCTCTTACAACGAACACACTGCTGGAGTTTAATCAAGATCAGTTAATGTATGCTGAAGTTATAACACACTTCCTGTTTGCATTATTCGCCATAAATTCGTTTCCTCGCCACGGCCAAACCGTTCGAGATATCAAAAATCCGTCCGCAATTTAGCATCCTCAATGTCTTGACTTCATGCACACCGAGTTTGGAGGCGAATGGATCAATTCCCTAGGAGGAGTAGATCAAATTCCACAGCGTGCGTTTCCAAACAACCCATAATAGCCGACTTCCTGTTGGGCTGGCGTAAAACTTAGAGCACGAAAGTTGTTCGGCCCGATGAGATCTATATGTGTACCGAGTTTCATATTATTACATGCAAGTGTGTTTGATTTATGGACAAGTGTTCGGATCCTGTTCCAGGGGGCGCTGTCGAGCCCCCCTGCCACGCCCGGGTACCAGCTTCAGTCCTGATGGCCGCGGTTTCTGACCCGTGCGCAAAGTTTCAAGAGTTTTCGAGCATGTTAAGGGCCCCAAAAGTGCCCGAAAGGTTGACAAAATAATAATAATAATAAATATAGCTGCGAGCAGCGATTGCGGGCCCAAGCCGGTGGCACCGCAACCCCGGTGCCTTTAGTTACCTATATATATATATACCTATATATATATATATATGTGTGTGTGTGTGTGTGTGTGTATATATATATATATATATATATATATGTATATATATGTATATATATATATATATATATATATATATATATATATATATATATATATATATATATATATTTATGTGTATATATATATATATATGTATATATATATATATTTATGTATATATATATATATATATATATATATATATATATATATACACACACACACACATATATATATATATATATATATATATATATATATATATATAAATATCTATCTATCTATATCTATATCTCTCTCTATATATATACACACACACACACACACACACACACATATATATATATATATATATATATATATATATATAAGACAGAAAATATTACTTGTCTTACCTTATTCTGATTTTATGATACACTCAAAATATTCCACAACAAATCCTTTAAATTTAATGTAAAAATAAAAACGAAAGTAAGCCGTGTTGGTCTCACGTAACCCTCTCATTAGAATCAAAATGTTTCAATATTTGCGATGTATTTGGATGCTAAACTATTCTTTATTATAGGCTTTGTACTTCACCCGTGTTCCAATATCGATGGCAAAAATCATCCTCTTCACACGCGCAAAAATGTGCTTGGAAACATCACAGTGGAGCTCTGCTTACTGTGAATGGTACAAATTGTACTACTTACTATTTAAACAGAGCAGTGTAATTCGTATATGTTATGTTGACTATTTTTATTATTATATTGTATTAGGGCTATAATGAACAGGCTGCGATGTCAAGATTGCAATTCTGGAATGTGTGTGTGTGTGTGTGTGACGCGGTTGCAGTTGAACAGTGGACACAAAAACATAAATAAAATGTATTAGTTTATTCCTACTTCCATAGGTGGGAAAATGTTATCACAGTCACATCCCTAATATATTTATATATAAATACAATAGGCCTACCTGAAAGAGAATTTTACTTGCCCGACCAGAGTAGCCTGATTAGAACGTCAAGAACAAAAAAAAATAACTTGGGAATCACTAAAACGAGAGATTATTCTAATTTCATTACAATCATTTTAAGTTGCAATCAGCAGTTAATAATAAATGTATTACTGATCAATGGTAACAAGGTTGCCCTGCTGAGGCTCATGCAGCTTCTCCAGGAGAATTGTAAACAAATGTGCACAGCACACAAAAAAGCAACCCAGTTAACAACATACTGACTATAAAAATTACAAATATGGAGTTTTTATATATTTTATAACAGAGTTAAGCAACCTCACTTGACGAGTAGGCTACTATTTCCTGAATACAATCACGATTGAAACTGTGACATTGATTTCATACAACAGGTTAATAAACAGTTACAATTAAGTCACTTACATTTTAGATGCAATATTGACTGTTTTTGTTCTGTTTCAGCAGCATAAATAGTTAAACAAAGATCACAGCAGAACCATCGCGCATCTCACAGCAACTTGTTTTCTCATTACTGAATGATTCAGCATTTTGAAACGAATAGGTTGACTCAAAGATTCAATGGTCAATCCATAAACATCTGTCTCAATCATGAATGACTCAGTCATTCGAATGAATCGTTTGAACGAATGAATCAATGACTCGCTCATTAAGACGGTCGCCTGGCGACACCTAATGGCGGTTTAGTGTTATGTTTAAAAGTATCATTCTTTCCAACGTGCACCATTATCAATGTCAGTGCGGACGTCCGTTTTTTACTTTCACTTTTATATTAGCGATTTAAAAGCACCCGCTCGTGTCACACGTCGATTAACCGATGGGAAAATATCCTCACAGTCATATACCTAATACATTTATATTTAAATACAATAGGCCTACCTAGTAAAACGTTTTATATACTATTTTGATATCCTTTTGGACACAAGAGGGCAGTATAGCCCTAAGTTTGCTTTTTTGTTGAACCAAATAGCACTAAATATAGCCTGTTTTTAACTTTTTTTTATACTTCTTGAATTGCAAAAACAGAATAACAGAATAAAATGGGTTTAGTTCTAATATTTGTATAATTTGATATAAAAATAAACGGTGTATAATTACATTTGTAGAAGATATGAGATGTTTTCTGATTCCTTTTTTGACATTACTTTAATCCCTCGCCATATCAAAACCGTTTGAGATATTCAATATCCGTTCATAATTTAGAATCTTTAAGGTATTTTCATCATGTTGAAAAAGTTTGGTGGGAATAAAATAAATAGTTTAAGAGGAGTGGCTAAGAGGATGATTTTGCAAAAAAATCCACATTCAGACCAAAATATCTGACTTCCTGATGGCCGGAGCTAATGAATGTAAATTAGAAAGGCACCGGGGTGGCGGTGTCACCGGCTTGGGCCCTCCATCGCTGCTCGCAGCTATATTTATATATATATATATATATATATATGTATATATATATATATATATATATATATATATATATATATATATATATATATATATATATAAATATATATAAATGTAACAAAAAAATATATATATACATTATATATATGTAAAAAAAAAAAATAAAAAAAAAAATATATATATATATATGGTGTGCGTCCACGGCGAGGAACGGGCAGAGAAGAGCAAACGTTTTTTAGTTAATTCCTACTTCCATAGGAATTCATTGAAAACGCTCGCTCTGCACCATTATCCATTACAGTGCGGACGAACATATTTTACTTTCGTTTTTAAGTTAGCAATTCAAAAGTCCCCAGCGGTGTCACACGTTGATTAACCGGTGGTAAAATATTCCTCACCGTCACATACGGGTACCTAGTATATTTTATATTTTACATAGATACAATAGGCCTACCTGACTTTGAACACAAGAGGGCAGTATAGCACTATGAATGACATATATATATATATTTTTTTTTTTGGACTAAAAAAACATTCTGGATGTTTTAAACTTAAACAATTATTAAATTGAAGAAACAGAATAAAATGGGTTTAGATCTGATATTTGTATAATTATATATAGAAATAAATGGAGTATAATTACATTTTTAGAAGATAGGTTTTAGGCGTTTCCTTTTTTGACATTACTTTAATCCCTTGCCATAGCAAAACCATTTGAGATATTTATTATCTGTTTACAATTTAGCTTCTTTAAAGTATTTTCATCATTTTAAAAAAGTTTCGTGGGAATTAAATAAACCACTTAAGAGGAGCGAGGAGCGAGGAGCGAGCAGAACAAAGCGAACGTTTTTTAGTTCATTACTTCCATAGCAAATAATGGAAAACCCTCGCCCTGCTCCGAAGCATTATCAATGTCGGTGCGGACGGGAGTATTTTACTTTCATATTAGCGATTTAAAAGCCCTCGCCGGTGTCACACATCGATTAACCGGTGGGAAAATATCCTCAAGTCACATACCTAATATATATTTATATATACATATCATTTTTATATATAAATATTTTATATACAAAAAAGCAAGGCCTTAGAGAATTATTTATCATTTAATGCAGAACAAATGAATGAAATAGTTAAGCTCTTTTCACTGTAACAGACAGACAGCCACACACACACAAACACAGAGAGAGTGAGACCCCCTCCTCCTCCTCGCCACACACACACAGACACCCCCCTCCCCTCCCCACACAGACACACACACACACACAGAATGGCAGAGGGCACTCTCTCTGTCAGAGAAAATCCACATTCAAACCAAAATATCTGACTTTCTGTTGATCCGAGCTAATAACTGTAAATTAGAAAGTTGTCCGGCTCGACGAGAACAATATATGTGGCGAGTTTTGTAACTGTAAGTAAAACGGACTAAGTTATAACACACATTTTGTTTCTCTTTTCTCGCCATAAATTCATTTCCTCGCCACGGCCAAACCGTTCGAGATATCAAAAATCCGCTGACAATTTACCATCCTCAATGTCTTGACTTCATGCTGACCGAGTTTGGTGGCAATCCGATCAATTCCCAAGGAGAAGTATATCGAAATCCAGGGGCATGCGTTTCCAAACAACCCATAATAGCCGACTACCTGTTGGGCTGGCGTAAAACTTAGAACACGAAAGTTGTTCAAGCCGATGAGATCTATATGTGTACCGAGTTTCATATTATTACATGCAAGCGTGTTTGATTTATGGACAAGTGTTCGAATCCCATTCCAGGGGGCGCTGTCGAGCACCCCTGCCACGCCCGGGTACCAGCTTCAGCCCGGCCCTAATGGCTGCGGGTTCTGACCTGTGTGCAAAGTTTCAAGAGTTTCCGAGCATGTTAAGGGCCCCAAAAGCCCCTGAAACCATGAAAACCAATAATTAAAAGTATTCTCACTCAAAGAAAAATCTCTCCCCCCCCTCTCCCTCTCCCTCTCACAGAGAGAGAGAAAATTCTTCGAAACATCCACATTCAAACCAAAATATCTGACTTCCTGTTGGTCGGAGGTAATGAATGTAAATTAGAAAGTTGTCCGGCTCGACGAGAACAATATACGTACTGAGTTTTATCATTGTAGATAAAAGTATAGACCTAACTCCCCCTCTTTTGTCAAAAGGTGGCGCTACTGAGCCCCTGCACCACGCCCGTTTCTGAAACTTTGCACATGTCTACTGGCTAATAAATGTGATGTGTCTGTCGAGTTTCATGCAATTTCAAGTATGTTAAGAGTCTCAAAAGCATCAAAAAAGAATATTAAAGTTTGATGCGTTGCCACGGCAACAGTATCTAAGATATCAATAATCCTTTCACAGGTCTACATCTGCCGTGTGTCTACATTATACACATAAAGTTTGAAGCAAATCGGTTAAAAATAAGAGGGTGATTTCAAAGCATTTTGAAAGTGACACACGTCCTGCTGCCAGTTGGTGGCGCTATAACTTTGACTCACAATAGTCACATCCATGTGATCGGCCTCTTACAACGAACACACTGTGGAAGTTTCATCAAGATCAGTTAATGTATGCTGAAGTTATAATACACTTCCTGTGACCCTTTATTCGCCATAAATTCGTTTCCTCGCCACAGCCAAACCGTTCGAGATATCAAAAATCCCCTGGCAATTTTTCATCCTCAATGTCTTGACTTCATGCACACCGAGTTTGGAGGCAATTGGATCAATTCTCTAGGAGGAGTACATCAAATTCCTGAGCATGCGTTTCCAAACAACCCATAATAGCCGACTTCCTGTTGGGCTGGCGTAAAAAGTAAAAGTACGAAAGTTGTTCGGCCCGATGAGATCTATATATGTACCGAGTTTCATATTATTACATGCAAGCGTGTCTGATTTATGGACCAAGTTTTCGGACCCCGTTCAAGGGGGCGCTGTTGAGCCCCCCTGCCACGCCCGGGTACCAGCTTCAGCCCGGCCCTGATGGCCGCGAGTTCTGACCTGTGTGCAAAGTTTCAAGAGTTTTCGAGCACGTTAAGGGTCTCAAAAGTGCCCGAAAGGTTGACAGAAAAATAAGAATAATAAGAATAATAATAAATATAGCTGCGAGCAGCGATTGCGGGCCCAAGCCGGTGGCACCGCCACCCTGGTGCCTTTAGTTACACTAAAGGCACCGGGGTTGCGGTTTCACCGGCTTGGGCCCTCCATCGCTGCTCGCAGCTATATTTATATATATATATATATATATATATATATATATATATATATATATATATATATATATATATATATATATATAACAAAAAAAACAAAAACAATATATATATATATATATATATATTTTTTTTTTTTTTTTTTTTTTTTTTTTTTTTTTTTAAGTGTGTTTATATATATATATATTTTTGTTATATATATATATATATATATAACAAAAAAATATATGTATATATAAACACACTAAAAAAAAAAAAATATATATATATATATATATATATATATATATATTTTGTTTTTGTTTTTTTTGTTTTATATATATATATATATATATATATATATATATATATATATATTACATTTTTTGGATGCTAAACATTTGTTTATTATAGGCTTTGTACTTCACTCACGTTCCACTATTGAAGGGAAAAATTATCCTCTTCACATGCGCAAATATGTGCTTGGAAACATCACAGTTTAGCGGTGATTACTGTGTTTAAATAGTCAGTACAATTCATACTATTCAGAGCAGTGTAATTTTTATATGTTAGGTTGACTATTTTATTATTATATTTTATAAAGGCTATAATGAACAGACTGCGATATCAAGATTGCAATGCGCTCGCTCTGCACCATTATCAATGTCCGTGCGGACGAACATATTTTACTTTCGTTTTTAAGTTACCGATTCAAAAGCCCCCAGCGGTGTCACACATCGATTAACCGGTGGGAAAATTTTCCCACAGTCACATCCCTAATATATTTATATATAAATACAATAGGCCAACCTGAAAGAGAATTTTACTTGCCCGACCAGAGTAGCCTGATTAGAACGTCAATGACAAAAAAATAACTTGGGAATCACTAAAACGAGAGATTATTCTAATTTTATTACATTCATTTTAAGTTGCAATCAACAGTTGTTAATAAATGGATTACCAGTAATCAGTTGATCAATGGTAACAAGGTTGTGCTGCTGAGGCTCATGCAGCTTCTCCAGAAGAAATGTAAACAAATGAGATCAGCACACAAAAAACAAACTCAGTTAACAACTTACTGACTATAAAAATTATAAATATGGAGTTTTGATATATTTTATAACAGTTAAGCAACCTCACTTGACGAGAAGGCTGTTTCCTGAATACAATCACGATTGAAACTGTGACATTGATTTCATACAACAGGTTAAAAAACAGTTACAATCAAGTCACTTACATTTTAGATGCAATATTGACTGTTTTTGTTCTGTTTCAGCAGCGAAAATAGTTAAACAAAAAGATCACAGCAGAGTCATCACGCGCATCTCTCAGCAATGTGTTTTCTCATTTCTGAATGTTTCAGCATTTTGAACGAATCGGTTGACTCAAAGATTGAATGATCAATCCATAAACATATGTCTTAATCATGAATGACTCAGTCATTCAAACGAATCGTTTGAACGAATGAATCAATGACTCACTCATTAAGACGGTCGCCTGGCGACACTTAATGGCGGTTTAGTGTTATGTTTAAAAGTATCATTCTTTCCAACGTGTGTGTGATTTGTGTGTGCAACATTATCAATGTCCGTGCGGACGTCCGTTTTTTACTTTCACTTTTATATTAGCGATTTAAAAGCACCCGCTCGTGTCACACGTCGATTAACCGTTGGGAAAATATCCTCACAGTCATATACCTAATACATTTATATTTAAATACAATATAGGCCTTCCTAGTAAAAAGTTTTATATACTATATTTATATCCTTTTGGACACAAGAGGGCAGTATAGCCCTATATTTGCTTTTTTTGTTGAACCAAATAGCACTAAATAGCCTGTTTTTAACTTTTTTATACTTCTTGAATTGCAAAAACAGAATAAAATGGGTTTAGTTCTAATATTTGTATAATTTTATATAAAAAGAAACGGTGTATAATTACATTTGTAGAAGATATGAGATGTTTTCTGATTCCTTTTTGGACATTACTTTAATCCCTCGCCATAGCAAAACCGTTTGAGATATTTATTATCCGTTCACAATTTAGCATATTTAATGTATTTTCTTCATGTTGAAAAAGTTTGGTGGGAATAAAATAAATAGTTTAAGAGGAGTGGCTAAAAATTCAGAGGCTGATTTTGCAAAGAAATCCACATTCAGACCAAAATATCTGACTTGCTGATGGCCAGAGCTAATGAATGTAAATTAGAAAGTTGTCCGGCTTGATGAGTACAATATACAAACAATTTTTTTTTTACTGTAGTTAAAACTAACCCGCCCACTTTTGTCAAAAGCATGTTGAAAGTGACACACTTCCTGCTGCCAGTTGGTGGCGCTATAACTTTGACTCACAATAGTTACATCCATCTGATCGGCCTCTTACCACGAACACACTGCTGAAGTTTCATCAAGATCAGTTAATGTATGCAGAAGTTATTCCACTTCGTGTTTCTCTTTTCTCGCCATAAATTCGTTTCCTCGCCACGGCCAAACCGTTCGAGATATCAAAAATCCGTCCGCAATTTAGAATCCTCAATGTCTTGACTTCATGCACACCGAGTTTGGTGGGGATTGGATGAATTCTCTAGGAGGAGTACTTCGCATTCCACAGCAAGCGTTTTCCAAACAACCCATAATAGCCGACTTCCTGTTGGGCTGGCGTAAAACTTAGAGCACGAAAGTTGTTCGGCCCGATGATACCTATATGTGTACTGAGTTTCAAATTAATTCATGCAAGCGTGTTTGATCTATGGACCAAGTTTTGGGACCCCGTTCAAGGGGGCGCTGTTGAGCCCCCCTGCCACGCCCGGGTACCAGCTTCAACCCGTCCCTGATGGCAGGGGGTTCCGACTTGTATGTAAAGTTTCAAGAGTTTTTGAGCACGTTAAGGACCCCAAAAGCCCCTGAAACCTTGATTAACAATATAAAAGCAATAGTCAAATCCCCCCTCCCCTCACACACACAGAGACACAGAGAGAGGGAGAGAAAATTCTTCAGAAAATCCACATTCAAACCAAAATATCTCTCTTCCTGTTGGTCGGAGATCGTTAATGTAAATTAGAAAGTTGTCCGTCTTGATGAGAACAATACACATACCAAGTTTTGTTGCTGTTGATAAAACTAACCCCCCCACTTATGACTAAAGGTGGCGCTACTGAGCCCCTCACCACGCCCGTTTCTGAAACTTTGCACATGTCTACGGGCTAATAAATGTGATGTGTCTGTCGAGTTTCATCCAATTTCAAGTATGTTAAGAGTCTCAAAAGCATCAAAAAAGAATATTAAAGTTTGAAGCGTTGCCATGGCAACAGTATTAAAGATATCAAAAATCCTTTCACAGGTCTACATCTGCCGTGTGTTTACATTATACACATAAACTTTGAAGCAAATCAGGTAAAAATAAGAGGGTGATTTCAAAGCATTTTGAAAGGGACACACTTCCTGCTGCCAGTTGGTGGCGCTATAACTTTGACTCACAATAGTCACATCCATGTGATCGGCCTCTTACAACGAACACACTGCTGAAGTTTCATCAAGATCAGTTAATGTATGCAGAAGTTATAACACACTTCCTGTTTCCATTATTCGCCATCAATTCGTGTCCTCGCCACGGCCAAACCGTTCGAGATATCAAAAATATGTCCGCAATTTAGCATCCTCAATGTCTTGACTTCATGCTGACTGAGTTTGGAGGCGAATGGATGAATTCCCTAGGAGGAGTACATTAAATTCCACAGCATGCGTTTCCAAACAACCCATAATAGCCGACTTCCTGTTGGGCTGGCGTAAAAATTAAAAGTACGAAAGTTGTTTGGCCCGATGAGATCTATATGTGTATTGAGTTTCATATTATTACATGCAAGCGTGTCTGATTTATGGACCAAACTTTCGGACCCCGTTCAAGGGGGCGCTGTTGAGCCCCCCTGCCACGCCCGGGTACCAGCTTCAGCCCGGCCCTGATGGCCGCGGGTTTTGACCTGTGTGCAAAATTTCAAGAGTTTTCGAGCATGTTAAAGGCCCCAAAAATGCCCGAAAGGTTGACAGAAAAATAATAATAATAATAATAATAATAATAATTAAAGCTGCAAGCAGCGATGAAAGGGCCCTCGCACCCGTGCCGCCGCCACCCGGTGGCTTTAGGAAGACAGAGCATGGTTGGACAATGTGCATTTAAGGAGGTATATATAGTAGTTGCTAGCAGGTTTAGTATGTTTTTAGCATGCTTAGTACACAATAGTTATGTGGTTAGTACTGCATTACTGTGTTAACCATGTCAGTTTCTGTTGCCAGTAGGTGGGGCTATGTCTATATCTGAATATCGCTATGTAGATGTGTTCAGTGCAGGACTTTTATCAAACATGTGGAGTTTGGGGCAGATTGGACATTGTATGCTTGAGTTACAACAACTTCCTTTAGCATTTCTAGCATGTTTTATGATGTTTCTAGCATATTACATATTAAAGGGTTAGTTCACCCAAAAATTTAAATTCTGTCAGTAATTACTCACCCTCATGTTGTTCCAACCGCGTAAGACCTTCGTTCATCTTCGGAACACAAATTAAGATATTTTTGATGAAATCTGAGCCATGTTTCACTCCTCCATAGGCTTCCAGTGTGACCGAAACTTGCTGGCCCAGAAAAGTTATTAAAGAGATCGTTAATATAGTCCAAGTGACTCCAGTGGCTCAATCTTAAGTATATCAAGCGACGAGAATACTTTTTGTGCGCAAAAACAAACAAAAATAACGACTTTATTCCACTATTCATTTCCTTCTCTCTGGATGTCTAGTTGGTTTGCGTAGTGTTTTTGCGCAGCGCGTCTGTGTCACACGTCACCACGTAGGCTCACTATTGGCCGACGCCGGTCATGTGTGTGTTGCGTGATGACGTGCAACACAGACGCGCAGCGCAAACACACTACGAGGCCCAGAGAGAAGGAAATGAAAAGTGGAATAAAGTCGTTATTTTTGTTTGTTTTTGCGCACAAAAAGTATTCTCGTCGCATGATAAACTTAATGTAGTGCCACTGTAGTTACTTGGACTATTTTAACGATGTTTTAATAACTATTCTGGGCCGGTGAGTTTCGGTCACACTGGAAGCCTATGGAGGAGTCAAAATTCTGTCAGATTTCATCAAAAATATCTTAATTTGTGTTCCGAAGATGAACGAAAGACTTACATGGTTGGAACAACATGAGGGTGAGTAATTACTGACAGAATTTTCATTTTTGGGTGAACTAACCCTTTAATTTTGGGGTAGATTGGACATTGAATGCCTGAGTTACAGCAAATTCATATTTAATTGCAGTAATAGGATGCTTTAACACTTAGCTAAGTATTTGATTGCATGTTTCTAGTATGTTGCTAACATGTTTAGCAGTTGGTGACACTTTTTTATATGTTATTAGGAGTCCAGAATAGTGTTAAACGTCACTTCCTGTTGCCAGCAGGCGGCGCTATGACTATATCTGAATATGAGCATGGACTTGTGTTCAGGAGATAACTATTATCAAACGTGTGAAGTTTGGGGTAGATTGGACATTGTATGCCTAAGTTACAACAACTTCCTTTAGCATTTCTAGCATGCTTTAGAACTTAGCTATGTGTTGCTAGCATGTTTATTGCATGTTACATATTAAGTTTGGGGCAGATTGGACATTCCATGCCTGTGTTACAGCAAATTCATATTTAATTGCAGCAATAGCATGCTTTAGCACTTAGCTAAGTGTTTGCTAATATGTTTCTAGTATGTTGTTAGCATGTTTAGCACTTGCTGGCACTTTTTTATATGTTATCAGGAGTCCACAACAGTGTTTAACATGTCACTTCCTGTTGCCAGCAGGCGGTGCTATGACTGTAACTGAATGAGCATGGTCATGTGTTCAGGACAGAACGCTTATCAAAAGTGTGAAGTTTGGCGCAGATTGGACATTGCCTTCTTGAGTAACAACAACATCCTGTTTCATTGAATTAGCTAAGTATTGCTAGCATGTTTTAACATGTTTCTAGCATTTTTAGAAGTCAGTGGCATTTTTAACATGTTGCTAGAACGGCATCAACGTGTTAAACATGACACTTCCTGTTACCAGTAGGTGGCGCTATTACTATAACTGAATATTCTCATGTAGATGTGTTCAGGCCATGACTCTTATCAAACGTGTGAAGTCTGGGGCAGATTGGACATTCTGTGCCTGAGTTACAACAAATTTCTATTTAATTGCAGTAATAGCATGCTTTAGCACTTAGCTAGGTGTTTGCTAGCATGTTTTAGCATGTTTCTAGTATGTTGTTAGCATGTTTAGCACTTGCTGGCACTTTTTTATATGTTATCAGGAGTCCACAAGAGTGTTAAACATGTCACTTCCTGTTGCCAGCAGGTGGCGCTATGACTATAACTGAATATGAGCATGGTCATGTGTTCAGGACAGAACGCTTATCAAAAGTGTGAAGTTTGGGGCAGATTGGACATTCCATGCCTTAGTTACAGCAACTTCCTATTTATTTGCAGCAATAGCATGCTTTAGCACTTAGCTAAGTGTTTGCTAACATGTTTCTAGTATGTTGTTAGCATGTTTAGCTCTTGCTGGCACTTTTTTATATGTTATCAGGAGTCCACAACAGTGTTTAACATGTCACTTCCTGTTGCCAGCAGGTGGCGCTATGACTGTAACTGAATATGAGCATGGTCATGTGTTCAGGACAGAACGCTTATCAAAAGTGTGAAGTTTGGCGCAGATTGGACATTGCCTTCTTGAGTAACAACAACATCCTGTTTCATTGAATTAGCATGCTTTAGCACTTAGCTAAGTATTGCTAGCATGTTTTAACATGTTTCTAGCATTTTTAGAAGTCAATGGCATTTTTAACATGTTGCTAGAACGGCATCAACGTGTTAAACATGACACTTCCTGTTACCAGTAGGTGGCGCTATTACTATAACTGAATATTCTCATGTAGATGTGTTCAGGCCATGACTCTTATCAAACGTGTGAAGTTTGGGGCAGATTGGACATTCCGTGCCTGAGTTACAGCAAATTCCTATTTAATTGCAGTAACAGCATGCTTTAGCACTTAGCTAAGTGTTTGCTAGCATGTTTTAGCATGTTTCTAGTAAGTTGTTAGCATGTTTAGCACTTGCTGGCACTTTTTTATATGTTATCAGGAGTCCACAAGAGTGTTAAACATGTCACTTCCTGTTGCCAGCAGGTGGCGCTATGACTGTAACTGAATATGAGCATGGTCATGTGTTCAGGACAGAACGCTTATCAAAAGTGTGAAGTTTGGGGCAGATTGGACATTCCATGCCTGAGTTACAGCAACTTCCTGTTTCATGGCGAAACATCAAAATTTGTCAGGCCGCCGAGGGCCCGCCCTTCGACGAAAACTCAAGATCTTCGCAATTTAACGTCGCAAAGGCCTTAAGATTACACTCACCAAATTTGAAGATGATCAGATTAAAACTGTAGGAGGAGTTCGTTAAAGTACGAGGCCTGAAAATGGCAAAAAGTGCACAAAAATCAGAGAGGAAGTTGAAAATGGCTGACTTCCTGTTGTGTTTAGAGCTATGCTCCAAGAGACTTTTTTGTAGGTATTAGGTCATTACACATATGTACCGAATTTCGTACACGTACGTGGAACACAGCGGGAGGCGCACTCTGTTGAACTTTTATAGGTGGCGCTATCGAGCCATTTTGCCCCGCCCAATTCTGAAACCTATATCAGATGTAAATTTTCGCCAGTTCTGACGCGTGTGCAAAGTTTCGTGAGTTTTCGAGCATGTTTAGGCCCTCAAAAATGCAATTAAATGCGGAGAAGAATAATAATAATAAACAGAGCAATTCCAAGAGGGTCCTCACACCATCGGTGCTCGGGCCCTAATAAAATATAGCTGCGAGCAGCGATTGCGGGCCCAAGCCGGTGGCACCGCCACCCTGGTGCCTTTAGTTACACTAAAACCACCGGGGTGGCGGTGTCACCGCCTTGGGCCCTCCATCGCTGCTCACAGCTATATTTATATTTATATATATATATATATATATATATATATATATATATATATATATATACTGTTCAAAAGTTTGGGGTCAGGAAGATTTTTAATGTTTTTAGGAGAAGTCTCTTCTGCTCACCAAGGCTGCATTTATTTGATTAAAAATACAAACAAAAACAGTAATATTGTGCAATATTATTCCAATTTAAAACAGCTGTTTTCTATTTTAAAATATTTTACACTGTAATTAATTTATGTGATCAAAGCTGAGTTTTCAGCATCATTACTCCCGTCTTCAGTGTCACATGATCCTTCAGAAACCATTCTAATATGATGATCGATGGTCAATAAATATTAATTATTATTTTCAATGTTGAAAACAGTTGTGTACAGATTTTTTTTCAAAATGCGTTGATAAATGTAAAAGTTCAAAAGAACAGCATTTATTTCAAATATAATTTTTTTAACATTATAAATGTCTGTACTGTAACTTTTGATCAGTTTAACTCAATCTCGATGAATAAAAGTATTGATTTATTTTATTTCTTTCCCCCAAAAATAAAATTAAAATTATTACTGACCCCAAACTTCTGAACGGTAGTGTTTAATGTTACAAAAGCTTTAGATTTCAGATAAATGCTGTTCTTTTGAACTTTCTATTCATCAAAGACTGTACACAACTGTTTTCGACATTTAAAATAATAATGAATGTTTCTTGAGCATCAATCATCATATTAGAATAATTTCTGAAGGATCATGTGACAGTGACGACTGGAGTAATGATGCTGAAAACTCAGCTTTGATCACAGGAATAAATAACAGTTTAAAATATATTAAAATAGAAAGCAGCTGTTTTAAATTGGAATACTATTTTACAATATTACTGTTTTTGTTTGTATTTTTAATCAAATAAATGCAGCCTTGGTGAGCAGAAGAAACTTCGCTTAAAAATCTTACTGACCCCAAATTTTTGAACAGTAGTATATATATATTATATAAAAATGTAAGGGATAAGACACAGATAATTTTACTTGCCTGACCTGATTAGAACAATGAAAAAACTTAAATGAAAAAATAACTTGGGAATCACTAAAACGAGGGCGCGATTGAACAGTGGACACATAAAAACATACTCTGCAGTTTGAATGATGTTCTGAACAAAATGACAAAGTGTTAACTTATATTTTTGTACAGTAGCAATAAAACACAACATTGTGCTTTTTTAAAATACATTCAAGCAATCCGCCCCGAAAATGAAACTAAAATGCTCACGGCTGCACAGGCATTCATAATGGTGCGCGTCCTCAGCGAGGAACGAGCAGAACAGAGTCAACGTTTTTTAGGTCATTGCTCCTTCCATAGGAATTTATTGAAAACGCTCGCTCTGCTCCGCACCATTATCAATGTCCGTGCGGACGAACATATTTTACTTTCGTTTTTAAGTTAGCGATTAAAAAGCCCCCAGCGGTGTCACACGTCAGTTAACCGGTGGTAAAATATTCTCACCGTCACATACCTAGTATATTTTTATATAGATATAATAGGCCTACCTGATTTTGAACACAAGAGGGCAGTATAGCACTATGTTTGACTTTATTTATTTATTGTTTAGACTAAACAACCATTCTGGCAGTTTTTAAACTTAAACTTCATTCTTAAATTGAAAAAAAAGAATAAAATGAGTTAAGTTCTGATATTTGTATACTTTTATATAGTAATAAATGGTGTATAATTACATTTTTAGAATATATGAGCCTTTTACTGTTTACTTTTTAGACAATACTTTAATCCCTCGCCATAGCAAAACCGTTTGAGATATTTATTATCCGTTCACAATTTAGCATCATTAATATATTTTTATCATGTTGAAAAAGTTTGGTGGGAATAAAATAAACCACTTAGATAAAGGTGGCTAAAAATTCAGAGGCTGATTTTGCAAAAAAATCCACATTCAGACCAAAATATCTGACTTCCTGATGGTCAGAGCTAATGACTTTAAATTAGAAAGTTGTCCGGGTCGATGAGATCAATATATGAACTGAGTTTTTTTTACTGTAGTTAAAACTAACCCCCCCACTTTTGTCAAAAGCATGTTGAAAGTGACACACTTCCTGCTGCCAGTTGGTGGCGCTATAACTTTGAATCACAATAGCCACATCCATCTGATCGGCCTCTTACCACGAACACACTGCTGAAGTTTCATCAAGATCAGTTAATGTATGCAGAAGTTATTCCACTTCGTGTTTCTCTTTTCTCGCCATAAATTCGATTCCTCGCCACGGCCAAACCGTTCGAGATATCAAAAATCCGTCCGCAATTTAGCATCCTCAAAGTCTTGACTTCATGCACACCGAGGTTGGTGGGGATTGGATGAATTCTCTAGGAGGAGTACTTCGCATTCCACAGCAAGCGTTTTCCAAACAACCCATAATAGCCGACTTCCTGTTGGGCCGGCGTAAAACTTGACCAGGGGAAAGTTGTTCGGCCCGATGATATCTATATGTGTACCGAGTTTCAAATTAATTCATGCAAGCGTGTTTGATCTATGGACCAAGTTTTGGGACCCCGTTCAAGGGGGCGCTGTTGAGCTGTTGAGGGGGTTCCGACTTGTATGTAAAGTTTCAAGAGTTTTTGAGCACGTTAAGGACCCCAAAAGCCCCTGAAACCTTGATTAACAATATAAAAGCAATAGTCAAATCCCCCCTCCCCTCACACACACAGAGACACAGAGAGAGGGAGAGAAAATTCTTCAGAAAATCCACATTCAAACCAAAATATCTCTCTTCCTGTTGGTCGGAGAACGTTAATGTAAATTAGAAAGTTGTCCGTCTTGATGAGAACAATACACATACCAAGTTTTGTTGTTGTTGATAAAACTAACCCCCCCACTTATGACTAAAGGTGGCGCTACTGAGCCCCTCACCACGCCCGTTTCTGAAACTTTGCACATGTCTACTGGATAATAAATGTGATGTGTCTGTCGAGTTTAATCCAATTTCAAGTATGTTAAGAGTCTCAAAAGCATCTGAAAAGAATATTGAAGTTTGATGCGTTGCCACGGCAACAGTATTTAAGATATCAATAAACCTTTCACAGGTCTACATCTGCCGTGTGTCTACATTATACACATAAAGTTTGAAGCAAATCGGGTAAAAATAAGAGGGTGATTTCAAAGCATTTTGAAAGTGACACACTTCCTGCTGCCAGTTGGTGGCGCTATAACTTTGACTCACAATAGTCACATCAATGTGATCGGCCTCTTACAACGAACACACTGCGGACGTTTCATCAAGATCAGTTAATGTATGCAGAAGTTATAACACACTTCCTGTTTATCTTTTCTCGCTATAAATTCGTTTCATCGCCACGGCCAAACTGTTTATCTTTTCTCGCTATAAATTCGTTTCATCGCCACGGCCAAACCGTTCGAGATATCAAAAATCCGTCCGCAATTTAGCATCCTCAATGTCTTGACTTCATGCTGACCGAGTTTGGTGGGGATCGGATCAATTCCCTAGGAGGAGTATTTCACATTCCATTGTATGCGTTTTCCAAACAACGTATAATAACCGACTTCCTGTTGGGCTGGTGTAAAACTTAGAGCACGAAAGTTGTTCGGCCCGATGAGATCTATATGTGTACTGAGTTTCATATTATTACATTCAAGCGTGTTTGATTTATGGACCAAGTTTTCAGACACCATTCCAGGGGGCGCTGTCGAGCCCCCCTGCCACGCCCGTGTACCAGCTTCAGTCCGGCCCTGATGGCAGGGGGTTCTGACGTGTGTGCAAAATTTCAAGAGTAATTTGAGCATGTTAAGGGCCCTAAAAGTGCCCGAGAAGTAGAAAAAAATAATAATAATAATAATAAACAATAATCCTACCGAAAACAATAGGGCCTTCGCCCTTTCAGGGCTTGGGCCCTAATAATAATAATCCTACCGAAAACAATAGGGCCTTCGCCCTTTCAGGGCTTGGGCCCTAATAAATAATCCTACCGGAAACAATAGGGCCTTCGCCCTTTCAGGGCTTGGGCCCTAATAATAATAATCCTACCGAAAACAATAGGGCCTTCACCCTTTCAGGGCTTGGGCCCTAATAAATAATCCTACCGGAAACAATAGGGCCTTCGCCCTTTCAGGGCTTGGGCCCTAATAATAATAATCCTACCGAAAACAATAGGGCCTTCGCCCTTTCAGGGCTTGGGCCCTAATAAATAATCCTACCGGAAACAATAGGGCCTTCGCCCTTTCAGGGCTTGGGCCCTAATAAAAAGCCACAGCAAGTCTACGCATCTCCATCGGATCTGAGGTGACATGTCCGTTGTCATCCTTCAACGAGTACATCTGCTTCTGTTGGCCCTTTTTACGCTCCAGATTAAAGAAGTAGGTAGTAGAAGCATCCATGTCTTTTACAGTCTGAAAACGGCTTCTTATGAGAGCTCCTTTAACTCTCTCATTTAAAATTGAGCTTAGTTGATTCTTTCTCTCAGTCCATAGATCTTTTAGATCATCAGCCTCATTATCAGTCATTTTTTTTTCAATATCACAAATCTCTTTTTCCAGCCACTCCAAAGTTTTTCTTAATTGAAAAGAGGAATGAGATGCATATTTCTGGCAAAAGTCTCTTATATGCACTTTCCCAACCTCCCACCACTGTGTAATATTCTCAAAAAGACTCTTTTCTGTTTTCCAGGTCTCCCAAAACAATTTAAAAATTTCGCAAAAATGCTTATCTTCCAAAAGTTTTATATTAAAGTGCCAATAACAACTTTTATGTGTTTGTGTTGCCAAAACAACTGCAACAGTAATGAATTTATGATCAGAAATAGCATTAGGAATAATATCTACTTTGACAACTCTATTTCTCATATTGCGTGACAGATAAAAACGATCCAAACGAGCAGCAGAAATGTTTTCATTACAAACTTTCACCCATGTATATTGCTTTGTAAGGGGATTATGTTCTCTCCACACATCTGATAAACGTAGCTTTTCTACAACACCAGCTAAACAGGTAGCTGACATTGCATGAGGCTCCTCCCCATTTCTATCTAGTGTGAAATCAATAGTACAGTTCCAATCTCCTCCCACAACAATAAAAACATCATCTTTTTCTTCCTTTATTATATTCTCTAAACTACTAAATAATGTTAAACGTTCCGCTCCAACATTAGGAGCATAGATATTCACAAACAAAAAGATAAAATTACAAATTTCAGCCTTTACTATTAAACACCTTCCTGGCTCCACTTCATTTTTTGATAGAATTTTTGCTTTCACAGAGGGGGAGAAAAGAACAGCTACACCGGCACTTAAATTAGTCCCGTGACTCAAAACATAGTCTCCTTTCCACCATAATCCCCAATCAACTTCATTGCTATAATTACTATGGGTCTCTTGAAGGAAAGTAACACTTAAATCCTTCAATTTAATAATTTCTGATAATATCACATTCTTCCTCCCATCTCTCATCCCATTGATATTTAGGGACCCCACCCGTAAAAATTCCATGAAAGAGAGGAGGAGAAAAAGACAGAAAAGAGAAGCAAAATTAAAATCCATCATAAAAGTTTTGTTGTTCCCCTCGTTAATCTTTCTCTTCCTATTTTTCTTATAGTAGTTAAATGCTTTTTAAGACGGAACCTCTTTTGTTGTGAGATTTCTTGATAACTACTCGTTTTTCTTACCTTCATCACAGAATTTACAAACTTTTCAACGTCAGGGAAATAGTCATCAACTTCAACCCCAGATTTTCCTTTAGTCTCATCTAAGAAAACATTAATCTCTTCAACAGTATATAGATCGCTATCAGCCTCTCCACCTAGCCACTGCTCACCCTCTCTCATCCCATCATCAGTAAACTGTGAACACTCATCTACTTCATCAGCAATGTTCTCCTCTGAGCCTCCTGCCTGAGCTCCATCATCAACTATCTCCTCTAAAACTCCTTTATCTCCATTCATCTCAATAATATCAGCAACAGCAGCATCCTGCGAGCCAAACTGTACAATAGCATCAGTATCATTCACACCTTCAACATTGACACTCACCTCCTCTTGTCTTTTCACCTCCTCTGTCACTCCTTCATCTTGTTCCACACTCCTCTGCTCTGCTACAGCATTATGATGATCAACAGTAACTCCAGTATCAGCTCTAGATGTGGACGGCCTTTGCTCATCTCGATGTGGACACGCGAAACGTTTATGGCCCAAATCACCGCACTCGAAACACTTCAAACTTTCAGTGCTCGCATAGACCATAAACGAGTTTTCTCCGTGATTCACACGGAAGGAAACTTCAAGAGTACGCGTAGGTGAAGTAAGAAACATATAGATCTGACGTCTAAAGGAAAGTACATGTTTGAGTGCCGCGTTTTTACACCCGAGGGGAATCATTTTTACGGGGCTCGCAATCTTACCGAACCTCTGCAACTCTTTCGTAATCGCGTCATTCGACACAAACGGAGGCGCATTTGATATAGTGATTTTTGTTGCTGGTGCAGATAATGGGCTAACAGCAACAAAAGTTTCTTTAACCCATAACCCGCTCACAGTCAACTGATTTACCAACGGTTCAGATTTCAAAAATACCACAATCGCTTTATTCATTCGTGATGCCGACACTATATTATCAAAACCGATCTGCTCCCCGATAACTACGAGCAGATCTTCCACTGTTACACCAGGCTCTGGCACACACCTGCAACCATGCCGGAGGGACAGGGCTGACCCGGTAACAGACTCCATACCGGCGTCTGTCTGACGCACGCGGTTTGAAAAACCGCGCCTTTTCCTTCTCTGTCCTCTGTCTAAACCTAGAAAAGAACTACCGAGGGGAAAAACATTTATAAACAAAAAATAAAGCACGAAAAAGAAAACGCACTCGCTCCCAACAAACACTCAAGCTCCTCACACACTCCCAGCATGCACCAGAGAGAGAGAGAGAGAGAGAGAGAGAGAGAGAGAGAGAGAGAGAGAGAGAGAGAGAGAGTAACTTTACTACCAGCTGTTCTCTTGAGGATCATTTAGTGTAATTAAATACAGAATAGCCCCATGATTGTCCTTCTTAAGACTTATGATGGATAGATGTATTTATGTTTGTTCGGTTGCCTAATGTCTTTCCATGGTAATTTTATGTCCCCTATGGTTGTCTGTGTAAAGCTGTTTTCCTGGCAAGAAGCTTTACATTTATAAGACATTGTCTTCTGTGATACAATAAAATTAATATGGTTTATTGCACATAAACCACATGTGAATAATTAGCAAAAATAACCTTGTCATGTAAAACACGTGTAATACCTTTCAGTTGCTGATGGTGTTTCTTCCCTGAAGTTTGGTCCCACATCTGCTGAACAGTCACTCTTCACAGACACCGAGCTGAACACAGGTGAGCCTGATCTTACACTAATATATGAGAGAGAGAGAGAGAGAGAGAGAGAGAGAGAGAGAGAGAGAGAGAGAGAGAGAGAGAGAGAGAGAGAGAGAGAGAGAGAGAGAGAGAGAGAGAGAGGGAGAGAGAGCAACTTTACTACCAGCTGTTCTCTTGTATCATTTGAGGATGATTTAGTGTAATTAAATACAGAATAGCCCCACGATTGTCCTTCTTAAGACTTATGATGGATAGATGTATTTATGTTTGTTCGGTTGCCTAATGTCTTTCCATGGTAATTTTATGTCCCCTATGGTTGTCTGTGTAAAACTGTTTTCCTAGCAAGAAGCTTTACATTTTATAAGACATTGTCTTCTGTGATACAATAAAATTAATATGGTTTATTGCACATAAACCACATGTGAATAATTAGCAAAAATAACCTTGTCATGTAAAACACGTGTAATACCTTTCAGTTGCTGATGGTGTTTCTTCCTGAAGTTTGGTCCCACATCTGCTGAACAGTCACTCTTCACAGACACAGAGCTGAACACAGGTGAGCCTGATCTTACACTAATATATGAGAGAGAGAGAGGGAGAGGGAGAGGGAGAGGGAGAGGGAGAGAGAGAGAGAGAGAGAGAGAGAGAGAGGGAGAGGGAGAGAGAGAGAGAGAGAGAGAGAGAGCAACTTTACTACCAGCTGTTCTCTTGTATCATTTGAGGATGATTTAGTGTAATTAAATACAGAATAGCCCCACGATTGTCCTTCTTAAGACTTATGATGGATAGATGTATTTATGTTTGTTCGGTTGCCTAATGTCTTTCCATGGTAATTTTATGTCCCCTATGGTTGTCTGTGTAAAACTGTTTTCCTGGCAAGAAGCTTCAAATTTTATAAGACATTGTCTTCTGTGATTATAAACAATAAAATCAAAATGGTTTATTGCACATAAACCACATGTGAATAATTAGCAAAAAATAACCTTGTCATGTAAAACATGTGTAATACCTTTCAGTTGCTGATGGTGTTTCTTCCCTGAAGTTTGGTCCCACATCTGCTGAACAGTCACTCTTCACAGACACAGAGCTGAACACAGGTGAGCCTGATCTTACACTAATATATGAGAGAGAGAGAGAGAGAGAGAGAGAGAGAGAGAGAGAGAGAGAGAGAGAGAGAGAGAGAGAGAGAGAGAGAGAGAGAGAGAGAGAGAGAGAGAGAGAGAGAGAGGAGAGAGAGAGAGATGAGAGAGAGAGAGAGAGAGAGAGAGATTATTTGATCTGTATTTAACCCTTTTTTTATTTATAACAATTAAGGGTTTTAAACAACTTACAAAACGAATACATTTCCAAAACAATTTAACAAAAGCACCAACATTTTACCAATTAAAAACTAAACTCCCGTTCTCACTCACTGTCACCAGTGCCTCTCTCACACCCCATCTCCATTCGAACAAAGCAACATTATCAGTGTATTTATAATATGTATACTCAATGGTCACTCGAGATTCTATTAAAGACCTGAACATAGCAACCATATCAACCTCTGTTCCTGCATTTTTACACTGGTGGGATTCAGAATGGCTAACTTAGCTTGACCAATTAAAAAATTGGCAAGAACACATTGTTGTTGCCATGACCTTCTATATTTATATCCAGTATAAACAAGGTATTGCTGTATGAAAAACCTAATTTTGTGATAAACTTTTCCAGTATTACAAATACAGGACCAAGTCTTGGACATTCAAAAACATATGAAAAACTGTATCATGAGCATTACAGAAGGGACATAATAAAACAATCTCATTACATTTTGAAACCAAGCTATTTGAGGCTATAGCACAATGAAGTACTCTCCACTGAAGATCTCCACATCGCTTAGAGATAGGAGGTTTATACAATACTCTCCATGATGGATGTACTTCTTCACAAATAGAGATCTTAGCCCTCCATTTAGTGTCTGTTTTTCCTTGCAATTGCCCAACATGCACAGATTTGACACACATATAATAAAGATTTTTCTTTGCCACATCATGAAAAAACAAATCCCCATATCCCTTCAACAATGTATTCTGGTTTATATTACCCCCAACTCTCCCATCTTTAGGGGTCACCTTCAGCTCAGGGAAGTTCTGAGGTGTACAACCATCTACCAGACTGAGTTTATAAAGGACATTAATGCAGGGGGAAAAGCATCCTTAATACACTTGATTATCCTATCCATAGTTCTCAAAGATTTAATTATAACCTGTGCAGCAAGTGATAACACAGTTCGCCACTGACATTGTGTCAAATCAATTAAATCCATAACTTTACTGACCCCAGCATTTAAAAACTGTGGAACAAAACAAGACAAATTAGATGGTAGTTTTATAAGGGGATTAAAAAACAAAGGTTCTGAAACCCCATAGTGCACATCTTCTGTTCTTGTAAAGTTTAAATATTTCCATGATTTAATTACTGACATGTAAAAGTTAGGAAAGAAAACAACGTGCCTTTACCTCAAAGGACTTTTCCATTAAAAACAACTGTTTATCGAGGCCTATCCCACCTAAATCTGTTAATATAGACAACCCAAATGAAACCCATCGTAAAGGAGCAGAACAATACATAATCCTCTGTAATGTTTGTAATCTCATTCCTAATATTTTTGACTCTATATGTATTAGTCCTTGACCTCCCTCAGCCACAGGAAGGTAAAGTTACCAGGAATAAGCCAATGGTAACCGTTCCAAAAAAAATCCACAAAAGCTTTTTGGATGATAGTAAGCAATTCCTTAGGAGGATTTAAAACAGTTACTCTATGCCATAGCATTGAGGCAGCTAGATTATTGATAATCAAGCACCTCCCTCTGAAGGAGAGCTGTGGAGAAGCCATCGCCATTTTGCAATCTGCCGATCACCCGATTTGCTAATCCCTCCAGTTCTTTTCAGTGTATTGAGCTGTCCAAAAAAACACACCAAGTACTTTAAATCCATCTTGAACCCATTTACACTGTTGTGGTAATCGAGGAGGTCTATATCCAACCAGTCTCCCAACAACAAGGATGAACATTTATCCCAGTTAACACGAGCAGATGTAGCTTTCTGATACTTGTTCAAACAGTAAATAAGTTTAGTAACATCATCAGTGCTCTTAATTATTACTGTCACATCATCTGCGTAAGCTGTTAGTTTCACCGGGACTATTTCTGGAAAACCTGGAACACAATACCACACAGCTGTTTCCTCAGCATAACTAACAGAGGTTCAATAGAGATAGAGTACAGAAGACCAGACAGAGGACATCCTTGTCTTATTCCCCTGGTCACAGAGAAAGGCCCTAGTTAAAGACCCATTAATCCGTATCATACTGTAAATGTCACTGTACAGTAGCTTGACAAGAGAAATAAACTGTGTACCAAAACCAAAAGCTTCAAGGGTCTTAACAAATAATGATGGT